>NC_083874.1:46067413-46370443 GCF_032452875.1 Bos javanicus
ACTTTTCAAATAATATGCTTAGAAAGCATCCCTCTCCCTTGGCAGATTATTTGCCCATATTTTCTCCTAGAACTTACAAAGTTTTATTATTTATGCCAGAATCTGTGTTCCATCTATAGTAGAATTTATTATAGTTTAGGGATAAATGTATAGATTTAACTATTCCTTCCCTTACACCAACAAAAATTAGCCATCAGTTGTCCTGACACTATTTTTTAAAATTTTATTATTATTATTATTTTTATTTTACAATATTGTATGGGTTTTTGCCATACATCAACATGCATCCACCACGGGTGTACATGTGTTCCCCATCCTGAACCCCCCTCCCACCTCCCTCCCCATACCATCCCTCTGGGTCATCCCAGTGCACCAGCCTCAAGCTTCCTGTATCCTGCATCGAACCTGGACTGGCGATTTGTTTCTTATATGATATTATACATGTTTCAATGCCATTCTCCCAAATCATCCCCCCCGTTCCCTCTCCCACAGAGTCCAAAAGACTGTTCTATACATCTGTGTCTCTTTTGCTGTCTCGCTTACAGGGTTGTTGTTACCATCTTTCTAAATTCCATATATATGCGTTAGTATACTGTATTGGTGTTTTTCTTTCTGGCTTACTTCACTCTGTATAATAGGCTCCAGTTTCATCCACCTCATTAGAACTGATTCAAATGTATTCTTTTTAATGGCTGAGTAATACTCCATTGTGTATATGTACCACAGCTTTCTTTATCCATTCATCTGCTGATGGACATCTAGGTTGCTTCCATGTCCTGGCTATTATAAACAGTGCTGCGATGAACAATGGGGTACACGTGTCTCTTTCAGTTCTGGTTTCCTCAGCGTGTATGCCCGGCAGTGGGATTGCTCGATCATAAGGCAGTTCCATTTCCAGTTTTTTAAGGAATCTCCACACTGTTCTCCATAGTGGCTGTACTAATTTGCATTCCCACCAACAGTATAAGAGGGTTCCCTTTTCTCCACACCCTCTCCAGCATTATTGCTTGTAGACTTTTGGATCGCAGCCATTCTGACTGGCTTCAAATGGTACCTCATTGTGGTTTTGCTTTGCATTGCTCTGATAATAAGTGATATTGAGCATCTTTTCATGTGTTTGTTAGCCGTCTGTATCTGACACTATTTATTGAATGATCCACTTCGGTTCCTCTAAGTGGAGATGCTACCTGCATCATATTCTGAATTTCCATATATGTGCTTGTGTCTGTTTATGAGTTTTTCTCCTGTTTCATTGGTCTGCTCACATTCATGGTTTTTTTTCTTAATTCATTTTGAAATTTTTAATTTTTAGAGTATTTATGTATTTGGCTCCCTCTGGTTCCGGCTGTGGCACATGGGGCCTGTGTTGCATTCTGCAGCGTCTGCCGTTGTACTGAGCAGGCTCTGCAGTTGTAGTGCATTGGCTCAGTAGTTGTGGTCTGTGAGCTTAGTTGCTCTGCAGCACATGGGGTTTTAGTTCCCCAACCAGGGATCGAACCCATGTCCCCCGCACTGCAGGGCAGATTCTTAACCACTGGGCCACCAGGGAAGCCCCTGCATTTCTGGTTTTAAAAGCACTTTTGTTAATAACTACCATTCATTGAGTTCCTCCTGTGCTTCAGGTACTTGACATACTTGATCTCCAGTCTTTCCCGACATCCTACAGGGTGTAGGGACAATGGTCCTAGTGTAGCCAAGGCTTGCAGGGTAGATGAGTCGCAGAAGGTCAAAAGGGTAGTAGGTGGATTAGCCAGGAATCAGACCCAGGAATGCTTGCCTGTAAGTCTGGCACTTACCACCACCCTGTCCTGCTCTGGTGACCCCACTCCACACCGTCTGGGGCATGTGGGAGAGGTGGCTTAGAGAATACCAGCTGGAAGGTGACTGTCTCGCTTCACATCATTGAAAGCGGAGGCCTTGGGGAGTGGAGGCTCTCTTCAGACCCAGCCCTGGTTAGAAAGAGCCAAGTCTGGGACTCTCAGCTCACCGACTCTGTATCCCCAAACCAGTGTCATGACAGAGCTGACCTGTTGGCCTGCTCATGGGCTTATCCATGCCCGGTCTCCGAGCTGTTACAAAGATTCCACTGCAGACACAGCTGATGGGCAGTCTCCCTTGTAGAAGAAGGTGGGTGTGGTGGTGCGCATTGCTGAACTGATGGGAATTACACGATTCTTCTGCGTCTTAGAGCTGTAGGCTAGAGGGTTCCTAAGAAGTTACATGGTCCAGCCCTGCCAGGTTTAGATCAAGAAGCTGATGCCCAGAGAAGGGACAGAACTTTCCTGGAATCCCTGCTGTGGGGATCTTGGGCATATTCCCAAACCCACACCCTGCAATGAGGTCTGTTGAGTAAGAACCCCAGCTGGAACTTGGCTCTCAGGGACAGTGGTAGGAAGGTGTCAAGTCAAACCCCAGCCTGGTCTCCTGGACTCTGAGATGGCCCTGAGGGCAGGTCTTGCTAAACCCCATGGAAGTGTTGTGGGATGGTGTGTGGCCTTCTCCCAGCCTACGATCTTTATGGCTGACACCAGGGGAATTGTACAAGAGTGTGATAAGCATCGCTGTTGAGATTGGCACCTCTTGGTAGTGCTTTCCGTGCCCCAAGTATTGCCTGCTGGCTGCTTCCCATGGGAGAAGTGGTTCGGCTTCAGATTGCGTAACCACCTAGGCCAGAGATGCAGTGTATGCATGGGCACACACGCACATACATACACATACATGCTAGTCTTTGGAGTGCTCGTGTCCCCACAGTGCCGTCAGGGCCAAGCCCCAGCGTCTCTTGTCCAGGGTCTGTGGGTTCTGATTTTCCACTGGGATCCTGGGCCATCCTCTCTTCAGTGCTTTTGCCGTTGCCCATCCTGCCCTGCGGTACTCATGTCTCCTTTCTCTCCATGTATCAAAACTCTGGCTGAGCTGTGAGGCTCAGCTCAAATCTTTCTCTGGCTCTTTTTTTTTTTTTCTAAAGATTTTTTTGATGTGGACCACTTAAAAAATCTTTATTGAATGTATTACAATATTGCTTCTGATATGTTTTGGTTTTTTGACCATAAGGCATGTGGGATCTTAGTTCCCCAGCCGGGGATCAAACCTGCAGCCCTGGCATTGGTAGGCGAAGTCTTAACCACTGAACCACTGGGGAGATCCCTCCCTGACTCTTCTGTACAGTCTTCTCTCCCCAGCCTCATGCAAATCCCAGCTCTCTCCCTCTTCTGAATGTGGCTAATGTTCTTTTGTGTCATCCACATGGGACTGGAGCTTGTACTGCCCTGGGACAACTCTTCTATAGAACTCTCCCTAACAGCGTGTGTGGCTGTGTTTTCATGAGATGAAATCTTGTTGATCCGCTGAGGCAGTAATCTTGTATTTCACAGTGCTGTGTACTCTCATCAGAGTCTGGCACACAGTAGGCCCTCAGGAAATGTTGGTTGCCTGGTAGATTGGAATGAGCCAATGTAAACACAAATGGAGACGCTTTCAGGCCTCAGTGGGTGCTTGCCTGCGCTTGCTGGCGGCCAGTCGAAGGCGTGAAGTGGGCTTGCTCAGCCCCGTAGGAGGTGCACCGGAGAGAAATGCTGAGATGTGGGGATTAGGGAGATAATGCAGACCTGGGGTTAAAAGGCTGGCAGTGCTTTATTCCCCTGTGAGGGGGAAAAGGGCCTTTGGGCAGCAGGTGACAGGGAAGGTGTGGAGTGGCGCTCCCAGTGAGGCCTCGGCAGGAAACCTTCGCTGCCGTCCACCTGGGAGGTTCCTAGAAGAGATGGGTGAGGAGTTTGGCATGAGGTGGTGGGATGTAGTTCATTCTCAAACACTCTCTTTGGGCCCAAATAGTCCTCCTAGCCAGTCCTAGGAGCTCTCAGAAGACTGTCCTGGGCATGGGACACATTTTCCCCTTTTTAGACCCTAAAGGGATGCTGAATGCTATTTGAGGGCACCTTCTTGAGTGAGAAGTACAATGTACTTGCCGTTCATTTGCTTACTTGTTTATTCATTTTGCATTGGGCCTAATGATGTGATGCTGACCTGCTGAAAGATCTGAGTGGGGGTCCCCTGCTTACAACACTGAAGCAGCTGGTGACTGTCTCCTGCGGGGGTGACAAGTTAAGGTCATGCTCTCTGTCATCCAGGATAGCACCCAGGCTCCTCGGGCTGGCATGTGGTGGCCTCCGCCCCCAGCTCTGTAGACTGCTGCGGCTCTCCTCTGTGTTCTCTAGAACTTCCTCGAGCCCTGCTGCCCTTCTCACATTTCCCAAACACACTGGCTGCCTTGCACCACCATTCTTCTGCTTATGTTGATTCCTCTGCTTGGACCCGCCAGGTCTCCTGCGCTGTCAGGATGAATGAGCCCCAGGCATCCTAAATAGAGCCCTGAGTAGACACATGTAGGAGAGAGCATGGAGTCAGGCAGTGTGTATGCATGCTGAGTCATTACGTCGTGTCCGACTCTTTGAGACCCTGTGGACTGTAGCCCGCCAGGCTCCTCTGTCCATGGGATCTCTCAGGCAAAAATACTGGAGTGGGTTGCCATTTCCCTCTCCAGGGGATCTCACCAACCCAGGGATTGAGCCCATGTCTCCTATACTGGCAGGCTAGGGAAGCCCAGAGTCAGCTAGATATGGATTCAAATCCTGCCTTTATCTTCCTGGCTTGGCATGTTACTTCCCTGGGCCTGTTCACCAAACAATAGCACTGACCTCACAGGGCTGTTGGCAGAGCTGAATCGAGGGAGGTGGTGCCTGCCCCTTCTCTCCCTGCTTCCGTACCATTCTCAGTGTGCGGCCTGGAGATGCCTCCTCCTCCTGGTTATTTGTCTTGGTGAAGCCCTTTTGTTCAGATGGTTACTGAACACCACCATGTGCCAAGTGCCCAGCACTGGGAGTAATTTTTGTTTGGTCATCGGCCACCAAAGAGTTGTAAGAGCCCATACTTGGCTCCTGGGGGAAATGACATTTGCTCTGACAGACTTCCTGCTTGGCTTCCTTGGTGGCTCAGACAGTAAGGAGTCTGCCTGCAATGCAGGAGACCTAGGTTTGATCTCTGGGTCAGGAAGATCGCCTGGAGAAGGGAATGACAACCCACTCTGGTATTCTTGCCTCGAGAATTCCATGAACAGAGGAGCCTGGCGGGCTACAGTCCACTGGGTCACAAAGAGTTGAACACGACTGAGTGACTAACACTTGCTGAATGTAGGAGGCTGAGTGAGAGGTAACTTGGAGAAGATAGGAGGGAAGAGAGTTCTAGGCAGAGGGAGTAATGGGGTGAGTGGGACCCAGTTAGTAATGAACTATGTGAAGGTATTTATCCTAAGAGCAGTAGGAAGGGTTCTATGCCAGGCTGGGGTCTTGGTCACTTGTGCATCCCCAAAAGCAAAAAACGGACAGAGAAGGACCAGAGGAAGCTGGGAGACCAGTGAGGAAGGGCAAGACAAAGGCATGGCTGGTTGGGGTAGGGGCTGTGGCCATGGAGAGATCCTGGAGGTGAGGCTCGTCAGTGTGGTGAAGGCTGGGTCCTGGGCAGTGGGGGAGAGGGAACAAGGACTCCTGGGTTCCCACCTCTTCCACTGGGATGCATGTATGTGTGGGGAGCAGGGTGGTGGCCACGGAAAGATGAGCTTGTTTCCTTGGATGTGTAAGCTCCCTGAAGCAGGGATGGGCCCTCACACTCCATGTCTCTCCCATGGGCCTTTATGCCCAAGAGGATTTCAGAAGACTTGTTCCTGGTTAAGGTGAGAAAATTACCCCTGTTCCCCCATCGGTCAGCAGACTTGACCATGGACACACCCCCTTGGACTCCAAGGCTCTCTGCGTTGGGGGGTCGACCCTGTGCTCATCTCTTGGAGGAGGCCCAGCCCCTCCTGGGGGCTCCCCGCTGGGACTGGTGTGCCGAACCTCCCTGTTCTTAACAGGACTGACTGGGGTGGGTCTCCCACCGCCTCACTGAGGCAGGCCTGGGTTTGGCCGCCCTCCCGGCTGTGTTGTATCCAGTGGGAAACATTTAGAATATGTGAACGTAAGTGGCTGCTGGAGAGAAATCTACAATTTCTCCTATTATTGGGAAAGAGCTAGGCTACCATAGGCTACCAGATGTTCTATGTCATATAATGGTATGTTTTATGGCAAATGAAAATATATATAAAATCTGTACCCAGAGAGCTCCATACTTGCTAAAAGGGGGCTAGATCCTTCTTTTTATTCTTACCCTTTTCAGATTTTTAGGCAAGAATTCCCTTTCGGGCAATGAACTTATCTGCCAAGTTGGGGCCCAGGGGGAACCCTTATGGGGGACTCGTAAACCCCGTCTTTTGAGGAAATCTTGGGGCTGAGGCCACATTCAGCCCCACGTGTTTACACAATACTCTCTCTCAGCTCTGAGGGGCCATTAGAGTTAATTGGGTGAATAATCTGTGTTTAAAAAGTCCCCAAATACGTATTTACATAATCCACGCTTTGCCCAAGCCTGCTCAAGCCTATTTGTGGGATCTGGAGTGGATCTGGGCTGAGCGTCTTCCTCCCGTGCTTCTAGAGCAGCTTCTCCTGTTGGTGACCATTCTTCGGTGAGGACGGGGACGGGCAGGCTTCCCTCCTGGCTGATGGCGTGGTGGGGCCTATTAGTGTGGGGTCTTCCTGAGCCTTGGCCAAACACGTGTTTTGGATCACTGTCCTGAGAGATGCTGTATGGGGAAAGAGGTTCCACGGTTCAGTAAGTTTGGGAAGCACTGCATCTTATCTCCTCTCTTGGAGATTCCCTGTGCTCATTATTCCACCAGGACTCCAAGAAGTCCTACAGTAGAGAGGTGGATTTAGCTGTGTCTAAATCCAGCTTCCTTCAGATGTTATCTGATCTCAGCATCTCCATCCCTAACTCTGATGAATAGCCCAAAGAACTAGCCTTCTGTAGAAACACATTGGGAAACAGCGATCCACCCCCACTCCGTCCTTTTTTTTTTTTTTTTAAAAACCAGGGGGCACTTCGAGTTCTGGCCACCCACCCAGACATTGTGTGTACTGCCTTTGGTCGAGGCCCTTGTGTGCAGTCATGTTGGCTGTGCACACACAACCCCCAAGAATGCTTTTCACATGACCACAGCCTTGCTGGATCTTGGAACAGGAAAGACTCCAGGCATTAGAGGCAGACCCAGGGTGTTGCATGGAGACACGGCATTCTCAGTTAGGGAGCCCTTACAGCCTGCCCACTCCTGTAGTTCTGTGCCCCGTTAGTTGCTGGCATCCTTTCTATAACATTGTCTGTATGGGTCACTCCAGCCACAGGAATTCTCTGGGCTGGTTTGGGCACCAGGAAGGATGAATTCAGATGCACTCAGGCCAAGCCTGCTTCCAATAAAAGCTGAGCACTCACCCTCGGGAGTAGCCCTGCTTATCTGTCTTCATGAGGTTCTCAGTCTTGGCTGCACATGAGAATCACCTGGAGAGATTAAAAAAAAAAAAAAATCCTGATGTTGGGTCAGAACTCTGATTTGTTAAATCAGAATCTGGGTGGGTAAGAAACCTGGCTCAAATAAATGGTCAAGCTTCCAGGTGATTCCAATGTGGCTCCATGCGGAGGTGGAGCGCAGCTACGCTGGAGCTTTGTCAGGAGAGCTGGCGGGGTAGGAAGGGGAGCAGAAGTTCACGGCGCTACTCCGGGCTCAACCGCGACTGCATGAAGGACCAGACTGCCCACCTTCTCCAGTCCTGCCTGGGCAGCCCTCTGCAGTGTGGCAAGTCCCTGGGTGAGGAAGAGGAAGCGTCCTGCCGTGTTTACCCTAGGGACGCCTTTGTTGGGTGGTCCTGAGAAGGATGACGGCCAACATTACCAAGCAGGGTGTCTGCTGTGGGCCAGGTACTGTAAGGTGAGTTGACTCATTTAATCCTCACATTCCCCATGAGTTAGGATTCCTGGTTATAGATGAGGAAATGAAGGCACAGAATGGTTATGGAGGGCACCCAAAGTCACACAGATTCAGAAATGATGGAGCCTTGGTTTGAATCATCCCCGTGAAGAGTTCTTGGTGCAGTGCTGGTGAAAAGCCTTCTTGTAGTTCAGGAGCTGTGTGAGGGGTGGTGTGGCTGGGGCTGGGAGAAGAGACCATGTGTGTGTGTGTGTGTTCTCTGAATTCAGGGATGGACATATTTCTGCTTGGGCTGAGGGGAATGGGGTGGGCCTGTGGAGGAGCAGAATCAGTGGGGGTGCTGAGCCAGCTCCCCCGAGCCTCACAGCTGGCTGTGACTACTTCTTCCCAACTGAGTTCAGTGGCATCCAGTTGGAAGCTTAAAACCAGCCAGTGTGAGCATTTGCACCATAGAAATCGGCAAACACTACAAATCAGATTTTTATTTACTTAGTTTCTGTGAGAGCTGGCTCTTACACATTAGCTAGCACCTCACTCAACCCAACTTTTTAAGCTCAGCACCATTGGATTGAGGCTAGTGGGTGAAGCTAGAGGCTTGGATTAGGATGGGGGAGAAGCCAGAGGGCAGGGCGAGAGAAGTGGATGAGGAGCTGTGCAACAGAGTAAATAGTTCTATCAAAGGAAATGAAACGAGAGAGGCAAACACGCTTCCCTGACTTAGAGCAATACGGTGAAGAAGCATGGTGAGTGCTGAGTAAGTGTTAATTTCTCTTAAAATTGGGATTATTGGGGAGAAAACTAGCAACACAGACTGGAATGGAAATGAGGGGAAGGGAAGGGACCATTCCTGAAAGATGTGCAAACTGATCGGGAAGTTCTGCCCCACCATGCAGGCAATGAGCTCAGAGAACCAAGTAGCAGCTTGCAGTCCTGGGCCAGAAAGCCAGAAAAGCATCCTGAGTCTGCCTTTGGGAGCGGGCAGATAGGGGCTCCGGCAGTGAGATGGTTAAATCAGAATAACAAGGGGTGATTTATCTTGCAGCCCCAACATTCCCTTGCTCACTGCTCCGGCTGGCCCTGATAATGCTCCCGGGTTGCAAATCTACCTATTTGTCAAGTCCCTCTCCACAGCCGGGCTCTCTCTGGCTGCTTGCATGGTTTATTAAAGAGGCGTTTGCTACCTGTCATCTCAAACGGCCTCCTTTATCCAAAACAGAATAATAGAGATATCTCCCTCCAGGGACTCGGGATGCAAATGCCCGAGGACAGGTTGCCAATTTGCTGCGTGTATTAGGAGAAGGAAGCTGTCAAGGGAAACGGCCAGGATCCAGGCTCTTCTAACAAGCTCATTTCTGGGTTGAGGGGAGACCTGGGCCGCTCGACTTTAGATTACGTGGGCACGCGCCTCTGCTTTCCTATGGACAGCTGTCAGCAACGATCGTTTCTCCCCGGGAAACAAAATTGGCTTTTCTCCCTGCTTCCCCTCCCCCAGCTCATCCTCGGGTAGTGGGGGGACCCTGCCAATAACTGTCAAGAAGCTGTCCAGCTGTGGAGCTGCGCCTGCATGAGGGGAGCTGCGGGCAGCGGGTGCCTGCTCTGCGGCGGGTCACCACGGTTAGCAGGCTGGGGAAGTCGGTCTTGGCTGGTGTTTGCTGCGGTCCAGGGGACAGGGGTCATTTTCTCCCCTGAGGGAATCTAGTCAGAGCAGCCCGCCTATGTCTGGTGGGCACGGGGCAGAGATGCTTCTCACTCTACCCACCTTGTCCCTCCCAGGATCTCATCTTAGAAGGAAACACAGGCTTCCTTCCTGCCCCAGAATCTCCCCACACTTGGCACCCACCACCTTGGCTCTGGGATCACTCAGTGTGATAGTTGGGGTCTAGTGCTTTCTGCCCCCAGGAAGACTCTAGACTCTGAGAGGACACAAGTGCAGAATTAGGGAGCCCACCAAGAAGCTCCCTGCAACTCCGCATTCCTCCGAGCATCCCTCCCTCCGGGTTCACAGGTGAGGAGGCTGTGGCCCAGGGCCTCCCTGACAGCTGGTCAGTGCTGGGCTTTGAACTTGAACCTGGGGCAGGACTGTTGCATTTCCTGCATGGCTGTGCTCGGGACCGTGCTGTGTGGAGGATTCACAGCCCAGGAGAAGTAGCTTCCATATCCTGTGGGTTGTCTCCAGTGTCGTGGCTCTGTGGGCTCAGGCTGTCCAGCCAGCTTGAGGGGCCTGTCTGTCTCCACTCCTGATGGTGGGAGGGGACGGCAGAGTCTCACTTGAGTGTGTGAGACTCCTGGATCCCTAAGAGTTTCATGATCAGCGGGATCTCTCTTCCCCACCATGTCCTCACCTCCATTCCACCCCTCACACTGCCTTAAGACTGTGTTACCCCAGAGCAGGGCCTGCAGTTCACAGAAGTGTCCTGGGAGGGTGGCGGCAAGGGTTTATCCTTGAACTGGGCAGAGGTGACCCCAGTACATGGAGACACCTGCTGGACCTGTGCCGTGACCCAGAGCCCAGAGCTAGCCAAGGAAGGCAGAAGTCAAGGGCCTTCCTTGACTGGAAGCCAGACCACGCCTTGGGGTCTTGGAAATAACCTCAAGGAAGGGGTCAGGGCCCTGTGGGCAGTTTGGGTGTCTGTATGAGGCAGGGAGGCCCCCGTGAGCTGGGGGCACCATGGAGCTGGCTGGCTGCATGTTTGCCAGCTCCCCGGTCCTCTCATATGTTTTGGGTAGGTGCTCAATTCAAGCGTGTTGGTAGCCTGCCCCACACCTTTCCGTTCCCTGGTGTCATCTTTACCTCTTGGGACCTCTCTTAGACACTTACCAATGCTGATGGGGCTCCAAGTGTGTGCCAGTACCATGCCTTATTGGCAGGTCCACCCTCCACGTCTTAGCCCCTATTCCTTCCCAGGTGTCAAGATTTCCTTCCTTGCCTGTTGTACTCAGGCTTCTCTCTGAGTCTGACTGACTCAGCCCCACCTGACCTGTTAGTATCCTTGTTTTACAGAAAACTGACTCTCAGAGAGGTTAAGGTCAGAGCAGGATCTGAGCCCAGCCATTCTGCCCCCAAAGTCTGTGTTCTTACTCCTGGAAGGGCTGCATGTTGACTGTGGCAGCGCTTTGGGCTTAGAAGTGAGGACTCTGTGTGCTAGGAGGTCTTGCCAACACACTGTCCTGGTGTGACTCTTCTGTGAAGAGGGTCTAAGATGCTGCATCTGGCCACAGCTCAGGGCTGCCTGAGGGTGGGGTGGGAGGATAGAGTGGGGGAGGACCTGTAGATCTTTCCTCTGGGGTGGTGGGGGGGGCATTGCTGCTCTTGCCTCAGCCTGTAGGGATGCTGGACTAGGGCTGGGGCCCCAGGCTGTGGTTATGAGCTGGTCTATGGAGTTGCCAGTGCCTAGATATCATGCCCTACAGGGCTGTGCCACCGTTTCTGGCCAGCTGTACAGGCAGGGAGACCTGCTGTGGATCCCTCTGCACTGCATGGCAGGATTGCATCCACCTGCCAGCCCAGTAGCAGCTGCCCATGGAGTCCATTGAGGGCGGAGATCTGGGATTCCTTGTACATAGTCTATGCTTCCTAGAACACACCGTCAAAAAGGCAGCCTCTGGGTGAGGAATGTCAAGGCCAGAAGGAAAAAATGGAACATTTGTGGGGTTCTACCCACAAATGACATTGGTATGTTGGGATTGTTCTTCAACGTGAAGTGGGACCTTGGGCACCTCACAAATTCTGAACCTGGGTTGTCTCAGCCAGTGCCTGACACGTGGTGAGCAATCACGGTTGTCTAATGACTCTGTCAGATGGGAATGGTTGCTATCTCAGAGGCTGGTAGGGGGTGGAGTGAGATGGAGTGTGGAAAGCAAGTGGTATGCAAAAGGCTTTAGGTGCTCAAAGCCCTCCTTTTGGTAGGTGGAGTTGGGGGAGCTTGGCACCTGGCCGCTCTCATGGTGCCTCTTGCTTGCCTCTCACTCATCTGCTTTCCCTCTGCTCTGGGACTCTGAGGCCTTGCTCTAGAACACAAGACACTGTAATTTCTCTAGGGGAGATTCCCCAGGAGCAAACTTCGTGAAAATCTTTGAGTAGATGTGTGAATGCCAGAGCAGGAAAGGCCCTTAGAGGCATCGTGGAACCATGGAATGGCAGAGATAGCAGAGCCAGGCAAACCTGAGTCTCATCCCAGCTCTACTGCCTAATAGCTGTGTGGCCTTGGTTAGCCCACCGCCCCTCTCTGAGCAGCCTCCTCAACAGTTCCTATCCTTGGAGGCTCTTGTGAAGCCAGAATGAAGGATCTTTGCAAAGTGGAGAGCTATATTTGTATTTATTATTAACATGGTAACATGGTAACTGTGTTAGGAGAAGCTGTGTTGCTCATGATATTTTCCAGTCTTCTTGTTCCGCTGAGGGGGCATCTAGGGCTCAGGAAGGAATGAACGGGGTGAGAGCAAGAGAGCTAGGTCTTGGGTTGAGAGACCGGTCCCAGGTGCTCTCCTACCTCTGTGCTCTGGAACCACAATGGGGTGGGAGACAGCGGTTGTCAATCAGCATCCCCGAGTCCTGGTATTCATTCCCCACCAATGGTGAATAGGTCCTGTTTGTCAGAGGGAGCTGGTCAGCCAGAGCCAGGGCCTACTTGGAGGTCCTCTCTGGAGCAGATACCCCAGAGGGGAATGGACCCGTCCGCAGGGCCTGGAGAGCTCAGGCTGGCAGACGTCCTCTGTCGGGGCCTAGGGAAGCCAAGCCTGACTTAGAGAGAAGGCATCGTGGCTGAGTTTGTGCATTTTAGGAGAAAATCAGCCCAAATAACTCCCAGATTCAGACTCAAGCTGTGCAGGTGAAGAAGGCAGGTAGGAAATTACAGCCACTTGAGGCTTTCTCTCCCAGGGACTTGATTAAAGCTGAGGAGTGTTGGAGCCAAAATAACTGGGAAAAGTGCTCTTTGATATGTTCATTTGGTTTTAATTTGGGGGGGGGACACAGGGCAGCCCCAGCTTGTTTTATTTCTGCTTCCTTTTAGCGTCTTTCACTTGGCTCCTCTCTCCCACTCCCAACCCCCTCCCCTCCTGGAGTTTGTGAATTTCAAGGTCAGCTGAAAGTCAAACTTTACCATGTCGGTGATGAAATGCAAGCAGATGTGGCTGGTTGGGCTGATGGAGGCCACACCCTGAGAACCATGCTCAGTCCTGTGGGTGATGCCTGGCAAAATGAACAAAGTCTGATCGCTTACAATCCTGGGTTTCCATCTCGCAGATTCGGATTTCAAAGTGAGGGCCAATCAGGCATGTGTTTACCTAGGGGGGTTGAGAGAAGTGATGCTGGCTAGGACAGGCATGGCTGCCTCATCCCCCTTGCCCATGACTGAGAGCCAGTGGATGGGTGCCAGAATTTGGGATTGGCCTTTGGCACATGGTGCTGGCTTTTCCGGGGACCTTGTCTGCTGGCCCTCCTTGCTAGTAGAAGGGTTTGGTGGATTTTGGTCACAGCCCATGTCCGTCAAGTTGCCCTTGCTCCCCCCAAAGTGCATTAAGCCATTGGCAAATCCTTGCCATGTGACCAACGTGGTGTTGGCAGTGACCTCAGGGTGAAGGTCGATCTTTGGCTGGGTCTCCTGGCATCACCCACACCCCTCTGTGACTCAGAAAGTGGCCCAGCCGGCTGCTTCCTGCTGCAGCATTCTGGCAGATACGATCAGATGGTACAGAGAGGAGCGGTTTCTGATGTCCTAGCTGCTTCCACCACTAGCCCAGACACTGCCTCTCAGGCTCCACAGGAGGTCTTGCACTGCTCCCCAATGTGCGGTCTGTTGATGGACTGTGGCAGCCTAGTCCCTGGCATCCTTGGGAATCCACCTTCCCAGTAACATGCTGGGACTGGCTTACCAGGAAAGTGGGGAGACCCAGCAGACCTGGGTTTCTTGCTCTGTACTCACCAGCTCTTCCCAGCCCAACTCCCTGCACCCAGTGCCTCTCAGTCCAAGCTACAGGACAAAGCAGATGGATGTACTGCCCATGAGGCAGGAGGGTGGAAGGATGGGCATTTGGGAGTCAGGACTGTGCTGGGAACCAGCTCCATCCGTGGTCAGTCATGAGACCCCTGACTCACTTCCTAAGTCCTCCAAGTCTCAGTTTCTTTGTCTGTAAGAGGGGATAAAGGTGCCCTCCTCAGAGTTGCTGTGAGGATGAAATGGTGCATGTAAAGTGCCTGGCACAGTGCCTGTGCTCAATAATGCCTGCTATTATAGCTATTGTCCAAATCCGGCTAGAGCCGTTAGAGATAGCGTTGTAGGGAGGGACCTGCCTGGGCTCCCCTGTGGGCTGCTGGGTTTTTGTAGCTGCAGAGCCCAATTACCCAGCCTTTTCCTCCACCCAGGAGCACAGCTTCTTCCCCAGGGTCCTCACCCCAGCTCAGCGAGAAGCAGAGGCAGATGCAGATAGGGAGTTAGCCTGAAATCACCCTTTCTACCCTGCCTCTTTGATTGGCAGCGCACTGCAGAGAAGTGATGTGTAAAGAAATGTCCCTTCAATCCAGGAGCTGTCCAAAATGGGAATGGTTTTCACGGCACAGTCATTTTTGGATAAGAAAGTCTGAAATGAGAGAATTCTGAACGCAGAACAAAGCAGAAGAGCCTGCCACAACAGTGCATGTGAGTCAACCCGCAGCGCCTCGCAAACAGCCTGCCTTGTTAAAATCAGTCCCTTGGTGCAGGCGGGATTAGCGCTCTGCAAACTTCCCATCCCAGGCCTGTCTGCATTTTTACTTTCCCTGCTGCACGTCTCTTGCTGATCTTCCTCCCTTCGTACCCGGGGGGATTTCCCACACATAATGGAGGCCACTCCCATTGCTACAGTGAAGGAGACTTTTTTCCTCTGCTTTGGGCAGAAAAATAGTAACTTGTGCTGGGAACACAGAGAGGCTGAAACACTCTCTGGAACAATTCCCTTGGCCCAGTCCCCGACTCTTTGCATTGTGAGAAGGAGCAGGGAGGCCCAAGGGAAGGTGCCCTGGTGAAGGGCCCTCTGGAGGTAATTTTGTGGGAGTCCCATGGGCATTCTCTTCCTCCCCCTCCTCCTCTAGCAAGTCCTGCCTGGTTAACTTACTCTGCAGAGTTGGGGCCTCCACTCTGGGGTTCCCAGTGGCAGACACAACTATTCACACATGGTAACCCAGGGGCTGTGTCCTGTGTGGAACTGCTGACCACCCACTGTCCCGGTCACTACTTGCCACAAGAATGGCTTGTGGGCTGAAAAGCATGTCCAGGAAGGAGCAGCAGGCCACACCAGGAGGAGGTTCTGATCATTTCTGCCCCATGGCTTCCTGCCACTCTGGGTGAGCCTGAGCAAGACCGGCCGGCTGGGCTGGGTTCTGGAGCCAAGCCCCTTTCCTCACCCTGTTTGCTGAGCCTCCCCACACTTTGGCCGCTCATTATCTCCCCACTGGCGGGCGAGTGGGAGAGGCCGCGCTGAGGGGAGGGCCAATTACTGGGGCCTCACCGCTACGCACCGCCTTGAATGCATTTTTCTTAAATGGTGAAGCCCTCTTCGGGGAGAGGCAATTTGTGGGGAGCTCAGGGCCGCATAATTTACGGGCCCCTCTAGCCTGGGTAGGAGTGAGGTGGCTGTGGCTTGGTTTAATTAGCTGGGTGTAAGCCGAGCACATCACCAGAATGGGCCCGGAATCCTGGTCACCGAGGCTCATTTCTCTTCTGTGCGAAGCACCGCCAAAGACGAAAAGGTCTAAAGTTACTTCATTCATTGGATCCCTTGGTTAGCAACGTCTTCCAGTTTGAAATATAAACCCACTTATTTTTCTTAACAAGAATCCAGCCCACCAGCTACAGTGTTCTGCTCATGCATTTAATAGGAATAATTGAATGGAGCTCAAATTATCATAACCTAATGCTTTCCGAGGCAGATCCAGCCATGGCATATTTTTTCCTACAAGGAAGCAAGTTATGTGAGGCAGGGCAGTGAGGGGGAAGCCAGCCTCAAGTGCTGCCGGTTCCTAGCTCTGCTCTGCAACGACTTGTGGGTTGAATTTCAGGGGCTGCTGGCCACTGGGCTGGGGGCCTCTAGGGGCTTCGAGAGGCAGGGCACCAGGGTGGTAGGTGCTCCCTAGGTGATATGCAGTCCTCAGCTGGGCATGACTCCCTGGGTCATTTTTAACAATGATCAGGGAGAGAAAGCTAGAGCTGGAAGAGACCATGGAGTGCTAGTACTCTTGGTGGTAGCAGCAATCCTAATGATGTTTGTGGACATAATTAAACATAACAGTGATTATCGGTAAATGAGGATGCCCACTTACTGTATGGTTGTGGGAACTGAGGTCCCAAGATATGGTGCTGATGACAGACCCTTGATCCAGTTTTCTATAGTCCCCAGAGCACAGAGGGAGGTTTCCAGTGATGCGATTCATAGACCCAGACCCTTTGAACAGATAGGATACGCAGGCTCTGGAGGGTCCATGAGGAGCTCTCCCTCACCAGCTACCCAATCTTGGGTAGGCCTCTCTCAGCCTCAGTTTCCACATCTGTAAAATGGGGCTACCGCCTGCCCTGATTCCCTCATAGCACTGGTGTGTGACAACTGTGAGAATTCATGCAGAGGAGGGGGCACAGCAAAGTGCTGCCAGGGTCTTTGAATTGTCACCCCCACAGTGCCCTTACCTGCAGAGACAAAAGCTTCCTGGCCCCACTCAGGCATGATTTTGAGCTCGAAATGACCAGAATGAAAAGAGTGGCCAGAACCAGGGGTGGGCTGCTGACTGTGGGTGGCCTGGATTTGAGCCCTGTAGCTTTCCCCAGATATGGCCCTCATGCAGATCGTGTACGGCAGAGCAGAAGGTACTGCGTTTCTGAGCTTTCCCCTCACTTTCATCAGCCCACAAAGGCAGGCCTTCAGGTCAACCACCTATGGAGGAGTAGGGGTGTGTGAACACAGGACCTGTGCTTTTTCAGCCAACATGGCCCCCTTCGGAATCAAAGAAGGGCCCGTTTCCCAGGGGCATGTGTATAGTCCCTTCCTTATCTCCCTCCCTTTCTTCCTTCTCTTTCTCTCTCTTTCTGGAACTACATGTAAAGTTATCAGGAAACCCCAGCTGGGTGTGTGATGGTGCTGGGCTTCACCTTGCCTCACTGGGGCTGAGGGTGGCAGGTGCTGGGTCCCCCGTGAACACTGTTATCCTCCCAGGGCTCGGCTCAGAGGCTCAGGAGATTTGCCCAGTGCCAGCAGAGAAGCTGTGCTGGTCTGTTGTCAGCACATAAAAAGGTCACAAAGGCAGTGAGAAAGCTCTAGAAGGCCTTTGTGATCCCTCTCCCCAAGAGCCTTGCTGGTTAGGCTTTTGTTACTTAACAAAGCAAGTGGTGCCTTCGCTCTTCAATCACAAATCGTGATGTTGACTACTTCAAAAAAGCAGAGTGAATATGATTCCAATATTTATCTTAGCACAAAACTAACATTTCAGGGCCTATGCCCATAATTCAAATGTTGATGGGGAACACATTGTGTGAATGTGATGCAAATATATACAAGGGGGGAAGTTGCTTATATTTAATAGGGAAACATGAAGTAAACATTTTTGAATAAAATGGCAAAGACTTGGGTTCTAGTTGCAGTTTCTCAGTTGAGCATATTTAACTGGCATGTCCGAGGAGCTGTCATGTGGTCTGAGGGCGGAGCAGGGTGAAGGTCGAGTTGTTGTTACCAGCGATGCCTCTCAGAACCCGAGCCCACGACTCCGTGTTCCCAGCTTTGCTGCGTACTTGCTGATCTAGAGGCTGGCCTGTGGCTCTGGGAAGTTGAGCGCGGCTCCTTGTTCTCTCTCTGTCTTTGCTTCCACTCCAGTGCTCGTTAGTGGCAGGAGCCCTTATAAAGGCACGTGGGAAGGGGAGCGTGGCTCCTTGTTAAGGGCAGTTGCCTTCTGGCTGCTTTACAAGAGTCTCAGTACGAAGGCTCCCCTCCCCGTGGCATGCTGTGTGTGGAAAAGAGAGGCGCAGGCCCTGTGTTCTCGCTCTGGGAATCCTTATGCAATGGAAAGCCCGGCTCCTGCCGGCATCTGACATCATGCGAGAAGACCTCGCAAGCCTTATGTAAACACCCAGGTGCCTGTCTGTGCAAATGTGGGGCCTTGACACTGGCAGGCTCCATTTCTGTTACCACTGCAGGGTGTGGACGTGTGGGCACTCGCAGTTCCTTCT
This sequence comes from Bos javanicus, assembly GCF_032452875.1. NCBI lineage: Eukaryota > Metazoa > Chordata > Mammalia > Artiodactyla > Bovidae > Bos > Bos javanicus. Next base: position 46,085,447 of record NC_083874.1, read on the forward strand.
GGAAGTCTCTGGTCTTTGTGTGTGGATGGGGAGGCAGTTCTGGAGCTGCCGCTGCACAGCCCTAGCCCCCTGCCCCCGGGACGATTCATCAGGTTTGTAGAGGTGGAGGGCCTTTGTGATGCTGTGCATGCTGGTTCCTGGGGCTTTAGTTTCCATTCTAAATACATCTTGCCTGCCAGGATACAGCCACGTGACTTCTGCAAGTGAAGAAAGGACACTTTGGACTTGTTCCCCTGGCTCTGCTCATGGTCATCGTCTTGTTCCGCAAGGTTTCATTTTCTCACTGGCTGCACTTTGTGTTTGTACGGGCTTCCTGAGACAGCAGGACCATATAAGCCTTGGTGCCCCACTTTCCAGGGGACAGAGATAAAGTGACACCCAGAAGAAGTTCACAGGGAGGGGGGGACAAGGGGAGACCTGGAATCTCATTGGTTCAATTCAGCAGACACTGACCAGGCACCGGCTGTGTACCCGGAGCTGCACCATGAGTTGGGCAGGGGTGGTGGGGCAGAGAGGGGGGCAGAGCTAGGTCACCCGCGGTTTCCTAAGGTGTAACGTGAGTAAAACAGAAGTTAGGACTTTGCTTGGGAAATTCAGAGGCCATTTGTTTCAGAGGATCTGCTCTGGGACCTAGTGGTAGTGATGATTAAATTGAAAATTAAAAATTATAAAGCTGATAACAGTGCTTATACATATGCCAGAAGCTGTTCTAGGTCCTTTATGGATGTTAATGCATTTAACCCTGACAAACAGTCTCTGAGGTGGATATTATTACCCACATTTTTACAGCTGTGTGTAATAACGCCTTGTCTGGGTTAGAACAGAGATAGGGTGCTGGTTTCTCACCCCAGGCTGTCCAACTCCAGGGCATATGCCCTGAGCCACTGTGCAGGTGAAAAGAAGCAGGCACAGGTGCTGAGTGTATTTCTGCTGCAGTCCTTTCCCTGGGGACTTGGTGTCTGGCTGATGACCCTGACCTGGACATTGGCTCTCTGTGCCTCCTGGGGGTGGGCAGGATGGGCCTGGTGCTGAGAGGAGAGAGCAGGCCAGGATGTGGCTGCCCACTGTCCATACCCAGGACTTTGTGGCCTTCTCTTTCTTGCAGAGAGCCTGGGACTCAGAGCTTTGCTGCTCTTTAGTTCCACTTGCCACCTGAGGAAAGTGTGGGGCCAGCTCTGCCCACTGGAAGCTGGAACCGCATCCCAGGGTGGGAGGTGGAGCTGGAGCAAGGGTGAAGTGACTGGACTGAGGCCCCGCCATGCCTCTCCTCCTGCAGCTGCTGCCAGTGGCTGCTTACCAGGAAGGGAGCACCATGGTGCGTGCCTCCCCAGCCTGCTGATTCCGCTCTCAGACGTGTCACGGCTTTCTCATGTGTCAGGCTGTCACTTCACACTCCTGCCCCTATCATTGCTATCTACTCCCACCTTGAAAACAGACAACAGTATCGCTGATTCTCGTCTGAGAAGCAACTATCTGAGAAGTCTTTGGACACACTGCCTGCGCGTGTGGTGTGAGATCCAGTGAGCAAGACTCAGGAGGGATGTCCAGGCCCGGACCAGGGCTGGGGAGGGAGACAGATGGTTGCAGAGGTGTGTGATGGAGGAAGAAAGGGTGGTGGTGATGTGGAGGTGAGATGCCTGTTTTGAGCATCTTCTACTTTGTTTAAGGCATCACCTAGGAAACTTGTAGATCTTTAGAAGCTGGGTGGTTTGGGAACCGTTTAGCCAAAGTGAACTGATTGTTCCACTGGGTGAGTAGTTGGAACGTTCGGCCTAGGGTGCTGGGGCTGCAGGAGGAGGCATTCTTGTGAGAACCAGTGTGTGGAGGGCTGGGGGAGCAAGACTTTCCCTGGGCATGTTGAGTGAGATAAGTGGTTGAAGCTGAAGACTTCAGCACCACACTGGGCCCTTGGGGCATCTGGGGATGATGGAAACTGTTGAGCTTAGGCAAAATGTTATCTACCTCTGAAAGCCTGTTTCCTTCCAGCATCAGTACATCCTCCTCCTTCTTGGTGGTCTCTAGAAGCAGCCCCAGTGGGTGTTGTGTATCTGGTAGCTCTCTGCCGCCTAAGGAATGACTGAAGGGGCCGCTTAGTGCCGTTTCTGAGCCGGGAAGCAGTGGAGGGGGTGGAAAAGCAGAGCAGTACTGGCTGCAGTGTCCCCTTCCTTGTTTCCCTGAAATGGACCCACTGGTGTCATGGTGTTGGAGCTGGGGGAGGACGGGTGGTGTGAAGTGACTCCATGTCTCAGCTATGGGTGTGGAGAGGTCTGCTTGGGTGACATGGTGACTGGCCTTCAAGACTCGAACAATACCTGGGTAAAGGCATGTCCCGTTGTAGGTGTCTTTTGAGGCAAAGAAAAATAGTTTTTTGTTTACCAAGAGAATCATCCCCTGTTGCTAAGGAAAGAGCTAGAAGGAAGGGGTGAAGTGCCCAGAGGGGAGGGTGTGTGGTGACAGGACTTCCTCTGGGGGAGGTGCCAGAGGAGGAGCTGAGGGGTGGCCCTGTATCTTCTGTGCCCTCTGTGCTCTTGCTGGGACTTGGCCTCTCCAGGACCCGTCCCCCTCGGGCCCCCACGGAGCAGAACACCATGTGCGGAGTCTGAGTTCCCTGATGACCTGCTTTCCTTCTGAGCCATTGGTCCAAGCTCCATCATCTCTGTCTCCTCCAGGTGGCCCTGGGTCCCCAAGCCTCAGGCTGTTGTCTACCCAGTGTCAAACTGATGGGGGCTCTGGCACAGCTCAGATCCTTTAGATCTTTGTTCTCTTACCTGGGTTCTCTTCTCCCCAAGGCAGGGTTTCCTGGAGTGTTGTCTGTGCATGACCGCTGGTGCCCACAGTGACTCTAGGAGTCCCCTTGGGGTACTTTTTTTGAAGTCAATAGTTATGGTTGTGTTTGATGTATACTAAAAGATGTTCATGAACATACGCAATCTCAGGTTTTGGGTTTCTCAGGCATTAGAACCAAGGATGAGACCTGAAGTCTGTGGGTGACTGCAGAGTGTGCTGGTAACAGCAGGGCTTTGGGGACAGACTGCTTGGTTCACATCCTGGCTCTTCCCTCTACAGACTGTGACACCTTGGACTTGTTGCTCAGTCTTCTGTCTAACTGGGGATCGTAAGAGGCCCTTCCTCTAGGGTTGTTGTGAAACTGAGCAAGTTAATGCATGTAAAACATTTAGAAAGTGCTCAACAGATAATGCATACTCTGTTGGTGTTAATATTATTTAAAGAAATAATATTGAACAAAGAGTAGTGAAGATGGTATGCAAATAGCCAGCTCCAAAGTAAATGTTCTTTCTGCATAGATAATCCTGGATTCCTAGTTCAGCTCTGCACCTGCTCTTTCTGTGTCCTGGGGAAGGCATGGTAGCTCTCTGACTCCTCAGTTTATGCATCTGTACAATGGGGAATGGAATGTTCACCTTGCAAATTTGCAAGGTTAAAAATAGGAGACCACCCTGGCATAGTGATGGGCACACAGGGGTCACTTGGGGGCAGCTCTTGTGATGCTGTTGATGACATTGTTTCTGCTGCCATACCTACCCTGTGAGCGCCTGAGGGATGGGACCAAACACACGCATCTTGGGAACTAGAAGCACCCAGGATGGGGGAGATGCTAGACAGACTCATCAGGGCTGTGTTCTAAGCTCAAGGACGGGCACCTAAGAGTGAGCGCAAGGCAGGTGGGGCTGCTGCCTTAGGAACTCAGGCTGCTTCAGCGAGAGACACCCTGGGGTGGACCAGGAGGAGGAGGATGTTGGGATTTCAGGCTGCATTAACTGTGAGGCTGCCTTTTTGAGGGAAAGTGGGAGAAGAGGCCAGGCAAGGGGGGGTGGTGTTTGAGCCTGCCTGAGGCCCCTTCTTAGCTCCACTGCCTTCCTGGGCCCTGGTGACATGTGCTCTTGGAATCTCCACAGGGCCTGCCCTCCCGCCCTGCCCTGGGCCCCCCCGGGTGAGCTCTTGGTTCCCAGTGAGACCAGGGTGGCTTCAGTCTGTCCTCTTCCAGCCACTGGCCTCAGCCGGGCTGTGGCAGCCCTCAGGAGGAGCCTCCAGGTGGCCGGCACCGTGGCCAACCAGGCATGCTTTCTAGAAGGCTGACAGGTGAAAAATGACCGAATCTCCTGACCCTTGGCCTGAGGGAACGTGCGGACAGTTACACTATGGTGTCCTAAACTGGTGGCCTTGGGACTCCGGTGACCTGAGAGTGTGGAGAAACCTCTGTTAAGTGGCCTGGAACCCCCTCACAGGCGGAGAAAGTGAGAGTTCTGACCTCTGGCCTTGAGATTGCTGAAAGGAGAGGTCCTCGTATGGCGGTGCAGGAAAACCCGAGCGGGGCCAGGCTGTGGTGTTGCAGCCCCAGCTCTGGCAGGGGGAGCGGAGGTGGACCCTGGTCTGAGTTTGTGAAATGATACATTTTGTCCTCACTGTGTGCTCTGTGGAAAGAGATCAGTCTAGACTCCTTTCTTGTTTTCAATTAGTGTACCCCCACTAGCAGTGAGTATACTCTCTCCAGGGGACAGAGAGTGGCCCTCTCTATGTGGGGGTAGTAATAATAATCAAAAGACAGTATTGCTAGTTGTATTACTACAGCTGCTGTTAATTAAACATTTACTAAGAACTGTGGTGCTGGAGAATACTCATGAGAGTCCCGTGGACTGCAAGGAGAGCAAACCAGTCCTAAAGGAAATCAACCCTGAATATTCATTGGAAGGACTGATGCTGAAGCTGAAGCTCCAGTACTTTGGCCATTTGATGAGAAGAGCCGACTCATTGGAAAAGACCCTGATGCTGGGAAAGACTGAGGGCAGGAGGAGAAGAGGGCAACAGAGAATGAGATGGTTGGATGGCATCACTGACTTAATAGACGTGAGTTTGAACAAACTCCGGGAGATGGTGAAGGACAGGGAAGCCTGCAGTTAATGCGGTTGCAAAGAGTCAGACACGACTTAATGACTGAACAACAGCAATAAGCCCCACTCTGTCCTTATCTGAGCTACCTATAAGCCCTAAGTGGTAGATGCCAGCTCCATTGTACATAAGGAAACTGAGTTGAAGAAACCCTAAATGACTATTAGTTATTAATATTATTTAAAGAAACATCATATACAGCCTAGTAAATGGGCTCAAATTCCTGAACGTGGATTCCAAAGTCCATGCTTTTAATCTCTTTAGCTTTTCTTTTGGTCTTTATCATATAACGGCTTAAAAAAAAAAAAAAGGCAAGAGAGGATTAAATTGCATTTCTGTTCTAGACCTGATTGTCCTCAGAGCAAGGATTGTGTGTGTGATGATTCTGGCCTTTGCCCTTACCCCTTGGGTCGGTGGCCACAATACCGGTAGCCATCCTCGTAGGCCATGTCAGATGCAGCTGCTGCTCTGGGCTCTGTGGAAGCTTTCCCTCTGCCCGTGGGCTGCTGTAGTGACAGAGCCTGGCCTGGGTCTGTGATGAGGTGTCTAGGAAGGCTGCTGTACTAGCGGCAGGTGTCTAGGGCCCTCTCCCTGGCCAGCAGTGTGGCCAGCTGGGGCTCCCTGTGACACCTTCCTGGGGTACTCCAGACATCATCTGGGGGCAGATGGCTGGTCTTTGTCCTTCCAATGCCAACTCCGGAGTGCTGTACAGTCAGCCAGTCAGAAAGGATGTTGTGATGTACGTGATTGTGAGGTTTGGTGCTCCTCTCCGAAGCCCAGACTTCCTGTGTGAAGCTGAACCAGGCATTCCCTCCACTTCCTGGGTGCCTGCCTCTTTCTCTGTAGAGTGGGGTGGCCATCCCTGTCCAGCCTCGGACACAGGGTCACTTTCAGGCCAGATGAGCTTAGTTTGTGAAGGCTTTGTTCTAAATCTAAGAGGGTGCGTGGTTGCCTTTAGATACCCCCTTGGAAGCCTTCCTTGACCCATCTGTTGGGTTAGGGGCTGTGTGTCCCCAGCCCCCATATATCTTCTTAGAGCTGTCATTACACTGTAGCAGAGCTGCCAATCTGTGGTGTTGTGTCCTCCGCACCCCTCCCCCAAATCTGAGAGTTTTTGAGGGAAAGGCCTGTGTCCTGATCGCTATTGGTGGCACAGAGCTGACACCCAGTACGTATTTGTAGAATTAGGAGATGATTGAATGAATCCATTTCCAACTGGGGGATGTGCTTGTGAGTCTTTCTGATCTCTCACTTGGCAAAGAACTTCTAAGAGAGATTAGGAGGGGGAGGAATCAGATGTCATGTCTCCTTAATATTCTCTGTCTGAGTAACCTGTGGGTAGATCAGGTGTGGCTTGATCCAGCACCCAGACTGTCTCCATGACAGGGTTTCATTCTCCCCATTCCTTGGTTCCTTTAAGTGAAGCTAGTCCTATTCTCAGACCCCGCATGGTGAAAAGATGACTACCGCAACTCTGCCCCCATATCCTCTCTGACTCAGTCTAGTGGGACAGATGGGGAATCTTGGTCCCAGCATTCCTAGGAGGTCCTGGAGCTAATTGTGATCGGACTAGCTTTGGTCATATGCCCTCTCCTGAACCAGTTACTGGCCAGGGGAAGGCCGTGTGCTAATTAGCTTAGATGGGACTTTTGCTCTACCCTACGTGGAAATGAGGAGGAGGGCATGGCAACCCACCCCAGTGTTCTTGCCTGGAGAATCCCATGGATAGAAGAACCTGGCGGGCCACAGCCCATGGGGTCACAAAGAGTCAGATGTGACTGAACAACTACGCATAGCACAGGTGGAATGACAGTGTGGGAGGGTGGATCCTCCAGGGAAATGGAGGCTGTTGCTGAGAGAAGGGGAGAGGCATATGGAGGAAATAGAAGGTACTTTCATCATAGATAGCATTTTATGTAAAAAAAAAAAAAAAAAAGAAAAAATCAGTGCATCCATGCCTCAATTCTGGGCCCCTTCAAGCTAAAAAGATGTTTTCCCCTTCAGTTGTCTGCATCAGCCCTGCAGTTCTGTGTGCATATCCAGTAAGGGCCCAGTTGCTCCACAGATGCCTCCCTGGCTTAGCTGGGGACCGGCTGTTGGCACTGGGTTCTTTCACGCTTTCTGGCTTAAACATCTCTCAGTCTGTGCATCTTGCTTATGGCATGTCAACTAGGTGGGGCCCTAGAAGGCATTGGTTGCGAACTGCCCAATGAGAAAACCAAAGCCCAGAGACGTGAAGGCTCTTCCCTGACAGCGTAGCCAGTGTCAAAGCCAGGATCAGAACCTGGTGTCCTGGCCCCATCTCGGCTTTCTTCCTAACCCTCGCCCTCCTTTCTACTTTGAGATGAGACTTCAGAGCCACAGACACACACAGGAGAGACTCAGGCAGGAGTCTAGAGGACTCGTTACAGGAGGTCGAGCACCAGGATGGTGCCTTGTAGAACAGTCCCGTCTCCAGATGCAACCCTGAACCTGCCTGCCCTTGGGTGCCCAGCCCAGGGTCTGCGGCTGGCCTCCAGGCTCCAGAAAGTCAGCAGTTAAGTTGGCAGCCTTTGCCTTTGTCCTTTCTGAGCTGAGTGATTAGGGTCTCTAAGAGTAACCATTATCTGTGTGTTTGGGGAATGCATGTTTTTCACACATGCAGCCCTTCCAGAAAGATTTAGCCTGGGGATGCAGCAGACGGGCTCTCCATTGAGGGCAGATACCAATCATTTTTACAATTGTTTGCAACAGGAGAGGAAGCTTGAGCTTAACAGTTCTGTTGTGGATGGATTTGGGGGAGAAGCATGAATGAATTATCAACAGGATGGCTTCTGCTTTTATCCTGGGATTTGCTGCCGTCCCTGCACTCCGGCCACCCTGTGCAGAGCCCCAGGATTTACATTCCTCACAGGTGTGGGCCTCATTGTGTGCTGAGGTCTCAGGGGCCCGGCTGGCATCTGTAGGAGAGAACCTGTCAGGTGTGTCCGGGGAGGGAGCACGGTCCTCAGAGGGGAATTTGGGGCAGCCCCCACACTTCTTCAGTTGGGGGAGGGTCCCCAGCCAGGGACACAGACCTGAGCAAGTACCCACCAACCTGTGGAGTTGATCTGAGCCCCCATAATGTTTTAAAGAGCCCTTGACAGCAGTGACCAAGAGGGATAGCTTTTTCAGCCTCTTGCTAGAGGGAAAAAAAAAAGATCCTGCTCAGAAATGCATTTGCGGGAAGTTTGAAGTTTGAAGCCCTCCAGCTGCAGCTTGGCGGCCTGGGTGGTCGGGTGGGTGGGATGGTGTCCTCGAGTGGGCGGGGAGTGGAGCATGGCAGCTGAGGAGCACAGCCAGGAGGGCAGGAGTTGCATCTAAACAGCGGTGGTGGGTGTGCCATCTGACGGACCTGGGTTCAAGTCTTGCCTCTTGTTCAGCAGCTGCAAGAACTTGGGCAAGCTACTTGGCCTCTCTAAACCACAGTTTACTTATCTATAAGATGGAGATAATACCTCTTTGGATATGATGAGATTTAAGTGAGAAATTGCATGTAAAGCTCTTGGTGCTATCAATGGAAGTGTTCTTTGCTGTTATTACTAACAACAGTGGTGGTGGTGGTGGTGTCAAAGGTGCCCTGTCCCTGGTCTCCATCAACACTTCCCCAAAGACCCCAAATAAACACCAAAGCTTTGTAAACATACTGTGTTTCTAGCCCTACTCCCCCTTCCAAGCAGACGACCACCTTTAAGCTCCTGTATTGTAGAAATTCTGGCACCGTCCCTAATATTGATACAGGTGATATTTCAAAATGATTTGTCACTTTCCAAATGTCAGGCAGTTCTGGGTGGGACAGAAGCCAGAGTGCGTGATTCCTGATTCAGAGAGGAGGCAGGTGGGAGCTGAGTACACGCATATACCTGGGGTGGTAAAAGGTAGGACAGGTGGAAGGACGGGCAGAGGCAAGTAGAAACGGAGGCCCAGGACAGTTTCCCATACCGCACCCCGATAATGACCAGACAAGGAAGGTGGGGGACTGAAGTCACACTGGTCAGCCTCAGGGGTCTGTGTACCTGTCTTTTTTCCTGTGTGACGTGGTGGTGGACACTCTGCTGACGGTTTGACTCCGTCTTCCAGGAAAGGTGGCTGGTGTCATCCCAGATGTCATGGTCAAGAGGAGCAGAGTTGTGCCTGCTGAACACAGGCCTGTGCCTCACCCTCCCCAAACTCGCTCTTTCAGAAACATGCCCTCATCAGTTTTCGGGAGCCCAGGGTAGGGGCGGGGGTGGCATCTTGACACTCAGGCCCTGAGGATGGTCCTCTGGGTCTTCTGCAGGCATCACCATGATCTGGCTCTCAAGTGAAGTGCCTGGGGAGGTTGGAGGTGTCCCACGTGTGTCCATTCCTGCTCGTGCCCCCCACTGTAGTAGGCAGTGCCCTGGAGGCATAGTTTCTCCAGGAAATCCTCTCAGCCCACACCCTACCCTACCTGGTGGGGTAGGTGAGACTCCTGAGTGGGTGGTCTTCTGTGGTGGAAGGTGGTGCCGGTGCCCTGGTTGGGAGAAGTCCCCCTGGCCGTGTCCTCACTCTAGCGTGTGGGTCCCCTGGCCTCCCAGTTGAGGACAAGTTCCACTCTTGTCATTCCCCTGCCTCCAAGGGCCTCCTTCGTTTTGTTTCTAGTTGTTTATTTGGTTGGCCAAGTGGCGATCTTGGCCCCAGAATACATGAGCCGTTGGACCAAGATCTGAGTTCGTGCCGTGCTGTGTCCTAGGAACCTGGCACCATACTTAGTATTCAGTGTTTCATCATGTTCCTGTTTTATGCCAGGCCCTGTGCTAGGACTGGGGTGCAGCAGTGAGCACCACAGATGAGGCTGCATCCCCAGAACTTAGAGTCCAGAGGTGAATCCTGGGAGCTCAACATGTGCTGGTAGGAGGAGAGATCTAGTGAAGGGTCCAGGAACCCTCCTGGCCAGGGCAGGGTCCCTGACTCTGTCAGCTCCTCCGGACACGGGTGGCAGGACTCAGGGCTGCCCCTCCTGAAGGTGATTAGGACTAGGGCCCTGATCGCTTCTGATGAAAGGGGCTGGCGGGCAGCCCAGGCCTCGCTCACCCAACTTGTTGGGGTTTCAGATTTGTTCCATCTGAGCAGTCAATTAATTAGTAATTGGAGCTCCCATCATCCCGGGCTCTGAGCGAGTTGCAGGGTGCCCCTCCTTCCTCCTTTCCATTCGCTCAAATTGAGCAGCCAGGTCCTGTGATATCATTTGAAACCCTGCCAAGAAGCAATTAACATGCTGTTTGCTGACAAGGATTTGCTGCCGCTCCAGGAGCAGGGGCCGGGATGAGAAGGCCAGTGGCGGGGAGCCGAGCCGTGAGAGCAAACAAAGGTGCGGATGGAGGTGCTGCTACCGGTCTTTGAAAGTTGCCAGGCCAGGCGGGAGTGGCCTTCTCTCCTTGGACCTCCTTCTCTCGCCCCTCCCTGCCCAGACCTGCACACTGCAGGGGTGGCCCTGGATTGTAGAACAGGATGGGTTTCTTGGAAATTCTGATGGCAGTGGCCAGTTACTGAGCTCTTACCAAGTGCTAAGTGCGCTGGACTGAAGAGCCCATTCAGTCCTCACAACAACCTGGAGAGAACCCATTTTACAGGCCAGGAAACAGAGGCACCAGAAACGAAAGGGCTGGCCCCACGTGACCCAGGCAGTAAGCAGTGCAGGAGAATCTGAGCATCTGGAAAAGCCTGCATGTTCAGGCGGGTACCCAGTGTGGATAAAAGGGTCAAACCCTGGGCCCACCGCCAGGTCACGGTGACTTGCTACGGGACGCGGGCTTGATAAATGGTGCTATTGCGTAATCAGTGGCTGCCTCTGCGGGGTGTTAGGTGGAATCTGGCGGAGTGGCTGGCCCAACCCAGCCTTGCTGACAGAGCAGAGGCCCACGGCAGTGAGGGGCCCGCCTGGGTGAGGCTGAGGGGCAGGGCCCTGTCCCCGTCCCGGGTGGCTGACCCTGTGACAGACCCTGGGGACCCTCGAGGAAGCACCTGCGGGTGGCGGTGTCCTGATCGGAGGGGACTGGGAGGCCTCTCTCGGTGGCTGGGGTCCCCATGCTCTGCTTTCCCACCTTCTCAACAGCTTTGGGGCCGGCCTGTGGGGACTCCTGTCTTCCCTGCTGTTGACTCATCCTGGGTGGAATTATGTACAGAAATTAGTCAATGGAGCCGGTCCGCGGACCACAGGCAGCTCCCTGCAGGCGCAGTGCAGGGGCTGTGCCCGCCTCAAGGGTCCTTCCAGGACCTGGAGTGGTAGCTTCATGGGTGTGTTTTGTGGGGGAGGGGACTGCTCCTTGCAGGGCAATACATACAGTTGGAGGCTGGTGGCCCTGCCCCCTGCCTAGTGGCCTTCCCCCCATCCTCCTGAGAGGGGAGAGTAAGCTCTGGCTTCTGCCAGCTTCCAGAAAGACATGGAGGCCCTGAAACTGGAGGTGCTGGCACCTCCCACCCCAAGCCCTTCCCAAGCATCCCGTGTGCCAGGCACAGAGTTGGGCACTGAGGATTTGGGGGAAAACAGCACATGTAGGAGTCAGAAGAATCTATGCTAGATGGGGCAGGTGTGAGAAATGCTGTCCCACAAGAGGGTTCCTTGTTGATTTCCTTAAGGTAGCATGGACCCTGGGTGACACTTGTGTAGGACACGTGGTGCAAAAGGGCAGATAGCCACAAGGGCACCCTCTGCCTGTTTCCACCATCCGAGCCCGCCCGCAGAGACAACCACGGTTTCCGGGGCGTCCTTTGTGTCCTGCCAGAGATGTGCTCAGTCAAGTGTGCGGGGGTCAGGGCTTGTGCATGTATCTCATCCCTCCAAGCTTTTTCTTTTTGTGAATAGCAGTGTACTCTATATGCCAATCTGCCTGATTGCTTTTTTCCCCTTTAATATTTGGCACATCTCGACACTCATTCTGTATCAGCTCACACAGAGCTGCCTCGTCCTTTTTATTGGCTGCATATTATTCTGATATGTAACGAGGCCATACATTTTTGGACCAGTGCCCCATGGATGGGCTTTGTGGTTGCTTCTTGTTTTTTTCTGTTAACAAGTGACCCTGCTGCAGTGAATGTCTTGGTTAACATGTGCGTGAGCAGGAGAAGTCCCCACAGTGGACAGTGGATGAGCTGATCGAAGCAGATACGCATTTGTGAAGTTTGCCTGATGCTGCCGTGTTGCCTCATGCAGAGGTTGTCCCACTTTTCCTGTCTTGGCCGCAAGGTGTGAGTGGCTCGCTTCCCCATATCTCCACTAATGAGGAACTGTATCAACTATGCTGATCTTTGCCAATCTGATGGTTGAAAAGTGGTATCTCATTGTGGTTTGGATCTGCGTTGATACAGCTGTGGGTGGCTGAGCTCTTTTGCATGTGTTGCAAGCCACGTGTAGCTTCCAGGCAGGTTTAAGCAGAGGGCCATGTGAGTGGTGGCGTGACCCTTCACTGGCAGGCCTGCTCGCTCTGCCCACTAACCAGTGCTCGCTGAGTGACACACGCTGGTCAGGAAGGGGCAAAAGAGACCTGGGATGGGGTTGCCTGGGCCACTCTGCCAAGGGTCAGGTGAGGAGGGGTTTGCCTGCCTGGAGTGCTGGGGCGACATGGCATGTAATTCACTTCTGTCTGGTGATGGAGAGGAGAACTTGGACTCTTTAGACCAGGGGAAGAGTGGGGGGCAACCTTCTCCCTGACTGGCAGGCAGTTCTGCCTGGAGGCTGGGAGGTAGATGCCTTGCTCTCTAGAGCTTCCCACTCTTGGGACTTAGAGCCAAGGTGGCTGCTATGGGACACTCTGCTCCTCATTGAGCTGCCAGGCTCTGGGCCAGGGCATCCTTGCTGCCTGGAGCTTTCTGTGCTGCAGGGCCCATGGTGGTGGTGGGTGAACTCCACGTGTGTCCATCTGGTGCGTGGACCAGCTCCCACCCCCTGCTCCTGTGAGCTCCCATGGTTTCAGGCCTGTTCTTCACACTCTGCCTTCTCCTCTCCGTGCCTCCGGCCCCAAAGCAAGAGGGGGGCGAGCTCTCAGAGCTTCTCACCCGGCTCCTCCCTGACACCGATCTCTTCCCCTACTCTCCGACTTGACCACTGTGGCTCCTTAGTGAACTTCTTCCCCTTGATGACAGTTGTGGGCATGGGACTGCCCACCTAGAAGCCTCCATGGATAAGAATGAAGTCCCCCCTCTGAGCAGCCCCTGCCTCCAGTTCTCCTCTCCAAACTCCATCTTTGTCCAGATCTGCCAACCCGCCCTCCCCAGACACGCGCTGTGCCTTGGGCCTCTGTCTGATCTGTTCCCCAGGCCTATGATCGTCTTCCTTTACTCAACGTTTACCTCCCCTGAGATTGAAGTCAGAGGCGCTGCCCAGGAGTCATTCTTCCGCCACACTGACCTGCTCTCTCTGCCCAGGGGCCGCTTTGGGGGTCAGTCTCCAGGGGTCCAAGGGATTGGAGTGGCGGTGATGGCTGTGGTCATAGTCACAGCCCACAGGTGTGGTGGGTGGCAGGTGTGACACTTGAGGCTGAGGGTCAGAGCGCAGAGCCAATGCCTGTAGGTGCTGGAGGTCAAGTCCCACCTGGGAGAACAAGTGCTCCCTCCTCACCTGGGACACCAGCCTTGTCATCTCGCTGCTGCCGCAGCTGGAGCTCCTGGCCCAGGGCCTGGCAATGTGTAACTGGTGAGGGAGGGGATGAGGGGTGAGAAGGGTTTTGAGCAGAAAAGCAACAGTCAGACCTGCCTGGTTACGAGTCAGTGGACTGAAAGGAGGAGACGCTTCCAAAGGCTGTGTGGGAGTCCACACTGGTGGACCCAGGGGACGAGGGCCTGGGTCAGGGAGGAGAGTGGGGGAGGGAGGGTGGCCCATTCTGACAGAGTCCTCCTGGGGCTCTCTCTGTGAGCTGGGTACAGGCTTGCCCACCAGGTCCGTCCCTCTGCAGAGCAGGGATGGCTGCTTTCTTCTTGCAGGTGTCCAGCACAGCGCTCACACATGGCTAGCACGCAGCAGGTGCCCACTGGAAGGCGCCGGCTAAGCTTGGACCTGGAGCCCTGAATCCTGAGGGAGTCTAGGTAGGGAGGCATTTTCAGTGGGCGCTCTGCACCTTTTCTGCTTCACAACCAGAGGTAAGGGCCAGGCAGAGCCAGACGTGGGTGATGGCTTTGGCTTTCGAGGTTTCTGGTGTCATTTGCTGAGGAGGAGGTTGCCATGTAGCTCACTGTAAAGAGCCCAGTGCAGGGTCTGGGCACAGCAGGTGCTTAGCCAGTGGGAGCCATTGTGATGGTGGTGCTAGAAGCCAGAAGGAGAGAGGGCTTGGAACCCACAGGAGTCAGAACAGAATGAGGGTGACACCCTGGATCAGCCCCCCTGGGGACTGTTGTGTGGCCTGCGACATCAGCCGTGGTAACAGAAGGCTGGGCTTGCCACTGTGGTCTGGGGCCTCTCAGGACAGGCTCTGCAGGACTTGGTAAGGATGACTGTTCTTGTGCCCTCCTGACCTGTCCAAATAGATGAGTGTGTGGTCCTGCCCTCAAGACTGTTCTGGGTCCCCGCCGGCTCTGGTTCTGGGTGGACAGGTGGGCTCGAGGCTGGCAGGCAGAGGGGAGAGAAGTCAGGGACAATCTGGGGGCCTGGTGTCTGGCCAGGACCTGCCCTCAGTCCTGTGCCAGGCTGACATCACCAAGTGTGAGACCCATCACTGGGCACAGGGGTGATGAGGCGGAAGGAAGGTCTTGGGAGGCCAGGCAGCCATTGTTGGCTGGCTTACCTGGATTAGGCTTTTCATGTGGAGGGAAGAAAGAGATCTGCTTTGTCGCAGCCGAGGCATCAGGCTGGAAACACGGTTGGTGTTCCTGGCAATCCCCGGCACTCTCCAGAGCTTATTTGTTGCCTTCCCGAGACACGTCCAGGTGCTCTCTGTTATGATAACAAGTGGTGACACAGAGTTAGCTTGAAATGGGATAAACAAACAGACTAAAAATAACTGGATTTGGGGTGGCTTGGCACCAAATCCAGCTTGCAGGCTGTCGCTGCTCAGCCAAGGGTGAAGGCAGGGATCATCAAAGGCACCACGACCCTCAGAGCCCTGGGGGAGCTGGGGTAGGGTGTGGCTGAGTCCCTCTCCCGTCCCCACTCCCGCCACCGTGGAGCTGTGGGCTGCCTAAGGGTGGAGGTGCCAGATGGTGATGAGACCCCGGCGGGAGGGGTATGGTGGGCCCGGATGTGAGCGAGGCGGTTTATGTCTGTTTGGAGGAAGCTGGGCCAATGTTTGGACATCTTTATGGTTTGGGGAGTTTCTTGGCCTCACCCAGAGGAGCCACGGTTGCATCAGAATTGGAGGTCCTGTCCTTGGTGGCTCATGCAGTGGGAGAAAAGAGCCAAGGGAGCCACTCTGGAGTCTGTGGAAAGATGGGGAAGTATGACTGCTTTCTAATCCCAGGCTGCTGCTCCAGACCACCTTGTGCTTCATGAAGGGATTTGCGTGATGCGTTGGAAGACTGCTCTGGGCGAGGCGGAGGAGGAGGATGGGAGTCATACCTGTGCGGGGTTGCATACCCAGGATGGATGTACATCTTGCAGAAGACCTGGCCCGAGGAAAGGCCCATCACAGGGCACAGAGGAAGAGAGTTCTGGTGCAGGACCCACCTCCTCTGCCGTCACTACCTGTCCATCAGTGATGATGCTCTTAGAGATCACAGGCTTGCTTCACCACTGACCCCAGGATTCCCTCCAGCAAACAAACGTCCACCCTGGCAGTCATAGGTCCTGCCTCCCACATCTTTGTTTCTCCTCCTGGCCATGGGGTAGGACTGGGTTTCACTCTCCCCTGATGTTCAGTGTGGCCATGTAATTCGTCTTATTTTCTCTTTCCCTCTGGCACAGAAGTCCAGAGAATATCTAATCTGTCTTCTCGGAACCCAGAGTGAAGACGGCAGGGCAGAAACCCCAGCCGACCTGCAGTGGGTGTGTTGTGTAGGCTTGAGGCTGTTTGTTATTGCAGCATCACCGAGCCCATCCTGATGGTCTAAGTGAGGGAAAATTCCCCATGCCTAGCCTAAGAATCAAAACCTAAGAGCTTAGAAAGGTAGCAAATGGCTTTTCACAGCACCTCTTTGGTCACTAAGTACCACTCCCACTTTAGCACGTAACCCTGTCTGTCTTCATGTGCTGTACGTATTTGCTCAGTCGTGTCTGACTATTTGTGACCCCACGGACTCCTCTGTCCATGGAATTCTCCAGGCAAGAATACTGGAGTGGGTTGCCATGCCCTTCTGCAGGGGATCTTCCCAACCCAGGGATCAAACCTGAGTCGCCTGCATTGCAGGTGGATTCTTTACTGTCTGAGCCACCAGGGAGTTTTATATCTGTTTACAGGCTTATTATGTCTCCCCTCTAGAAAGCCAGCTTCGTGAAGGCCAGAACCCCAACCCTCAGGTTTATATCTGAGTAGCCAGGGTGTACTGCGGAGCTGGTCCAGGATGGGAGGCCCACAAGGACTCGATGAGTCCCTGGATTGGGAGGTCCGAGGGGTGTGGTGACCTAAGGTGGAGACTTGTAAATATACTTGTTTGGTGCTGACAGTGAAGCAGGAGCTTGATGAGTTATTCTTTGAGTGAACGAGCTCTGGTGGAGACGGGATGGGGTGGTGTCACTTCATAATGTGGGAGAAATGGCGAGCTCTCCAGGAGGAGAGACTATGGTACCTCATCTTCTCTGTGCTCCCGGCCAGCTTCATGCAAGGAGCAAAGGAGGAGCTACAGTTTCTGGAGAAAGGAAGAGCGATTGGGATGGTGACTCAGGCCACCCCCTGCCACTCGTCACAGTTCGATTGGTACTGGTTCAGGGAGCAGAGGGTGGAGTGTGAGTGGCTGGACAGGTCTCGCAGGCTGCAGAGTCGAGCCCTGTGATGGGTCCAGAGGGTGTGAGAAACTGCGTGTGTGCGGGTGTGAGAGAGAGCATGTGAGTGGATGAATGCTGGGCACCACCAGGACCAGCTTTGCGAGCTCTCTACCCCAGAGGACTCTGTGCTGCCCAGGAGGCTGGGAGAAGCCAGGAGCCCTGGAGAGAGGGCCAGGAGCTTGGAGCAGGTGACCCGGTTCGGGGTGCTAGTAGGGAAGTGGCTCCCAGGCCTGTCCTAGACTGGCATCTGGCCTTTGCGCATCTCAGAACCCAGCAGGCCTGGGCCTTGCTGGGCACCTGCTCTTCTCTGGGATGTTCTTTCCTGGGATATTCTTTCCACGTGGTGACTGGAGGTCTGCTCCCAGCATGGCATCCTCTGTGAAGCTCTCTTTGACCACTAAGAGCTGGTGTCCACCTCCCCACACTGACCCGGACCCCCACACCACCCCTCTGCGCTCACACAGTTCTCAGCTCGCTTCTGTGAGAGTGCCTATCTCCCTGACCATGTCAGCTCCTCGCTGGCCTCCTCCCCCCCAGCAGATGGCAGGGCAGGGCTCTTATCTCGCTTCTGTCTCCTCACTTGCTGCCTGGCATGTGGCTGCCACCCCCATCAGTGACTGTTGATGAGGGTCATGATGTCTTCAGGTAGCTGATGGCTCTTGGCTAGAAGAGGAGGTGGTCTGATGGTGTGTTGTCAGTAGGAGGATTGAGGCTGGGCCACAGAAGTAATAGACAGGTGTTGGCTCACTAGGAGGAGGAACTTCCCATCAGAGTGTCCTCTAGGGGCCTGGCCACCTTGAGGCCCCTTCCCATCTCTGGAGGTGTGTGAGCAGAGATAACATGACCCCTCTCCATTCCAGAAAAGAAGTGGAAGCATTAGATGTTCCAGCTCTCTGTCAGATTTTACTGGCCCTGCAGTCTGGGGTCTAGAGCAGCTGTGGCATCAGGTAGCTGCCAAGGTGCAAAGCTGAAGTGTTGCGGCCCCAGGAGTTCCCAGGTGATACGGGTGTGGTCTGAGGGTTCCGGCCCTGATGGGTGCTCACCTTCTGACCTCACTGAAAAGTGGGGTTGAGTGGCCTCGTCAAACTGCCCAGAGTGCTGAGATGGGAGAGGAAGCGTGCCTGGCCCACGCTGTGTGTGAAAACCCTCTTTCCACAGCAGGTTGGGCAACCTGGGTGAGGCTGAACCATCCCTGACCCCACACCCTGTGGAGACTCCACTCTCCTGTGGGGAGTTTCCTGAGGGGAACACCACCCCGGTCTCCTCGAAAGGCTCAGGGTTCACCCGCCCCCGGCCAACGGACAACCCCCTGGCAGTTGGATGGTCTTATGCCTGGCTCTGGGTTTCCGAGTGGTCCCTAGGGCAGTTGAAGGAGGTGGCATCCCCAGGTGGCAGGTTGTTGGTATATAATGGAGAGCCTGTGGCTCAGTGTCTCCATGATCCACGTGCTTTCGGCTGTGTGGGAAGGCTGCTGTTCTTGGTCCTGGGGGCTCAGTTCTCCTGCCTGTGGCTTCAGGAAAGGGTGCCCACCTCTCACTGTGGTGCCCCTAACTGTTCATCAGGGCTACTGCTGGATACACATGTCCTGACCCACCTCACCCGGCTCAGCCCTCGTCAGTATCACTGAGCCTCTGTCCCAGGACCTCCAGCTCCTGCCTCAAGCTCCCCTGAGCTCTGCCCCTCCTCCCCTGCAGCCTGGCCACCTCGGCCCTAACAGTGCCGTGCTTTCCACCTGGGAGCTTTTGTGCACGCAGTGTGCTTGCAGTAGACTCTTGCTGTCAGTGACTGCGCCTCTTGGAGGGGACTGTGTGACGTGATTGAGGGCATGCGGGGCGGATATTTGCAGAAGGTGCGTGTCACCCTTGCTCCTGTGATGGCAGGGCCAGTGTTGCTCTGACCCCATGCCAGCTGAGTGGCTCAGCCTCAGGCCAGGCATGCAGTGGAAGGCCAGTCACACACCCCTGGGCTTGGCAGACCTGTCTGGCCCTGCAGGAGGTGAGCCACAGATGGGTCAAGGCTTCTCCCTTTGGGCAGGCTGTATACCCGTGTGACCTCAGGGTGACCTCACTGCCCCTCTGTGGCCTTGGCTGCTGGCTGGGGTTAGTGGATCTGGCCCATCACCCTGGTTGCTGAGGTGTGCTGAGCTGAAGAGCTGTCTGATCTGCTTACTGAGGCGAGTGACAGTCCCAGCAGAGCAGGAAATGGAGAGGTGTTGGAGGAGTCTCTTTCCCTGTCTGAACATTATAGCTAACGTGGACAAAATGGGGTTCCTGCCTGTGTGTGGTGTGGGTGAGGTGGTCTCTTCTAGGGGCTGCACAATGCTCTGAGCTTTAGTTCTCTTACCCTTTCAGAGCATCTGCTGGGTGCTGGTCCCTATGCAGGACAGACGAGGTCCTGGCCCTCATCAGGGGTCCTGAGGGGATGTGGAGACTCAGTCTGAGGAGTGTGTGTGTGTGTGTGTTAGTTGTTCCATTGTGTCCAATCTTTGTGACCCCAGGGATTGTAGCCCACTAGGCTCCTCTTCCATGGAATTCTCTAGGCAAGAATACTGGAGTGGGTAGCCATTCCCTTCTCCAGGGGATCTTCCCGACCCAAGGATTGAACCAGGTTCTCCTGCATTTGCAGGCAGATTCTTTACCGTCTGAGCCACCAGGGAAGTACCTAGTGTGAGGAGGGGCGGGAGGATTTGGGTGGCAGGGGTAAGGACGGGAGAGGTATACTTGTCACTGGGTTGAGCCCCATAATGAAGTGGCATCAGCGAAGCCGCAGAGATCCTGGATGCTCCTGTGAGGCTGCCTAACCTTTTGACTTTCGCAGGGACCTGAAAGTTCAGTGAGCCCAGTGAGCTGTGTGGCAGGGTAACATGGCATCATACCCTACAGCCAACGGTAGTATGTAATTCTTAATATATTAACCTAGTATGCTGTTGTAATTGATAGTTTCTAGCTGTATGGCGGTCACATGCATGAACTGGTCTCTCCCTAAACCTCGCAGTCTGAATTAGCCCCTAGCCCTCCCATGGTGTCCTGTCTCACCGTGTGCATGGCCTTCTGCATCACTTGATGTTTAAGTTCATTCATTACTTGCTGCTAGAACGGAAGCACCCTGAGGGTGTGGATGATTCTGGTTACTGCTGTGTCTCCTGAGCCCAGAGCAGGCCCAGCATGGGGTACAGGACTGGCTATTGATCAGTGGTGAATGCATGGATAAAATGCACCCTGGATTTCCTCGGAGTCAGGGGAACTGGGCGTTGTTGCTCTTCCGTGTTCCAAAGGGAGGCAATGAGCCTTGATGAGATGAAGTGACAGGCCAGATCACTTAGCTGGTTGGTGCCAGCACTGGGGTTTGGACTCGTGCGCACGCACAGGTCAGGTGGGTATGGACGTGCCCTGGTTGCAGCGTGTGAGGGTAGAGACTGGCACGCGTAAGGGCTGTGTGTGAGCCGCAGTCACTTTATTGCATGTGGCACGTCGAGATGGAAAGGCTTTGCAGGAATTTTGCTTTATGGGTAATAAAGGCCTTTATGTGCCTATAATGTGGACGTGGGTCCAAAGAGGATTCTGCCCTGCTTTCTACCAAGGGGCTTGGCGGAGACTCCTGTGGGGGCTGGAGCTGCTGGCCCTGCTTTGAGTAGACTAGACCCCAGGGAGGAGGAGATGCTGGCTCTGGGCATGGCCTGGGGCCTGCCTGGGGCAGGTTGGTGTCCATGAGGCAGGGTGGAATGGCAGCATCCCTGGGGCGAAATGTAGGTTTAAGCTGTCTCCATGGGAAATGTGATGTTATGTAGCTCATTAAATCCTACAGGAGCAGCGAGGAGAGCTGCTTCCAATTATCAGGATGAAAATTAATGGAATAAAACCTCCAGCCAGGCTGCCTGGTGGTGGATCAGGGAAGGCATGCGCTGCGCGGCCAGGATCGGCCAGGAAGTGCTGGGGCAGTCACATGGGTGAGCCAAGCGAGGAAGCACATACTGTCTGCAAATGATTGGGCAGGGGCGGGGGTCCTTGCTAATCTTCACAGCGTGGTCCCCTGGACCAGGAGGGAAATGGGGCTGAACAGGCAGCTGGACGAGGCTTGATGTGCGGAGCCCTGGGATGGGAGGAGGCCCCTTGGCACCCTGACCAGCCTCTGGGGCTGAAGGAGAGGTGGGGTTTGCTTTCTTGCGAGGTGATGTGGAACTGTGTGCTGCCCCTGAGCTTTAGACCTGGGGCAAAGCTGGGATGGAATTTGGGCTCCCTTTTGAGCATGTGCCTGAAAGCCTTGTCCTTGGGGGACTCGGTGAATCTCAGGCACTGTGACAGCAAAGTGGGGAGCCCAGATGAGCTTGGCTCCTGTTTCCTGTGGATCCTGAGGACAGGCTCAGGCCCAGGTGATGATTGTGCCACTGCTGCTACTCCGAGCGGGTGGTGGTGTCTCGAGCTGAGAGTCCCAACTGAGTCCTGGCCCTCCGGGTGGATCAGAGCCCGTTTGTGCAAGGGAGCAGGTCTAGCTCGTGGCTGCCTTTCCTCCAGCCATTCTCTGCAGGTCTTTCCTGTTGGGACTCACTTTCACAAATGCTGCCTGAGTACTGTCTGCCACCATCCAGCCAGTGTGCACTGAAGGGAGTGGGCTGAAAATTTAGCCAGGTCCACAGTCCACTCTCAGGTGGTCTCCCCTGGCTCCCCCCTTGGTTTAGGCCAGTAAACACTCAGTTCATATCGATGATCAGTGACAACCTCAGAGACTGATACTGTATCATCTCCATCCTACTGGAAAAGAAGCTGAGGCTCAGAGAGGTGAAGTGACGTCCCCAAGGACGCACCGCCAGGAGGTTGTGAACTGAAACTGTGACTCACATCAGAGCCGGTACTCTGAGGAGCAGCATTCTGCGGCCCTAGGCCTCCCCCTGCAGCATCGCAGGACTTCTCACGTCACTCTTTGCCGGTGGTGAGGGTGACATTCTTAGCTTCACTTGGCCAGGGAGGAAACTGCTGGTGGCTTGTCGCACTCACACTTAATTGATGCCCATCTATGGAGCATGGCCCCAGAATGATGGGTGTGTTTGGTTGAACTTGTTAAAGTCCTTGGCTGCCAATAGTGTGTCATGGGGCCTCTTGCCTGGAGTTCCCTTCAGTCTTGGGGAGCTGGTTGTTCTGTGTCCAGAACCTAGGTTCCCTAGGCTCCTGGCTTTCTTTATGGGGCTTCTCTTTGCTGGAGGCTGCCTTTGCTGATGGACCACACAGAGTGTTTGGCTGGCAGGGTCTCATGGGTTAGTGCACGCAGCCCTGGATGGAGCGGGCAGTTGGGAGGCTTGGGGCTCGGTCAGCCAAACTGGACTGTTTCCTCGGATTGTTGTGTTATATTTATTTCCACTAATCTACTTCTCTTGCCTGTTTATACACTGAAAAGATCTAATAAAACGTATCTGAGACTAGAGCAAATGAAGACCATTTTGGAAAGAAGCATAAAAGGAGCGCTGTCTTGGAATACTTAGCTAATCTGAGTTGCCCCCTCAGCTCTGAGGTCCTGCCTTTGAAAGCTCCGTTTCTCCTTCCGTTGCCTGTAAAAGCGAGAGTGCGACTTCTCAATGCTAAGCTGAAGCTGGTGGCCTGCCTCTGGGGTGGGGTTTGCACACATGTGCGGATCGAGAGCAGGAAGCTCTTCCTGGCTGGAGGATGCTGGCACTGTAGCTCTTCCATCTAAGGATCCCTGTGGAAAAGTGGGCTGATTCCACCACTTACGTGCCAGGACCCCGGATGCCGAGGCAGGGGAATGCTGCAATCTAAACATTTACATTCTGAAAAATGGGAAATCATCCACTCAGATATAAATTAGCCAGGGCCTGACGGGTTTATTACATCCTGGAATGCTTTCATGAGGCTTTCAGAGGGGTCCATGTTGCAGGCCCAGGTCTCCAGCTGGGCTTGCCTGTGGCATGCTCCTAGGGAGACCCTGCTGGAAGACACAGGCTGGGAGGACTTGTCCTTAAATTCCTGTGGGCCCTGATTCATGTGTGACATGAACAAGGAAACACAGTGCTGCACCCTGGATGGTGAGGCACCCTGAGCTGTGAGCATCTTAAAGCTGAAGGGGCGAGGTTAGTCCGGGAAAAAACAAGGGAGGAGTCAGACGTGGTGGCCCAAAGAGAGGTGCTTGGATGATCATGGGGCAGGAGAAATGTGCTGAAATGTGTACATTTCATAACATATGCAACAGGACTCTTGTTGAGCAGGAAGAGGGCAAGGAAGGAAGCAAGAAACGAGCAGGAAGGAAGGATCACGTGTCCTTCGGGGTTTTCAGACAAGTCTTGGACCGTAAGTCCCGGAGGCTGGGCTGGGTGTGAAGTCAATAG
Source organism: Bos javanicus (assembly GCF_032452875.1). Lineage (NCBI taxonomy): Eukaryota > Metazoa > Chordata > Mammalia > Artiodactyla > Bovidae > Bos > Bos javanicus. The sequence goes on from NC_083874.1 coordinate 46,108,573, forward strand.
AAGCTGGCTTAACTCCAGCTCACCAACAGTGGCCTGAACGACACTGAGGGAAAAATCCAGGGAAAGCTAACTGAGTCCCATGCTCAGGACATTGAGGGGGTCTTAGGGAGAGGTGGGGAAAACACACAGACCTAACCATAAACACATAATTGTGATGAGCCAACTTATTTCTACCTTCTATAATTATATGTACTTCCAAATCTATGTAGGTATCTTAGCTCTAAGTAGAACAGATGCTGAATAAAAGATTGTGGTGGAGTTTGATGTTAATCCTGAGTGATCTTTGACACCAGCTGTCTTTTTCTGTTTCAGAGTAAGAAGCCCACTTTGTATAGGGGGTTTAACTTGGGAGTCTTTATCCCTAGCAGTGGTTCTCAAACCAGCTTGCATCAGAATCACCTGCAAAGCCTGATACAGCAGAGTCCTAGTCCCACCCATCTTTAGAGTTTGATTCATTAGGTCTGGGGTGGGTCCTGGAAATTTGCATTTTTAACAGGTTCCCATGTGCTGCTGCTGCTGTTAACTGGGGAACCACACTTTGAGGAGCACTGGTCTAGACAGAAGGGTGAGGGCTTTGGTGGAAGATGATGAATTCTATACAGAACTTCCTTGGGTCTGAGAACTTAACATTTATGTCTTTGATGGAATGAAAGAAGACTCATAGATATCCTTGGAATCATTTTTTGTTTTTAGGAAGAAGCCAGAGCCTCCTATATGGTGGGTGGAGGCAGCTTGCTGCCATGCAGAGCAGCAACTGGCTTTGTGGGTCTACAGATTATTTCAGCAGGTATTTCCCAGGGTCCATTCTGTGCCTGGTCCTGCGTGTGACCTGTTGTCAGCATCGGGAAGGACTTGAGCAGAATGTTTTCAGTACAGTTGAATCTAACAAGTGCTTTGCGGGGCAGGTGGGGCACTTCCTTGTGCCCTGTTGGAAGCTGGAGGAGGGATGATGCCGCAGTTGCCATGGGGATGCCAGGGGTCATCCCCTACGCTCTCCCCACTTTGTGCTCGGCTCCACTTTTGGTCCCCAGTAACAGTTCCGGACTCCTCTGGAAGCCAAGGGTTTCCTTTAAAGCCCGTGGGCCACTTTGACACCCAGGTGTGTCTGTGTCCTTTGGGGCCTCCAGCGGACACCTGAGCCTGAATGTCTCTGCCCCTGGGCCTCAGCCCTGCCGCCCCTGCACCTCCAGCCAAGCCCTACTGTGTTCTGACCTCTCACTGTGACCAGGTACCATAGGTCTGTTTTGCATCCACTTGCCACCATTTTCACTGAATTGTAAACCCAAAGCTGGACTTCGGAAACCCATGAATGGTTCTTCCTCCTTACAAATAGGCCAACCCCAAAGCCTGAATGAGCACAAGGAAGGGGCCTGCTGCCGTGTAGCTGAGAGACCACCTGACTCAGAAGGTGAGACAGACCACCTGGGTGCCTGTCATGTGACTCGAGGCACGTCCCTTCTTCCCCTGGTCTGTTTCTCTTCTCTATCAGATGAAGTGTGATAGTGCCTGTCCTGCCTTCTCTCCTCTCGTGGTGATGTCACCACATTCCCCAAACATGCGCAGATTATTGAGGGTATCAGGGTGACAGGCAGACCTGTAAAACTGTCATGAGGAGGGCAGGTGACCCTCCTGAGGCTGGAGGGTGGGGTGTAGAAGCCCCCTGAGAGAGAGGCAAGGGTTAACTTGGAAGTGTGGCATGGCTGTGAGACACAAACTGAGCACCTAGATTCACGTCCCCCTGGGCAATTTACTAGCCCTAGGAATGGGACCATGACTCTTAGGCTGTTTGAGCTTGTCTCACCTGGAAAAAGGAGATAGGGAAGAGAATGTAGCCTACCTGGTGATGTTACGCTCTGTATTAAGATCCAGTGAATGATGCGACATAACAGAGCTTGTTGGAGTGGCTTTAGAGTCAGCCACAGGAGAATGAGGGAACACCTTTGGATAAAGGAACCCAAACTTCCCGTTCCCCCAAATCATGCCACGCTTGCCATTCACAACTGGCTAGCCTGTGATTACGGGATAGAGGCAAGTAAAAATGCAAGGAATGTTTATTGAATGAGACTGTGAAGAGGGGAGTTTGGCTCTCCTGGTGCTGGGGTAATTTTTTAATTTAACTTTTATTTTTATCAAAGGAATACATATTCATAGCCAAGCAGTCATAAGCTTATAATGAAAAGCAGCCCACTGCCTCCCACCTCTGGTTTCTGCTTTCTGCTTTCTGGAGGTAACTGTTTTTAATTCTTTTAGTTGTTTCTTTTGATAGTTACCATATTTCTAGATAATGTGCTTATATTATCATTTTCTTGATTTTTTGTTTTAGATGTTATTTTTGACTTTCAGTTATACAAGACGGGGGTTAAGTTTCCCCGCATCATTCTCCTTTGATCAAATAGGTGCACATAACTTCCCCTTTCCCCGTCTTTATGAAGCATGGTTGTACCCAGGTTATGATGGCGTTAATGCCCACCATGGTGTAAACATCCATGTAGTATACTGTGGTCATTTTTCTCTGGATTGTCGTTTTGTTTTCTTTGAAATTAGGTATATAGGAACTGACATACTATTTCATTGCTTGACTTTCTATTATCATTTATCCTTTAATTCTCTGATTAAACTCTAAATATTCTCTGAATATATTCAAATGCCCCTGTTAATCTGTTTCATTCTTTCCTTCAGTCTGGATAGTGACTCTGTAGGCACCGCTGCTGAGTCCATCCTTCACCTTCACATGGGGACTCTTGCTGGATCACTTGTCTCCTGAGTCCCATGCTTTTTCCTTCTTCCTTTACTCTCTTGCAAGGAGCATACACACCTTCCAGTACCTTCCTGAGAGGGCTTCCCTGGTAGCTCAGCTGGTAAAGAATCTACCTGCAATGCAGGAGATGCCAGTTCAATTTCTGGGTTGGGAAGTTCCCCTGGAGAAGGGATAGGCTATCCACTCCAGTTTCTTGGGCTTCCTTGGTGGCTCAGACGGTAAAGAATCTACCTGCAATGCAGAAGACCTGGGTTCAATTCCTGGGTTGGGAAGAACCCATGGAGGAGGTCATGGCAACTTACTCCAGTATTTTGCCTGGAAAATTCCATGGACAGAGGAGCCTGGTGGGTACAATCCATGGGGTCGCAAAGAGTCAGATACAACTGAGTGAATAAGCAGACATCTTCCTAAGAAAGGGCACATCGGAGGCAGAAACTTGGAGGCTTTGCATGTCTGAAAATATCTTTGTTTGACTTTTATGCTTGATGAGTAGTTGGGCTGAATATAAAGTTCTAGCTTCTCCTTAGAAACTTGGAGGCACATAATGTTCCATTGTCTTCTACTTCCCATTACTCTGGAGAAGTCAGGTGCCACTCTGTCCCCATCCTTAGAAGGTGAGCTTTTCCACACTACTCCTTCCTTCTCCCCTTGCCCCTGCCCAGAAGCTTTAAGATCCGTCTCTTTGTCACGAGGGCACTGAAGTGCACATTTCTGTCACTTAATGTGAATTTTAAAAAATACATTGTTTTGGGCACTAGATGAATGCTTTTAAATTTAGAAACCCTAGCTATAGGGATTTGCCTGATATGATTTATTTGATAAAAGTTTCCATCCATTTTCTCCTTCTGGAACTCTTTTTTCTTTTTTTAAAATATTGAACCTCGTTAACTGATCCACTGATTAACATTTTCTCCTTATTTCCACCATTTTATTGTTTTACATTCTAGAGCAGCTGTTCTCAGACCTTTTGGCCTCAGATTCCTTTTTAGTTTCAGGATCTATTTATACTCTTAAAGATCACTGAGAATCACAAAGACCTTTTGTTTATGTAGACTATACCTATATTTACCATTAGAAATTAAAACAGAAGTTTAAAATTATTAATTCATTTAAATAAACTCAGTACATGTTAGCATAACTAGCATAATTTATGAAAATATCAATGCATTTTTCAAAGCAAAAAATTAGTGAAAAGAGTGACATTGTTTTATAGGAGCAAATCTGATTTCATTTAGATGTGTACTTGGAAAAGAGAAGAATATTCCTAATTGCCCTTTCAGATAATTATGGATATCTTCTTTAATATTACAATAGAATTCTACCATGATAAGTTCTCAAAAGTTAGTTTCAATGTGGAATCTGAAAACTTATCAGTAAACATTTTTTTCTGTTATGTTAAAAATCCTTTGCTCTATCTTATACATGGAGTGGATATTACCTATGCCTGATTTTGTAACCTCATTGATTGATCATTTGGCAAATACAAGTGCACTCATCTCCCATGCCAGTAAGGTCATGCTTAAAATCTTGCATGCTAGGCTTCAGCATTACACAAACCAAGAACTTCTGGATGTCCAAGCTGGGTTTAGAAAAGGAAGAGGAACTAGAGATCAAATTGCCAACATTCACTGGATTATAGAGAAAGCCAGGGAATTTCAGAGAAACGTCTGTCTCCGTTTCATCAGCTACGCTAAAGCCTTTGACTGTGTGGATCACGACAAACTGTGGAAAGCTTAGAGAGATAGGAATACCAGGCCATCTTACCTGTCTCCTGAGAAACCTGTATGTGGGTCAATGAGCAACAGTTAGAAGCCTGTATGGAAAACTGATTGGTTCAAGGTTGAGAAAGGAGTACGACAGGGCTGTCTGCTGCCACCCTGTTTGTTTAACCTATATGGTGAGCACATCATGAGAAATGCTGGGCTGGATGAGTTACAAGTTGGAATCAAGATAGGCGGGAGAAACATCAACAATCTCAGATACACGGATGACACCACTCTAATGGCAGAAAGCAAAGAGGAACTAAAGAGCCTCTTGATGAGGGTGAAGAAGAGCCAGCTTAAGACTAAATATTAAAAAAGCTAAGATCATGGCATCTGGTCTCATTACTGAATGGCAAATTGAAGGCGAAAAGGTGGAAGTAGTGACAGATTTCCTCTTCTTGGGCTCCAAAATCACTGTAGATGGTGACCACAGCCATGAAATCAGAAGATGATTGCTTCTTGGCAAGAAAATGATGACAAACCTAGACAGTGTGTTGAAAAGCAGAGACATTTTTCTGCCGACAAAGGTCCATATAGTCAAGGCTATGATCTTCCCAGTGGTCACATATGGTTGTGGGAGCTGGACCATATAGGCAGATGGTCTGAGAAAGAAGGCAGAATGTCAAAGAATTGATGTCTTCAAACTGTGGTGTTGGAGAAGACTCTTGAGAGTCCCTTGGACAGCAAGGAGATCAAACCAGTGAATCTTAAGGGAGTTCAACCCTGAATATTCCCTGGAAGAACTGTTGCTGAAGCTGAAGCTCCAGTATTTTGGTCATCTGATGCGCAAAGACAACTCATTGGAAAAGTCTCTAATGCTGGGAAAGATTGAGGGCAGAAGGAGATGAGGGCATCAGAAGATGAGATGACTGAATGGGATCACCTATGCAATGAATATGAATTTGGGCAAACTCTAGGAGATGGTGAGGACAGGGAGGCCTGGTGTGCTACAGTCCATGGGGTCACAAAGAGTCGGACATGACTGGGTGACTGAACAAAAGCTCACTGAGTTACAGAGATCTTTGAAATGTTGACACATTTCTTTATACAATATCACATAACTCAATTTGTGAATATCACTGATCTCAACAGAAGAGTGTGCTCTCAAGATGATGGTATTAGATGAGTTTCCTAAGATTCTAATTTTGCTTGAAAGCTCAGATTTTATTGTAACTAACAAGTATTACCAGGTATGTTCCTCAAATTGGAAGATTTCCTTTGTTAATTTTTGAGAGAAGATTTGCTGATGTGGAGTTTTTACTTCGAGTGTGTGACAGTGAAGAATAGTGACTACTTGTGCAGTTTGCTGCCACCCCCTTGATTTCTGTTAAGACCCAGAAGTTTTACCCACAATTGCTCTGGCACCATCAGTGTAAATGTCAGCTCAGTGGAAAAGGTGAATAATGACTTAGTAGTATTGCAAAATTGGAGAAGGAAATGGCAACCCACTCCAGTGTTCTTGCTGGGGAATCCCAGGGACGGGGGAGCCTGGTGGGCTGCCGTCCATGGGGTCGCACAGAGTCGGACACGACTGAAGCGACTTAGCAGCAGCAGCAGCAGTATTGCAAAATAATTTTGGTTTCATTGACCCCATGAAAGGGCTTCAGAAATCCTTAAGTGTGAGGACCACACTTTGAGAACTGCTATTTTAAATTATGTCTTCAACTTTATCATACAAATATTTATTGGGTTTTGTTTATTCTTGTTTTCCTTTTTTAAAATTTCTTAGAGCTCTTGCTTTGCACTTCTTTGTATTGATAGTTTTCAATTTTTACTTTTTATGTGGTTTATGTTCTCTTATTTCACTGAAGGTATTAGTTGTATTTTTCTCTGGAGTTTTCTTTTGCTCTTTATATTGTATCTTTTCTCTGGGTTACTTTTGTTTCCTTTTGGTTCTCCTGTCTTTTTTGGTGGAGGCTGGTGATTCTTGACTCATATTTAAAATGAGGTGCCAACATGTTGGTTGGAAGTCCTCTGGGCATGGAGACCCTCAAATACTGGTGTTTTGGGGAGTTTTTCCCTGGGCTGATTAGTTTCAAGGTGGGGGGAATATTACAGCCTGACACATGTAACTCTTGGAGCCCAAAGGAGAAAAGGCACTGGGGGATTGGACTGCTTTGTATATTGATTTTCACAGAATCCCGTTTGAGGATGGCACCTTACCACTTTCATCAGTTTTTGCTTTGTGTCATTGAATTCAGAGGGTAGAGCTACCATTTTCTGAACGTTTGGAAGAGAAATAATTGGATGGGTGATGAGGATCAAGGAGGGTACATCTAACTGCCCCCTTTAAAGACCCTTAACTATCTGTCTTCTTTCAGAGAGACCATCACCCCTAACTCGCTTGCCTTTCCGAGGTTCAGTCTACAGTAGCTTACTTCTGAAGTCTGGTCCGAACAGCCTTAGCTTAGTATTAGCTTAGCACAGTTTCCAGCAGACTGTGAAATACTGCAGCCTTTGTCTGCATCACACATCCATTTGCTTTCTGGCTTCCAAAATAGTTTTGACATCTTTCTTCTGTTATTTTCTTTTCTCTTGGTCCTTTTGGATTGAGGCAGTAAAATACTTTACTTTGTGTTAGGCAATGCGGGGGACACTGTACGGAGCCTCCATTTATTCTCTCCTCCTGGTGCTCATGTCTTCTTCCATCCCCCTGCCTTCAGTGTGATTGGGACATGTGACTTCCTTCTAACTAACGGAATGTGGCAAAGGTGGCGGGATGTCACGTCCATATCTTACACAGGACTGTAGCATCAGCCTTGCTTGAAGGTTCTCTCCCTCGCTGGCTTTGATGAAGCGTTGTGGGAGGCCCACATGGCAGGGCTCTGAGGGCAGTCTGCACCCACAAGCAGCTAGGAAATGAGGCTGGCCCCTGGCTGCAGGTCAGCAAGAAAGCCCCAGGCCAGCAGGCTGCAAGGAGCTGAATTATGTCAAAAGCCACAGAAGACTGGAAGAGATCAGTCCTTCCCCATATGAGCCTTGAGATGAGATTGCAGCCCCAGTGGACACGTTTTTGTAGCTGTGTGGGTTACATACCACAGTAACAGTAACTAATGGAGGCAGTCTTCAAACTGCTATGTTGAACTGGACATTTAGCTCCTGTGCTTTGGCCTCCTGGGCTGGTAGCCAGGAGTAGCTGAGTAGCCCGCCTCTAGGGCTGCAGGTCAGGATGCTGTCACCTAAAGACTCCATGTACATTTCCTGGTGGTTATAGGATTCAGAAGACTGGACAGGAGGGTCTCAGAGATTCAGAAGGGAGCTCCTTCCTCCTCTTGTGGGCTCATCCTTCCTGCACTGTGGGGTTGCAGAGGTTTTGTACCCAACTCATGGACTATGCATTCCCTGTTGTCAAGCTTGGAAGGGGTCTGCAGCCCAGCTCTCTGTGATCTTCCGAGCTGGTGGTCATGGAATGCTTTGCAAAATTTAACTTGAAACGCTGGAATTTAAGTTCCACCTGTGGATTAACAAAGCACTGTGAAATCCAGGATGGGCTACTCTGTGAAAGTCGCAGAGTGGGTCTGAGGACTAAAGCGGAGTTGTGGCAGGAACTTAGCCAGGAGCCTGAGCCTGGCTGCTCATCTTTGCTTGGTTCTTACCAGCCAGGTCATCTTGTACACATGACTTAACCTTTCTGCCCTCAGTTTCTTCGCCACTAAGTCACTCAGTCCTTCACCCCATCTTTAATGAGTGCTGATTGTGTGTCAGACCCTGTGCCGGCTGCCAGATCTCCAGAGAATGTGATGTGGTTTTTGCTGTTAGGGAGCTTCATTGGAGGTGGGATAGAGGGGCCCCCAGTAGACAGGAGAGCAGAGCTTGTAAACAGGGGAGGGAGGGCACTGCAGACACATTTTTTAAAAAAATCTTTTTATTTTAAATTGAGGTACAGCTGATTAACAATGTGATAGATTCAGGTGAACAAGCTGCAGACACATTTGTTTGGTTCATCCATTGTTTTGTTAGTATTAGTTGCTGAAATTTAAAAATTGAGGACTTTGACCTTTAAATTTGGATTTCAGACTTTTCTTGAGAAATAAGAAGATATGGAAATAGTTACCAAAAACTCCCTTCTTTAAATGGGTAAGGACCCATGCCTCTGTTTAGAGAGAGAGAAAGAGGGCTGGGAGGACTGTCTTTTCAGGAAAACGAGAGAGAATGCAGGTAGGATCTGTCTTCTCCGGTTGAGGTGCCGCCTGGGGGCTCCTGAGTTTGTGACCCCTGCTACTCAGGATGCAAATGCTGAATGGGGACAGAGGATCCAGAGGAGGAAGGGCATGCTGAGGTCCAGGTCATAGGTGCCCCCTCTACCTCTTACAGTTGTTATAAGGAGCAGGGGGGCTGGCCGACACCAGTGGAAGCCTCTCAGTCCTTTGTAGCAGACAGGTCATTCATGGATCAGTATCGAGGGCCAGGCATTCATTGGCGAGTTGTTTCACACCACAATCTACATCCTTTGCATGGCTCCTTGAGTGCAGGAGGGCTTGCCTGGTGGCTCAGATGGTAAAGAATCTGCCTGCAATACAGGAGACCTGGGTTCAATCCCTGGGTTGGGAAGATCCCCTAGAGAAGGGAACAACAACCCACTCCAGTATTCTTGCCTGGAGAATTCCATGGACAGAGGAGCCTGGCTGGCTACTGTCCATGGGGTCGCAAAGAATTGGACACGACTGAGTGATTTTCACTTTACTTCACATGAGTGCAGGAATTACGTCTGAACACGACCAGAATATGGCTATGAAAATGGCTGTGGGGTCCAGGTGGCAGTTATCTTCCTCCCTCAAACTTCCTGGCCAAACACCAGTTCCCTCTAGGACGTGGTATCCGCCCCCTCTGTCTCAGCCACCGTGACTGTGGCCATCTTGTAGCCCCAGGAACCTCATCGTCCTGTGGGGCCCTTGGGGACTGCCTCTTCGTGGAGGGTCCTGTCAAAGGAGATGCTCAGGAATGGCATCCTGGTGGGCTTGAGCTGACTGAGTGCCCCCACCTTAGGCCCGCCTGAGGCAGCTCTGGGGAGGGCCGGGGAGCCTGGCCACTTATCTCACACCATTAGGCTTTGGGCAGTGCTGCTTGCAGACAAAGGCTCGAGGAGGATTAGGGGTAATTACCAGGCCGGCTCTTTATTCCCAAGGTTTAATGGGCCCAGCCACTGTAATTGTACCTGCGGGTTTCAGGCTGCTCCCTCCCATCCAAAGGCCAGGCCTTGGGCTGCAGCGTGCAGACCAGAGGGCAGACCCTGCTGCTTGCCCACCTGCCCACCTAGTGCTGGTGGTAACCGGAGTGTCCAGTGGCTACAGGTAAATTCAGTGTGGTGTGGCTTGGCAAGGCTGAGGAGCAGAGTTCATCGTGGAGAAAGTGGGGAGCCTATTGTGTGCTAGGGACCTTATGGGGGCCAGAAGGGCTGCCCTACGTTCTCAGGACCTGAGTGACTCTAGAAATCTCTGTCCATGTTGTGGGGGTTCTCTGTGGCCTGTGGGTGCTGCAAGTGTCTCCAGAAAGGCTGGACATTCTGGAAGACAGCGCGGTTGAGGACCTTAGCCTTGTAAGGTGGGGCCAGCCTTAGAGATGGGCTTTGGCTCTGGGTGGCTTTTGTGGAGGAGGGAGACCGGCCTTTGCACCCTGGGTGCTCTAGGGGACAGGGCCACTCAGACAGTCCTGGCTGTGGCTGTGGGCACAGGCTGGAGGCCCTAGGATCCTAGCTGACGGAGCTCACATCAAAGCCAAGGGGGAACCACTCTCTCGTCTGGGGAATCCCTGTACGGTCCCTCTCCCCCTGGGAGCCTTTGCAAGGAGAGTTCAGCAGAGGGCATTTGAAAATTCAAGCTATGCATCCTTTTAATCCTTTCAGGGAGCCTGTAAGGTGATATTGATGGCGATGTTTTTATTTCTTAGAATTATTTTTCCAGTCATTCAGGTGAACTCAGAGTACCATATCGGTTTTCCACCTTAAGTAAGAGGATTAAAAACATTGCATAATGCAGGACCTGAGTTAAGTGCTCCAGCCCCAGCGCCTTGTCACATCGTGTAATTGGGAGTAATTGCTGGTGTGGGGTTGGAGAAAGATGCTCATATGGGGGTTGGGGGTAGGGCTGGGGGCCTGGTTTGAACCATTGTTACTGGAGGCAGAGCAGGCTGAGTCAGGGGGCTCCTTCACTCGGACCGGTGTGTCCTGGGCATCATCTGAGGGGAACGTGGGGTTGCTTTGAGGGTGCTGCAGGTGTTGAGGGAGATGGGGACAAAGCTGACTCTCTGGGGACAGCAAGGCTTGATGTCAAGGACTTCTTGGGTCCTTCTACTCTCTGGATGTCCCTGCTTCACTCTTGGGACAGGGGATCTGACCATGACCCTCAGTCTCTCTGAGCTGCCTCCTGCAATAGCTTTGGTTAGGTGAGACTGAAGTTCTCTGCTGGGCAGGCTGTAGGGTAGTTGGTTTGGGAAGCTTCCCTTCCAAGGGCTGTAGATTCTCCAACCAGCATTCCTCAAATTCAAACTGGAGTGTGCCCTGGATCTTGTGCAGTCCATCTGCCTTGCCACAGCTGCACAAATGCCCTTCATACCACACTCTTGCTCATCAGTGAGAGCCTGGGGCAGAGGGAGGGAGACCCCAGCCCTGCAGAAGTGATGGGTCATGTAACACTGGAGGCGTCTTGGGAACGCTGGGTGGTGGCCACAGGGCAAGCTGCTCCCACGTCTTCTCCCTGCCCAGTCACCGTCTGGCCACAGATGTCACCTGCTTTCCCGAGTTTGGATGCCTGCTTCCTGGGGTGGGTGGTTTGAGGTGGGGAAGTAAGAAGGAACGTGACTCTTCTTCAGGAGTTTGTGGCTGAGTGGTTTGTGGAGGCTCCCTGGGGGAATAGGAAGAGGGAGAGAGAGGTGAGGCCTGGTTGGGAACAGTGGCACGTCTCCCGGATTCTCTGTGCTTCCAGGAGTGCAGGGCTGGGAAGGGAGAGGTGGTCTCGACTCCCTCCCCTAGACTCCCCTCAATCCTACCTCATGTTCTCAGTCATCACTGTCCCCAGGGAGGGAGGAGAGATTCGGCCCCAGCACAGCCATGGCCCTCTCAATACCCACACTTGTTTTCAGTCGAGGGTCCTCTTGGGAACAGAAACAGCAGCTCACAAGGATGGACAGGAAGCAGAGACTGAGGATGTTGTCTGTCTATCGCACTTCAGAGCAGGTCTTAAGTACCTGCCCCCGCTCACCTGGTGCTAAGCCCCGCGTGGCTCTGTGCTCCCAGTCAGCTATTGCAGGCAGCCATCTATAGGCCCAGCACACACAATGGCCCAGCAGATGTTGCTCTCAAGGTCTCATACTCCTCCCCAGGGACTCAGAGAGGCACCCCTACTCTTCAGGAGCTTGCTAGTCAGTGGGGAGAGGGTTCAGTTCAGTTCAGTCACTCAGTCACGTCTGTCTCTTTGCGACCCCATGAACCGCAGCACGCCAGGCCTCCCTGTCCATCACCATCTCCCGGAGTTTACCCAAACTCACGTCCATTGAGTCGGTGATGCCATCCAACCATCTCATCCTCTGTCGTCCCCTTCTCCTCCTGCCCTCAATCTTTCCCGGCATCAGGGTCTTTTCAAATGAGTCATCTCTTTGCATCAGGTGGCCAAAGTATTGGAGTTTCAGCTTCAACTTCAGTCCTTCCAATGAACACCCAGGACTGATCTCCTTTAGGATGGACTGGTTGGATCTCCTTGCAGTCCAAGGGACTCTCAAGAGTCTTCTCCAACACCACAGTTCAAAAGCATCAATTCTTCGGTGCTCAGCTTTCTTCACAGTCCAACTCTCACATCCATACATGACCACAGGAAAAACCATAGCCTTGACTAGACGGACCTTTGTTGGCTAAGTAATGTCTGTGCTTTTGAATATGCTATCTAGGTTGGTCATAACTTTCCTTCCAAGGAGCAAGCACCTTTTAATTTCATGGCTGCAGTCACCATCTGCAGTGATTTTGAAGCCCCCCAAAATAGTCAGCCACTGTTTCCACTATTTCCCCATCTATTTCCCATGAAGTGATTGGACCGGATGCCATGATCTTAGTTTTCTGAATGTTGAGCTTTAAGCCAACTTTTTCACTCTCCTCTTTCACTTTCATCAAGAGGCTCTTTAGTTCTTCTTCACTTTCTGCCATAAGGGTGGTGTCATCTGCATATCTGAAGTTATTGATATTTCTCCCAGCAATCTTGATTCCAGCTTGTGCTTCTTCCAGCCCAGCGTTTCTCATGATGTACTCTGCATATAAGTTAAATAAGCAGGGTGACAATATACAGCCTTGAGGTACTCCTTTTCCTATTTGGAACCAGTCTGTTGTTCCATGTCCAGTTCTAACTGTTGCTTCCTGACCTGCATACAGGTTTCTCAAGAGGCAGGTCAGGTGGTCTGGTATTCCCATCCCTTTCAGAATTTCCCACAGTTTATTGTGATCCACACAGTCAAAGATTTTGGCATAGTCAATAAAGCAGAAATAGATGGTTTTCTGGAACTCTCTTGCTTTTTCAAGGTTGGCAATCTGATCTCTGGTTCCTCTTGCCTTTTCTAAAACCAGCTTCAACATCTGGAAGTTCACGGTTCACGTATTGCCGAAGCCTGGCTTGGAGAATTTTGAGCATTACTTTACTAGCGTGTGAGATGAGTGCAATTGTGTGGTAGTTTGAGCATTCTTTGGCGTTGCCTTTCTTTGGGATTGGAATGAAAACTGACCTTTTCCAGTCCTGTGACCACCGCTGAGTTTTCCAAATTTGCTGACATATTGAGTACAGCACTTTCACAGCATCATCTTTTAGGATTTGAACTAGCTCAACTGGAATTCCATCACCTCCGCTAGATTTGTTTGTAGTGATGCTTCCTAAGGCCCACTTGACTTCACATTCCAGGATGTCTGGCTCTAGGTGAGTGATCATCGTGATTATCTGGGTCGTGAAGATCTTTTTTGTACAGTTCTTCTGTGTATTCTTGCCACCTCTTCTTAATATCTTCTGCTTCTGTTAGGTCCATACCATTTCTGTCCTTTATTGAGCCCATCTTTGCATGAAATGTTTCGTTGGTATCTCTAATTTTCATGAAGAGATCTCTAGTCTTTCCCATTCCATTGTTTTCCTCTATTTCTTTGCATTGACCGCTGAGGAAGGCTTTCTTATCTCTCCTTGCTATTATTTGGAACTCTGCATTCAAATGGGTATATCTTTCCTTGAGAGTACACGTACCTGAACCCCCTCCTGAGGTGGAACAGGCTGGGGTCTTCAAGACCACTGCTCTAGTCTGCTGCAAACCCTTCCTTTACAGGTGGAGCGCCTGCAGCACAGAGGACAGGTGCAGAGCCACAGGCCACCCAGTGGCTGAGTCAGAGCTCGGGCTCATGGCTCCCAAGTAGATGCCCCAGGATGGATGATGTGATGGTGTGGCTGACTGGGCACCAAAGATCCTTCAGGGAACATCCATCTGGGTCTGTTGCTGAGGACAGGCTAAAATGGAGAGTGTGTGGAGGGGGAGGGAGATGGGACAGAGAGAGGGAGAAAGAATATGTGTGAATGTATGTGGTTGTGTACCCTGATCCATTTGCTGATGCCATGTACATTTCTGGACCTGTGGTCATGTTTTTTTCTGGGCCCAAGATGGTTAGGGAAGGAAGAAGGGACCCTTGGATTCTAAGGCCCCCAAGTTAGATGGTTCTTGGCTGGATTCTGCAGTTTTCTGAGTTCTTCTTGTTGTCTTCCCTGTATCTTGTCCCTTAGATCAGAAACCCCCACGGGAATGAAGCCCCCTGATGTATAACCTGGAATTCCCCAAAGGAGAACATCTCAATTGTCTTTGGTGGTGTGACCCATTTTTATAAGTGAAATTGAACTGTCTGTTTAAAATTGAGATTCTGCTGAAGAAAGTTGCATTGATTAAAATGGAGATAAGGGACCAGCACCTTATCCTTCTTTCCTTTTACTTGGTTTGATGGTTCCCCAGGTAACACCATGCAATTCTAGGGCTCTTTGAAAAATGCTTTCTAAGCCACTTTCCCAGGCAAGGTGAAGGGGTGAAACTGGACTCTGAAATCAAGTTGCCTGATTCAGTCTTTTGCATCTGCCACTTGCCGGCTGTTGCGACCTTGAGCATGTTTCTTAATCTCTCTAGTCCCCTTTCCTCATCTGTAAAATGGGCACAGTAAGATTATACTCAAATTTGTTATGTGGATTAAATTAGTTAATCCACGTAGAGTATTCAACACAATGACCAGCACATATACTGAAAAAGTTAGCAGTTATTAAATGTGAATTCTTGAGCTTACATAAGTCCCGAGCATCCAAAGAAATTCACTCTAGCGGTGAGAAGTGAAGCCATGACAGGTGTTTGGAGAGAGGTTTTCAGGTGGAGAGAGGGCCTGCCTTCAAACCCTCAGGGTTGCCTGCAGGTCAGACCAGCCCTGGTCTTGTGGGTATTGACCGTGTTTGCAGGTGAGTCACAGTGGAGACCTGCCTCTTTCCCCTGACTCTGCTTGCATAGAAGTTGAGCAGGATTAATCAGGGTGTTGAATTGTGTCATTCTCCTGCCTCCACCTGGGGCGGGAGGGTTGATGGGCTCTCTGCTTGGGCTGTGCTGCCAGAGGTGGTGAGAGGAGGGAGTGGTGGCCCAGCTGGGAGACCTGCATGCGTAGAGCAACTGTGACTGATGTAAGGTTAGATCTGAGAACCTCCCTAAGGAGGGGACCCTGGCTCCTTGTCCCCCAACCTCCCCCCCACCACTTCCTCTGTAGGAGGAACTGAACAATTATAATACGGTATCACCATTATTAGGGCCTCCCTTTCCTCACTCTTGGAGCTCCAGGGCAGGTCCTTGTATCCCCATCCTAAGATGGGGTGCCTGAGGCCCAGAGAGGTGAAGCTGCTTGCGTGGCTGACTCAGGGTCAGAGCCCATGGTCTCCTGACTGTGCTGAGGCCTCACAGATCTGCCTCAGGGGGCCAGAGGGCTGGAGGCAGGCACACCCTGGGAGTGTCCCAGTTGCTCTGTTTCCAGTGGAAGGGCCTCCTCCGTCTGTCTCCACTGCACCGGGAGCTCCTCTGGTCCCATGCTCAGCGAGCACCAGGAGAAGTTCACTGAACAAGGCGACAGCGTTGGGAGGTATTCCTCAAACGTGATGGAACTGCTTCATGGACATGCAGCCCGGGTCATGACTGAGCTGCACAACCAGTAGAGCCGTGTGTCCTGTCACAGTGTGTGAATGGCTGAATGTCCATCAGGGTAGACAGTAAAGATGAGTGCTGCTGACTGAGACACCTTACCACGGGACCTGCCGCCGCTACACCCAAGGCACCCACGCCAGCCCTGGAAGATCTTGCCCTACCTTGCGGCTGTAGGCCGTCAGCTTTGTTTGTTTTTGGTCCCTCTGTCCCAGGGAAGAAATTCTGACTTAGAAAGCATCTGGCCTTCCAGAATGTTCCTCACTGCATCTGCACAGCAGATTACTATCTCCGTCCACCTCTGGGTAGTGTTCTTGGTGTCATCCTCGTATTCTGAGTACGGTGGGCTGGGGCGTGTGCCCTCTGAAGAGGGTCAGAGGGTCAGTGGCCACATTCTGTAGCTTTCCACATGCCTTTTCTGCAGTTTGCTGTGGGAGCTACCAGGGCAATGGCTCTTTGCTATGAGAAAGAAAGCCGCTTAAGCGTCTCTGGGCCTGGGCCTCTTGTAGACTTATTTTACATGTGTATACTGGGATCATGGGTCAAGGCTGGGCACTCTGGGCAGGTCAGAGGCCTTCTCGAGCAACGCTTTTTGTTTAACTGGTAGAGCATCTTGGAGGGAGGAGGAGAGCATGGGCTGACTTCACTTGATGGGTGAAGCTGAGGTTCTAGGCACCTGAAAGCTTTTTAGAATTACAGTATCAGGATGGCAAGAGCATGATGTATTCATTCACTGGGTGCCGCTGTGTGCCAGCCACTGTGCTAGACACAGGGACTCTGGGGCCTGAGCAGCCACATCTATGACCAAGTGTGAGCCGCCTCCTGCTGGCAGCGTTCTCCCGGGACAGGTCCCTGCCCTGTGCCAGCCCCTCCTTCTGACAGGCTGTAGAGCAGGGCCCCTGGAGCCAGCCCCCAAGGTCACGAAGACAGTGGGGACTGGTTGGCACATGCCAGAGTTCTAGGTGTCAACGCATCCAAATCAGATTTGGTTTTATCTTGAAAAAGTTTCAAAATTGAATGGGATTTCAAAATACTTCTTTCATAGGTGTTTCAAAATTAGAAGACCCTAAACCCTATACTGTCAACCTGTATGTCCCGGGTTAGGCCAGGATGCTGCTCGGCTCCTCAGCCCTGCCCTCCTCCCCAGCCTCTTGCTACAGCTCCGTGGGATGGAGCTTCAGGGATGGAGTCTTGCCTATCCTGGTAAAGGATCACTGGGTGCATGGAACAGCGTGCCATGAGAAAGAGCCCAAGGCGTAGTGCTGCAGTGCCCTTTGGTGGGGGTGGGGACACTGGCCTTGGAGCCAGCCAGGCCTTGGACTTCGGTTCCCACCTGGCTGACTACTCCTGGAGAAAGCCCTTCTCCCGCAGGTCTCAGTCTCTGAGCAGTGTGGTGATGGTGACTTACGCCAAGAGGGCTCCACGGGGCTCTGGGTCCAGGCTGCATGTCCTCACGTGGCGCTGTGCCCTGTGTTCCAGTCCATTAAGCCATTGCTCTTTCCAGGCTGCACCTGGCTAAACCGGAACAAGCTTGCTCCCCGGCGAGCCTGCCCGCCTTGCCCACTCCAGCACACTGTGCTGTCCCGTCCCCAGGTCCCCGCTGACCCATCCTCTGGGGATATGCCCTACCATGCCACAATCTGTGTGTGTGTGTTTCCCCATTGAGACTAGGAGCTCACTAGTAATGGACCTCAGCTCCCTTTCCATCTCGTATCTTTCCCATGGCCTTGGCGGTGGTATGTGGGTTGTTCGGAGACTACAAACAGGACACAACTCATCAGGATCACAGTGGCCTGTGGAGAGGAATTTCCCATGGATCATATATTTTCCTGGTGTTCTAATAGCTTTCCTCTGGACTCCACATGAAGTGCATTTCAGGAATCGGTGTCATGCTCTGGCAATTGGTTGGTTTTTTTCCACCCATGGATGGTCATGGGGCAGCTGTCCTCTATCCTGAGGTCCACGGGGACCAATGAAGGGCAGGAAGTGGATGGAGGCCTGGGGAGCCCACTGCCTGGTTTCCCATCGTGCCCATTGTTCCCCAGTCTTTCCCAGAGACAGGTTGGGGTGGGTCTGAAAGGGAAGGAGGTAGCTGGGCCAGTGCTATGGTTTCAGCCTGCTGGCTGGGCCCGCGAATGCAAGGATTATGGAGATGCGGCCCCTTTCTTCCCTGCTGGAAATGGGCCCCAGAGAGCTACCACTGGCCTCCCTCTGTTGGGAGGGCAGGAGGAAGCATGCACCACAGATTTTGTGAAGTCTGCAGGTTTCACTCAGTTGGGATTTGTCATCTGGCAACCAGTCAAGTATCTGCCATACCTGTCCGTGTCAGCTACAGCCTCCACAGCCAATCCGCATGATGAAGTATCCAGTCAAGTTTTGGCAATTCCGAAGGTGTGGCAATCTTGGTTCTTGCAAGGGGCCAGTGGGGAGCATTGCAACAGAGGCCCTCGTGCCGGGCCTGCAGGCTGCCCCAGGAGGGCGGCGGAGGGCACCCTTGACAGTTGACATCTGTGTCAACAGCGCCCAGTGACACACCGGGGGAGGACGAGCCTGCGCTTGGCAGGCCAACAATGGGCTGATTGACGAAATGAACTTTTCCCTCAAAGGCCCCACCACTGCCAGGGGTGCCTGGGCTGAGTGGTCTGCCTGCTGCCCCTGGGGGGCTCCCCTGGCAGGCTCAGAGCAGGGGGCGGGAGTGGGTATTGGTCCCTGCTGTGGTCACGACATGTCCATGAGCCTCTGGGAGCTGGCTGTGGGGTGAGGGCAGGCTGGCGGCTTCTTGGCGTGCAGGAACAAAGGCCTGGTGGCGACGAATGCTGTATGGGTGGGAGTGGCTGGGCGCTGGGTTTGTGATGTATCTACCATGCCTCCCACCTGGCGTGGGGAGGGAGGAGCTTCTTGGGCTGCTGGGAGTCATATTTGTCCTCCCACAACAAGTGGCTCATTCTGGGGGGAGTGTTCCAAGTGCTCCCCTGAAAGCTTAGCCACACTGCACTTCTAAGCTCAGTTCAGCATTGTGGTTGAAAATCTTGGCTCTTCTTCTTCCCCATGCCCCATCTTCTTTTCCTACACACACACACACACACACACACACACACACACTCACACTCACTAGTACACACAGTTACATACACTCACAGACACACACACACAATCACACAATAAACACATGCAATCACATAGTCACACACACACAGGCACACACATTCGCACATACTCACAGATACACATTCACATGCACTCACACATACACACTCACACACACACACTCTCATACACACTCAAACACACACACGCACGCTGCCTTGCCTGCTGAGGCTGCAGGACTCATGTCAGTTGGGAGGTCAGGTGGCCCAAGGCCATGGTGCTGGGAGACTCTCTATATAGATGTGGACGTTGGAGCCTAGGTAGCCTCAGGTGATGAGACCCCAGCTGACTTTGCCAAGTCCACCTACTGTTTTCCCCTTTTTTCTAAATCTTCAGACTTAAGTTACTCAACAGTCCCCACAAGACAGGCCACTGCTCCTCATGGGGTCCCAGGCATGTGCTCTTCCTGAGGGCATTTGTGCCTGCTGGGTGTGGATCTCAGGATTGTGTGTGCCCAGACAGCGAAGGGAGAAAGGTCATTTCAGAGCTGAGGAGGAGAATAGACGGATCTTCCAAGGCCCAAGTTTGTCCATTTCACTTTCTGTTGAAACCTTCAAAGCCTCCTTCAGTGGTAACTTTCAGTCAGTATTCTCAGGATAGAGACCCAAAAGCCAGTCAGGGTCCCTCCTTCACTCATCCTGGTTCTTTAACATCAACTCTGCTCCGCTGCTTGTTCTCCTCCCATAGTATCTGACATTCAGAGGCCTTATGGTGGGATAAAGCATGGAGCCCACTGGCTCTTTCCTCTTTCCTTTCTCTCCTGCCCTTTCCACCTAGTTAACTCTATGGAATTTTCCAGGTGAGAGTACTGGAGTGTGTTGCCATTTCCTTCTCCAGAGGATCTTCCCGACTCGGGGATCGAACCCAGGTCTCCTGCATTGCAGGCAGATGCTTTACCCTCTGAGCCACCAGAGAAGCCCTTTCACCTAGTTAACTCCTGTCAATCCTTCAGTTTTTTGAGCATTTTTCCTTGTAAATATTTTCCATCTTGTTTTTTTTTAAATATTTTTAATACATTGTAATCATAATTGTTTAATAGATTGTGAGAGAATTCTACCACATGGAGTGTCTTTTCTGACTCTGTTTCAGTTGTCTGGTTCATGGTGTCTTATTTCCTTATGTGGCTGAGTAGTTTTGACCATGTGCTGATCATTTATATTAAAAAAAATATTTTAGGGTCAATTCTTTCAGGGAAGCTTTTCATTTGTTTCTGCTGGGGTTTGAGGGTACTACCGGTTAATTCAAACTTGAGATTCCTTGAACTCTCAGGTTATTTGAAACATAAGCGTCAGGACCCCAAGAGGGCTGGTTTATTTCCATTTCATCCTCTGACTGAAGCTCTTCAGAGATTCAGCTTACTGTACGTGGGGAGTTAAATACCCGCCACCCACGGGACGGGTGAGCACTAGACTTTGACTTTTGTCCCTCTTCCTAGGAGGCCCCCACAGTTATAGTTCAACTTTGCTTCTTCTAGAACAGAAAATGATCTCTGGGCAAAAGTAGCTTTGAGTATTGGGCTTGTCTCTCTATGTCCTTTCCTTTTTTGTAGATTTTGGCCTGGTAGTTCTTCACTGCTCTTTTGAGAAGATTAAAAATATTTTATTCAGGGTTTTTATTTTGCTTTATTAATTTTACGTTGTCAAATAATGAGGTGTAATTGGTGTACAGTATTGTATTAGTTTTAGACACACAACTTAATGATTTGATATTTGTATATATTGCAAAATGAACACTATAGTAAGTCCAGTTAACACCCATCACCATGGCTAGTTACCAAAACTTTTTTCTTGCAATGAGGCCTTTTAAGATCTGCCCTCTTAGCAACTTTCAAATATGCAATGTAGTAGTATTATAGTCCCCATACTGTATTTCACATCCCCATGTCGTGTCATTAGGGTTTTTAAGATGTTCTCTGTGAAAAGTTGGTTAAAATTCAGTAGCTCTGCTTAGGAGAACAGAAGTTTCTTGGTATAATTGTAATTTCCCCCACGCAGCCTTCTCTGACTTCTCCATCCCCCGTGCTGTACCCTCTGCTAGTACCCCTCTCCTTTCTAGTTGTACGTAGGAGTTCATTATTTGACTAACATATCTCTCACCTCCAGACTGTAAATCCGTTCAGACAGGAGCAGGATACGGTTACCACTGTATCCCAGCTACCTAGAACAGTGCCTGAAATGTCACCTGTTCTTAAGGACTATTTATAGTTGTAATTACAACTTACACTTCCTTCACTTGGTCCATTATATTTGTTTTTATGCCAGTTTTTGCTGTTGCTTTCAATATGCAACTCTTATCTCCTACTTTATATTTTGGATCCCTCAAAGACCAGTTTGACCCTGGCATGCATGTAAGGATTAAAAACATAAACTTTAAATTTAGAGAATCCTGGGTTTTATCCATGTTCCTTCCTAGCTGTATGGTCTTATGTGAGTCTGCTAATTTCTCTGCGCTTCAGTTTCTTCATTTGTAAATTGAGAATAACATTTGCATTTATTTTAGGTTGCCTTGATGACTGAGTGAAATGATACTTAGCATAATGGTTGACTGTGTACCAACCTCTTTCTAGTGTACCTTCCTACATGCAAGTGTTAATAAGGCAAAAACTATATGGCTCAGATTCTCTTCCAGCTGAAGTCTGAGTGTAAATAGGTGCATTTGAACAAGATTTGGAAGGCAGAGATGAAGTGGAGGTTAGCGTCTTGCTGCCTTGGCAACAAGCCTGACAACAGCAAGCATAGACATGATGCTGTTGACTCTTCTATGTCAGAATTCTAGTGCCTGGTCACCAGTTTTTTGGGGAGTGAAGAGGCATTTGTGAAAGTGACTTCACTTTACATCCTTGGATTACAGCTGTGGAAGTGTGTTTTTGAAGTCAGCAGTTGCATCTTCTTGATACCCTATTAAATCAAGTACCAATGAAGCTCTGGGTATAATCCATCCTGAGGCATAGTGCATTTCACATATGACCCTGTGAAGTTCAGTAAACAAGTTTTCTGCTCCAAAACACAATGGTGAAACAGGCATAACGTAACAGTTATAGAAAGTTCTGTTAAGCAAGGGAGAAAATATAAAGAAAAAGAGGTCATTGGTCCCAAGCAATTTCGAAATCCAGCAGGCAAACTCCATTTAATTTCGAGGCCACTTCTGGGATTCTTGGCTCCAACCTCTGGGCTCAAGTCTCGATCCTCTGAGTCATCCTTCCTTTTTCATTGTAGGTATCATGTATTTGCATTTAAGGAGTTTGATCAACCTGCTTCTTGCATGGACACTTTTGGAGTTCATACAGCCTTCTGTCATTTAGTCACCTCTCTTTCCACTTCATTGCAAACTGGCAGTATTTCTTCTGGTGTAACCTTCTCAAGAACTTTGTAGGTCTCCTCCTCCCCAGGTCTTTGCTGGGCAATCTCATCTCTGTTTTGGCTTCCATTGAGATGGCTGAGGGGGACCTATGAGTCACACACTTAATCTTTTCAAAGAGCCTTTTGTGTGACTGAGTACTGTGACCTTTTGATCTTTCTGAGGTACTAGCAAAAGATTGTCCAGCCACACCCTCAGTTTTTACCCTAGAACCTATTTTCCTGACGGTGAATCTCTTAATTTTAGTGTCTTGCAATCCAGATAGGCTGAGAAATTTTCAAATCACCAAGTTCTGGTTCCTTTTCACCAGTTCTTCAGTTTATCTTTTTCCTTTTGCATTTTACCACAGACAGCAATCAAGAATAAACCTGGCCACGCCTTTGACACTTTTCTTGGAATTCTCCTCAGCTAAATATCCAAATTCATCACTTGCAAGTTCTGCTTTCCACATAACTGCAGGGCACAATTCCACTAAGTTTCCTGTCACTCTATAACAAGGATCTTTTTTCTTCCAGTTTCCACTAACATTTCCTCATTTCCTTCTGGGCCTTCATTGGCAGCACCTTTAACATCCATATTTCTACTAATAGTCTGTTCACAACAATTTAAGTATTCTCTAAGGTGATTGAGGTTTTTCCCTACCATGTTCCTCTTCCCTTCTGAGTCCTTACTAGTAGAGCTGTTAATGTCCATATTTCCACTAATAGTCTGTACAAGGCAAGCTAGGCTTTCTGTCATGCTCCTCAAAATTCTTCCAGTCTCTGCAACTGGAATTGCAAAGTCACTTCCACTCTTTTAAGTATTTGTTAGAGACAACCCCCTCTCCACTTCTGGTACCAAAATATGTTTTAGTTTTCCATGGATGCTGTAACCAATGACCACAACACCAACTAATTATCTTATAGTTCTGGAGGTCAGAAGTCTGGAATGGATCCCACTGCACTCAAAACAAGGTTGTAATCAGGGCTTCATTCCTTGCTGGAGGCTCTAGGGAAGAATCCATTTTCTTGCCTTTTCCAGCTTCCAGAAGCTGCCCCCATTCCTTGGCTCATGGACCCTTCCATCTTCAAAGCCAGCAATAGCTGGTCATGACTTTTTCACACCACATCTTTCTGACACTGGCTTTTCTGCCTCCATCTGCTGCATTTAAGGACTCTTGTGATCGTATTGGGCCCATCCAAATAATGCAGGATAATTTCCTGTATTAAAGGCAGACCACTTGCGACCATAGTTCCATCTACTACTTTAATTCCCCTTTCCCATGAAACGTGAAACATTCACCAGTTCCAAGATTTATGACATGGATATCCTTGGGAAGCCATTACCCTGCCAGCCACACTTCCCTTCACATTGGCAGATAGGCTCAGTGGGGTTGGGAAGACTTTGCTGGAGGCCCATCTACAGCTAACTTTTCTAGTCCTTTTAGTGGTTTTGTTAGCATCCAGTTTCCTAGCTGAGTAAGCTCCCCGTCCTCCGAGGGCTCCCGTGCCCGGTGACAGCATCGCAGCTGTGAAGTGACAGAGGAGGACAAGGAGGATGGTGACCCGTTTCCCAGCCCTGAGGGAGGCGCGCTATGGGGACTGAGCAGCTGCCGCCCAAGAGGGCTGCAGGGAGTCAGCATGAGCAGTGATGGTTCACAAGAGTGACTGGGCTTTGTGGAAAGGGTGAAAGGCGCCAAACACCTACTACCTGCTAGGCACTGTGCTGGGCTTTATTTCCACAGTAATTATATTTAAGTTCATGAGCTTCCCAGGTGGCCCAAGAATCCTCCTGCCAATGCAGAAGAAGCAAGAGATGTAGATTTGATCCCTGGGTTGGAAAGATCCCCTGGAGTGGGAAATGGCAACCCTCTCTAGTATTCTTGCCTGGACAATTGCGTGGACAGAGGAGCCTGGCTGGCTACTCATCCCTGGGGTCGCAAAAGAGTTGGACACGACTGAGCATGCACGCACGGGCTCTAGGAGCGAGGGCTTCACGAATTGTGGCACATGGGCTCAGTGGTTGTGGTGCACAGGCTTTAGCTGCTGCACAACATGTGGAATCTTCCCAGACCAGGGATTGAACCCATGTCCTCAACATTGGCAGGCAGATTCTTAACCACTGGACCACCAGGGAAGTCCAAAAAAACTAAATTTTGATTTTATTTTAATTAATGTTCATTTGCATAGCTACATGTGAATGGCAGCTACTATATCAGACCACACAACTCTGATAGGTTAAGTTGTCCGAGGTTTTACTGTGGCAGAATTAGGACAGTCACTAGGGAAGGGTTTGGAGTTGGGCAGCCCTGTCTCATCACACTTTCTACAACTTGCCTTGGTGTGGCTGCTTCTCCCAGACCCTAGCCCCAGCCTTGAAGAATTCAACTCCTTCTGCTGTCTGGCCATTGGCTGACACCAACCCTGTAAGCCTTATCTGTCACTCCTCCACAGTTGTCCCCCTGGAGTTGGGGACTTGTATAGTCATTTCATGGTTTAAGGGAGCCAGTAAGAGAGAGGGTGTATCTGGGGTGGCAGAAGCCAGAGTCAGCCAGGCTGGTACCTTGTTGGATAGAGCCTCCGGATGCTGGCACCTGAGATGCCATGGCAGCATCATCACCCCACGTGGGCTCAGCTCGGTCCTGGAGGCTGCTTCCCCATGTGCCGCCATATGTCACTTGTCGGTTCAGAGCTGCTGGTGTTTGCCCTCTTGGGGGTCTCCTTTTCTGCTGTGCGTACCTAATCTGCTTTCTTGGCCCAAATGAGAGCAGGTGGTATTGCAGGGGTGGAGGGCTGTGCAGTGGGGACTCGTGGCTCTGGGGAATCAGGGTCTCCTGTAGGCTGCTCCTTTCTGAGCCCTCGCTTGTGGCCCCATGGGGGGCTTGGCAGAGCTATGGAGCTGTGTATGGTGGGACTGGCCTGGGGTTGGTGAAGGTGGGATCCTGGCAAGAGGCCGGCTATAAATGTTTGACCAGGCAGAGTTTTAAAGTGTCTGGTTTAGGGGATGTGCCTGAACTAATCCTGTTATTAGCTGGATTATCTCTTCAAACTGGGAACCAGCCTCTGTGGGTCCCCAGTGGGGTGCTCAGTTGGGAGTCAGGGTGACTGGCCCCACCCGGGTGTGTGCCTGGTGTCACTGAGCCTGCTGCCTGCATGGCAGCCAGGTGGCTTCTACTCCTGGTTCCTCCACTCATTTATGCATCCATCACACGGTTGCTGGGCGCCAGGCCTAAAGCTGGCTGCTAGGGGCCCAAAAGGGAACCCAACCAGATGCGGTCTCACAAAGACAGAGCCCAGTGGAAGACTGCAAAACAGTAAAAACCAAGGTAGGTAGAGATCTGGGGCGTTTAGGATGAAAGGCTGAGATGAGGCTGAAGAGGTGGGTAGGGACCAGCACATAAGGAGGGCCTTGGGGGTCTTAGTAGGAAGTCAGCCTCCGTTCCAGCTGTGGTGGAGGCTCCTGATAAGTCTTAGGAAGCGAGTGATGGGATCAGATGTGAGAAAGGATGGATTAGAGGACACTGGCTGATGCAGAGTGAGACCACAAGGAGGCTATCTGTTCATTTGTTCAATCATTTGTTCACTTTTTTAATCCAGCAAATATCTGGATTCCTATTAGCTGCCAGGCCCTGTTCTAGGAACTAGGGATGAATCACTGAACAAAATGGACAAAAAACTCTGTCTTCAAGGAGCTTATATTCTAGGAGAGGAAAAAAAAAGAGACATAGGGAGGGGGAAGGGAGTGGCAGAGAGAAGGAGGGGAGGGAATAGTGTACATAACTGCTATAATAAATGTGTGAACAATGGAGCATGTTAGAAGATGAAACATGCTACATAGTAAGAAAGAAAGTGCAGAGCAGGACTCGATTCTAGGGGCAGAGTACCTCTCATGAACCGGGAAGATTTGAGTAGAGACTTCAAGGAGACGAAGAAGGTATCCGTGTAGATGGGACAAACCCTAAGGCAAGACTGTATCTGATGTGTTTGAGGAACAGCTGGAGGCCAGGGAGCCTGGAGTGGAATGGCCACAGCAGAGAGGAGCCGAGGAGTCGAGAGAAGGTGAGAGGTGCACGGTGCTATGTACAGCAGTATGTTGCTATCCGTGGATGCCCAAGGAGCTCATGGATAGAGCTCATGGGATCTCTGAGCATGAATGGCCAAAAAAAAAAAAAAAAAAAAGGACACCTTTATTTTCCTTAACCTTTAACAAGATTCAGCATGAATGTATGAAATTCAGCATACATTTCAATTATGATTGTAGGCAAAAATCCCATCTGTGACTTTCTCAACAATGCAAATTACAGATATTTTTATTCTACATGAAAACTATTCAGATAGCTTGAAATATTTCTTCTTACCCCGAGTTTGGTTTTACAGCATGCACCGACCCTGTGATTTAATGCATACATATCACAGTGTCACAAATTTTAAAAATTAACTCTTTCAGCAGAGTCGGTTTCACTTGTAAGGCTCTATAATTTTTATACACGTACAACCTTTCCCCACAACGAGTTCTCCGGCCTCTCCGGCCTGCTGCGGGTCATGGCACAGAACCTGCCAAGGAGCTCTGGTGTGGGGTCTGACTTCACCTGACACACTTTGAGTGGAACAAGAAGCCATCGCGGTATGGTGAACACAGAATCCTCCTTTTAAAATGTAAAGCGAGATTCTAGCTGCTCTGTTGTGCCAAGACTGGTAGAATCGGGGTCAGAGTAAAGGTGGTCACAGAGATCCTGGTTGGAGATGGTGAAGGTTCAGGCCAGCATGGAGGTCCAGGGCTGCAGGGGTTAGCCTGGATGCACAGTGAAGGGAAGGCCAAGAGGAAGTGCAGCCAGATGGGGTGTGGGGAGCGAGAGAGAGGCTTCAGGGATGCCCGGCTGCTGTGACTTAGCTGCTCAGGATAGATTTCAGGGGAGGTAACGTTTGCGCTGGATTAGAAGGTGGTGCTGGCTGTGTTGTTGAGTCCTGCAGGGCCTGTGTGCTGTCATCTGCAGCCCTGGCAGCCTGCCTGGGACCCGTCATAGGTCCCCGTGATGTATCAGTCCAAAGGTGGGGTGCAGGTGGAGGGAGGCTCTGGGGGTTGCTCAGGCTTCTGGCTGGGGAGCTAGGAGGGATAGCTTTGACGTGATGATGGTCCTGGCACCCCAGGAGAACAATGGGCAGAAGGCATTTGGTGCTATTTGAACTCCTAGGCCAGGGAGGCATTAGCCTGTGCTGAGTGGGAAGGAAGCTCGCTTCAGCTCCCTCAGCTCTCTGTTTAGCTCGGGTGACTGATTGATGGCCACGGATTTAATAACGCGGTCAACCAGGGCTACTCCGTGCAGGATGAATTTGGTTGAGATGTAAATATTTTATATCAGAGTATTAACTGCTTATTAAAAGTGTATTGAGATTTATATGTTATGTGGCTATAATTATAGACATCACAGAGAGGTCATTTGCTTGCTGGAAACATCTCTAACAGAGCTGTTAATCCGGAAATGTGCGTCCTGCAGTCAGCTGGCCTTTAGGTAGGCATTTTACTTGTCTTATTAAAGCAGAAATTAAACACAGGTATAAATGCTGCTGCACAGGCGGCTCCTTTTCTGGACCCACCACATGCAGGTCACGTGGCACCGCCAAGCCCTGAGTCAACTCTCCTGAGATAAAAGGGAGTTGTGTGCTGCAAGGTCGTCTTGGCTTGTGGTGATGAGGGGCACCCAGGGGAGAGTTGGTGTTGCTTCTTTCTTCCACCCACGTCCAGAGGTTGATTGCCCAGGTCTGGGTGACGAAGGGGACCTGCCACAGACAGTCATACCCCTCTGTTCATGGTCAGTGTGTACTTGCTGTGTTCACTCCTCCTTGTGGAGGGAGGTACCATACTCTCTGGAGACAGATTGGGGTCTGTTGTGGGTAAGTGATTAATTTTTTTTTCTTTTAACTGAACATCTAGAACTTGCTCTGTATGAAAAATATGTGATCAGAGTAAAACTTAGAGCAAGTTACCCATGGGAAAACAAGTATTTTTTGAATGATTAAAGTGTGTTGAGTTTAGGGGGCAGCTTGGAGTCCATCCATCCATCCATCCAATGTACTGGGTGTCAGGTGCTGGGAATACAGCAGAGAGAAAAATAGAAACTCCTGCCTGCATGGAGCTTATATTCCCCTGGGAAAGTCAATTCAGTTCAGTCGCTCAGTCATGTCTGACTCTTTGTGATCCCCTGGACTGCAGCACGCCAGGCTTCCCTGTCCATCACCAACTCCCGGAGCTTGCTCAAACTCACAAGTATATAATGGACCCGAATGGATAAACAATAAGGTCCTATCAAATAGCACAGGCTCCCCAGGTGGCTCAGTGGTAAAGAATCCGCCTGCCAAGCAGGAGATTTGGGTTCGATTCCTGGGTCAGGAAAATCCCCCAGAGAAGGAAATGGCAACCCAGTATTCTTGCCTGGGAAATCCTATGGACAGAGGAGCCTGGAGGGCTATAGTCCATGGGGTTGCAAAGAACTGGACATGACTTAGTGACCAAAACACCCACAACAATAGCACAGAGAACTATATACAATATCCTATGATAAAGCATGATGCAAAAGAATGTATAAAAAAGAATGTACATATGTATGTATAACTGAATTATTGTGCTATATACCACAATATACCAATTGTGCTATATTGCAAATCAACTATAGTTCAATTTTTAAAAAATGATTAGAAAAAGGTTATTTAAATAAGATAAAAAAGCATAATGGATTCAGATCAGGCTGCATACAAGAGTAATTTTATCCACCAAATTTAAATGATTTCTGTAACTTTTTGTGTGTGTGCTTTGTTCTTATTTCTTTTTAAAATTGCTTTAGTTGTAGACACATATCTCAGTGTGTCCTAAACGGTCATATCCTGGCCTTCTGGGAAATGGTCCGCTTCTGGTTTCCTGGGCTTCTCACAGCTCCAGCTTCCTTTTACTGTCCTTCATGAGAGTCCTTCTGTCATGTCTTCATGGGTTTCATACTCCCTGACTCGGAAAGGCAAGAGTGTGAGAGACGAGCTGTGCTGTGGTCGCTCCAGGCTGTTGCCATGCCTGTTCTGGGCTGATACCCTGTGGAGGTGGGGCACACTTCCAGCGCTCTACTCTTTGAGTCTTGGAGTCTTCTTTCTTGTAGTCTCCCCTCTCCTCCCACTGGCAAGCTGTTCCTCCTCTTACTGTGCTCGATCCTTCTCCCTCCATCTCCAGATCCTTCTGGCATGCACACAGAAACAATGAAAAACTGGCTCAGGTCTTCCAAGAGGAGGCTCGTTAGCGGACTGATAAGGCATCTTCATCATTTTTGCCTTGAGGTTCCAATAATTGTTGTTAACAAAGTCTTAGGCTATAAAGAGAGGCACATCCCTGGGAAGAGTTGAAGGACCTCTACTGACTAGGGCAGCTGTAAAATGGGCACATTTTCTGAAAGGAAGCTGAAGGAACAGGAGGTTCAGGGAGAGTAGAGGGTTTGCACAGAGCCCTCGTCATTTAGCTGGCTCAGGTGGTACTACAGTCGCAGCCCTGTAGAAGGCGCTCTGATGGGGTCCCTGAGTGAATGGTCCTCCAACTGGGATCTCATTTTCCTGAGGCACCTAAGCTTGCGCTGGCCAGTGCGGGAGCCATTGGCCATGTGGGGCTTTAGAACACTTCATGTGTGACTAATGGGGCTGAAGAGCAGAATTTTCAATATTTAAACATTTTAATTAATTTAATTTTAAAAACAAGTACAGCCTGCCAGCAGGGAGGAGAGAAAAAAACTATAAAAAGCAGACCCAAGGACTCAGAAAGTTATTAGAAAACTTTTAAGTATGTTTGGAATAACTGGGGTATGTGAATTTACTTTTACAACTGTAAATTTTATGAGACCTAAATACTGATTAAATATTTCTGAGGAAAATCTAGCATCTGAATTGACACCTGCTGTAAGTGTAAAATACACACCAGAGTTCAAAGACATAGGATAAAAAAAGTTAAATATCCTGTTTTATATTTAATTGCACATTAAAACGATAATATTTGGGGTATATTGAGTTAAAGAAAATATATTATGAAAATTAATTTCACCTGCTTCTGTTCACTTTAAGAGCGGCTTCTCAAAAATTGTATTTGAGACTGGTATTATATTTCTGTTGGACAGTATTGCTCTAGACCTTTCTCTGCCCTTGTTTAGGTCTGAGGCTCTCACATAATTTGATGGCATTCAGCCTCCCACTGAATTTGTCCTAAGAACTTTACATGTTTTCAGTCTTCCCAAGTGTCCAGTGAGATAGATACGATGATTTCCCACTTAAAAATATATGGAAATGGAATCTCAGGGTGATGAAGGAACTTGCTTAAGGTCACACAGCTAATATGGAGCAGAGTGGGGTCCCTAGAACCAGACAGGCCTGGGTTAAAGGCACCCTGCTACTCACTATACCACACTGGCCCCACTCTAAGCCCGTGATTTCAATGCACAGCTTGGGGCAGTGTATCCTGGATCAAGCTCAGCAAATGACCACCAGAATTATAAGAGTCTTTGGGGGGTCATGCTTTTGGGGGGACTCTCATGGGAGAGGAGGTGAGCCCTGGGCTGTACCTGGGGAGCACTGCCACCCTGCTCTGAGGGGTGAGAGGGATCTGAGGGCATAGTCTGAAACTCCAGCAGCTGAACTTAAGCCCACATCCCAGCCACAGACTTGACCCATTGTGTGGCAGAGTGTTTTCAGCAACATCATGAGGTGGCAGGGCCAACACAATGGTCATCTCCGTCTCGCAGGTGAGCAAATTGAGCCCGATGTGGGCAAAATGACTTCCTTGAGATGACCATCAGAGCTGGGCCTAGAGCCAAGGGTTCTTTCTGGTTCCAAATTTAGAGTATTTTCCACTAAGAAAGTGGGAAAGACCGGATTGCTCAGGGTAGGAGAGGATGCAGGAGGTGAGCGGGCCACCTGCAGACCCAAGCTTGGCTTTCAGAGTAACATCCCTGGGGCTAGAGACCTCTTTCCTGGAGGTCCCTGATGTTCTCTGGTTGCATGAGAACAGACAGCCATTGGGTAGGACTTTGTGCAAGAAAGCAAGTCCTGGCCTTTCCTGGATCTTGTCTCTAGGCTCACTTAGTTTTCGGAATTCTGGGTTCTGTCCTGACATTTCTATTTATTACCTATGTGTTGCTTCATCCCACTGAACTTCAGGTTCCTTACCTGTAAAATGGGACTTTATCTTGCAGGGGGAGGATTAGCAGAGAGGCTGGGAAATGTCTGGCACGTGGGTGCAGTGAACACTGGGGCTCAGGCACCTGTGGCTCTCTGGGACCCTCCCTGTCTCTCCATGTGAAAGACGGGAGGCCCAGGAAAAAAGCTGCAGTCTGAGGATCTCAAGCCTAGAAGGTAGGAAACACGACTGCAGAATTCTCTCCAGCTGCAAATTGCATGTCCAGTCTAGGTGCTTTAGTTTCTTACCATAAAATCTGGTAGCAATGCCAGTAAGCTTGGAAAGGATTCTTGTTGTTCAGTTACCATGTCGTCCCCGACTCTTTGTGATTCCATGGACTGCAGCACTCCAGGCTCCCCTGTCCTTCACGATCTCCCGGAGTTTGCTCAAACTCATGTCCATTGAATCAGTGATGCTATCTAACCATCTCATCCTCTGCCACCCTCTTCTCCTTTAGCCTTCAATCTTCCCCAGCATCAGGGTCTTTTCCAATAAGTTGATTCTTCACATCAGGTGGCCGAAGTATTGGAGCTTCAGCATCAGTCCTTCCAGTGAGTATTCAGGACTGATTTCCTGTAGGATCGACTGGTTTGATCTCCTTGCTGTCCAAGGGATTCTCAAGAGTCTTCTCCAGCCCCACAGTTCGAAAGCATCAATTCTTTGGTGCTCAGCCTTCTTTATGGTCCAACTCTCATATCCACACATGAGTACTGGAAAAATCACAGCTTTGACTATATGGACCTTTGTTGACAAGTGATTTCTCTTCTTTTTAATCAGAGGTTAAAGCGTCTGCCTCCAATGCGGGAGACCCAGGTTCGATCCCTGGGTCGGGAAGATCCCCTGGAGAAGGAAATGGTAACCCACTCCAGTATTCTTCCCTGGAGAATCCCATGGACAGAGGAGCCTGGCGGGCCACAGTCCACAGAGTCGCAAAGAGTCGGACACGACTGAGCGACTTCACTTCACTTCAGGTTGATCATAGTTTTCCTTCCAAGGAGCAAGCATCTTTTAATTTCATGGGTATAGTCATAACTGGCAGTGATTTTTGGAGCCCCAGAAAATCTGTCACTGCTTCCACATTTTCCCCATCTATTTGCCATGAAGTGATGAGTCTGAATGCCACAATCTTACTTTTTTGAATGCTGAATTTGAAACCAGTAGTGGAAGGGATTGCTGTACTTAGTCTCAGTCATGTCCAACTCTTTGTGACCCTATGGACTGTAGCCCGCCAGGCTCCTCTGTCCATAGGAATTCTCCAGGTAAGAATACTGGAGTGGGTTTCCATGCCCTCCTCTAGGGAATCTTCCCAATCCAGGGATCGAACCCAGGTCTCCCACATTGCAGGCAGATTCTTTACCATCTGAGCCACCAGGGAAGTGATGCTATCTAACGCTAGTGGTAAAGAACCCTCCCACTAATGCAGGAGACTTAAGAGACGTGGGTTCAATCCCTGGGTTGGGAAGCTCTCCTGGAGAAGGAAATGGCAACCCATGCCAGTATTCTTGCCTCGAGAATTCCATAGACAGAGGATACTGATGGGCTATAGTCCATGGGCTCCCAAAGAGTTGGATTCAACTGAGGCGAGTTAGCTTGCATGCACACAGACCCCCAAGGGAAAAATGTGTGTGGTGTCATGCAAAATTAGTTTTTCAAGGACTTGGCTTACTGTACCAGATAATTCTCTTGAAAGTATTGGTCAAGCAGGGGCCATAGGGTGGATTGCTTCCCTCCACTCCCCCACCCCGCCCCCACCAAGGCAACCTAGTTTCCTAGAAGAGATGACAAATTCTGGGTCGTATAACACTCTGTCCAGGAAGCATCTTTGGAGAGCTCCATGACTATAGCCAACTTGCCTTTGAGGTAGAGGACCTGGCCAGCTCTGCCAGAGGAGGCCCCAGGGCCAGCTCCTGGGGCCAGAGGAGCCCAAGCCTGCCTCCTGGAACTCACAGCCAGCCTTGTGGGGAGAGGCAAGGATGCTGGCCCTTGCCTGTTCCCGGCTGGTGCAAAGCACAGCAGTGCAGAGCCCAGGCCTCCCTCTGCCTGCCTTTCTCCATGGTCGCTGGGTATCTGAAGACCCTTCCTGGCAGAAACCGGCAGTCTGCTTGGGCAGAAGGTGTATCTAGCCCCGTTTGTGTTCTCCCTCCTCTACCCTAGACTACGGCTGCTGCTTCTGTGTCAAGTTCAGACCCATCTTGAGAGGGAATCTGCACCCAGCAACCAAGCAGAAAGGCCCCTTCTCCTTCTGTCCCAGGGCCCAGTTGAGGAGGAGGGTGGGCAGACTGAGGGCTGAAGGTGCTGGGACCCTGGCACCTTTAAGAAGCTGTCCTCCCTGGCTGGCCTGGGGCTTGGTTAGCCCAGGCACTCTGCTGATGGTCACTGGGTGATAAGCGGTAAAGCCTGGCTCCTTTCGCCTTTGAACTGAGCGCTGCCTTTCTTCCGCCTGGGAGCCGTTTTGAACTGCCAGTTCCTGGGGATTAGATGCATGTTTAGGCTGGATGAACTCATGAATGAAAATATTTTGCTTCGTGGTTTCGACAACAGAGACCTGCACGGTGGGCCCCCCTTTTCTCTCTCCCTCGCTTAGCACCACCCACACAGGCCCACCCTAATAGAGGGGGCGCAGGCTCTCCCAGCAGCACCCGAGCTGCTCTCTGATAGTTTGGACAGGACCAGTGTGCTGTGATGCAACCAGACCACGGGCAGCCTTTGGGCCAGGTGAGCACTTTCTCGATCATTTTCCCCTTGATCCATGATAGCAAGATCGCCGAGAGGCAGCCCAGGGGGCTTCCATTCACGAGCAGGGGCAAGGTGAGGAGGGAGGAACTGGCCCTGGATTCGTGTGCTTCACCTCGCTTTGATTCCACTGCCATGGGCGCCTTGAGCTTTGGGGGGTGTGGGTCGTGTGGTTGGCCATCTGAGTCCTGCTATCTTGGAGGTGTGGGGGTCATGGAAGAGACAGGGGTATCAGAGTTCAAATCTCTGCTCGGACTCTTAGTTGTGTGACCCTGAGAAAGTCACGCCGTTGCCTCACATCCCCAGTTTATGGGTGAAGACACTGGGATTCCCACATCTCCCTGCTGATCTGCTCTGAGGGTTGTTAGTGCATGAGGTGCCAACCATTGTGCCTGGTATGAAGTTAGCATTGCATCACTGTCCATTCCCTCCCTGTTGCTGGGCTTGGCTGGGCCAGCAGCCTGAGCCAACACCCACTCCATGTCTCCTGTGCCCTACTTTCAGAGAATGAGGAAGACCCAAGGGAGGTGCTTACAGGGCCCCAGTGTGACGGATGAAGTCATCAGCTCCTAAGTGAATTAATGCTGCAATTAATAGATTGATGCTGTTGCTGGCTGGGTTACACCCTTGGCTGGTTCCACCAGATATATCATCTTTATTGTCACATAACTCTGGGGGATACTGAGACCAGCACCCACCATCCAGAGGGCAGGTGTCGGTCATCCCCTCTTGCACGAAGTTGCTGGGCACTTCCTGTAAGGGGCGTAGGCCGGTGGCTACTAGATATCTGCACTGGGATGTAGTGCTTTCCATTGTTGTTTAGTCGCTAAGTCATATCGGACTCTCTGCGACCCCGTGGACTATAGCCCGCCAAACTCCTCTGTCCATGGAATTTTCCAGGCAAGAATACTGGAGTAGGTTGTCATTTCCTACTCCAGGATATCTTTGCAACCCAGCGATCGAACCCATGTCTCCCGCATCTCTTGCACTGGCAGGTGGATTCTTCACCACTGAGCCACCAGGGACGCACAACAACAATTCGGGTATAATGTTTTCTGTTACTTAGTGAACAGATTCAGTTGAGGATCAAAACAAGCCTTGGGCTGGTCACTGATGACCTGGCTTGCCTGGGCGGGAGGCAAGCCTGGTGCCATCTCGTGTGTGTATGTGTTGTGGGGCAGAAAATATTATTGGGC
This sequence comes from Bos javanicus, assembly GCF_032452875.1. Taxonomy (NCBI): domain Eukaryota; kingdom Metazoa; phylum Chordata; class Mammalia; order Artiodactyla; family Bovidae; genus Bos; species Bos javanicus. Next base: position 46,143,867 of record NC_083874.1, read on the forward strand.
TTGTCTCATCTTAACTCCTGATCAGCAGCTCTATCACTGAATAATGGGTAGTGTTATTCTACCCAAGTACTATAGGCTACATGGAGAGAAACTAGAGTTAACATTTTGGAGGCTTCTCGTCTTTTCTTTTTTCCCTCTGTATACGTTTTTCTCCACTTATAAAACAGTATGGTCCATTTCTGTAACTTGCACTCACTTTCCAATCTACCGTGGTATGTATTGCTGTGTGTATACTTCAGTATATCGTGATAGCCTTTTACATTCTACACCATCGTTTGCGAGGAGGGCCTGTGGTACAAAAGTGTTCCAGTTTTCAAAACCACTGTCTCATATGTGGTTGTATAGGTGTCAGCCATCACTAACCACACGGTGATGAAGCTCCTTATATTAATATGAGCTGCCCGCAGACAGCTGTTTCCCTAAGAATAAATGCTTAGAAATTTAATTTCTCAAAAAGATATGTGTTTTTCAGGCTTTTGCTAAGTTGCCTTCCAAAATGTTAGGACTAATTTATCTTCCTCCCAGTAGTGAGAGTGTTTGCTTCCCTGTATTCTCTCCGATACCAGGAATCAAATATTTAAATCTCTCTTCTGCTCTACTAGAGGAAGATAAACGAATATCTTATTCTTTTAACTCGCGCATGCAGCGTGCGGAGGCCCATGCTGAGTCTTTAGTGAGGACCTGCTGTGTGCAGTACTGTGTGTGCGAGGCCCAGGCAGGCCCTGGAGAAGCAGGAGATGGTGGGCCTTGTGCCACGGGGGCTGACGGTCATGTCCAGAGGTCAGGAAATGGTGTCTGTGAGGTTGTTCCTTCAGCTGGTGTTTATCAAGCGCAGACTGGGGGCAGAAGCACCGAAAGCTGTGGGAACACGGAGGAGGGCAGCATTAGAGAAGGAGATTGCATCAGGCTGAGGCCTGAAGGAGAAGCCGAGATTCGGCAGGGGAGGAGGGGAGAGGGGTTGTAAGCGCCTGCAGTGTGGACGGGAGTGTGGGTAGATGTCAGACGGGGGCTGATGGGTGGCCTCTGGCAGTGCTGGCGTGTTTCTCAGGGAGGCCAGGCCTGTGGGAGGTGCACAGGTGTGGGGCTCCCCTGCATAGTGGTGTGGAAGATGGGGTGAGGGGCACCATGTGGCCCCCTCCCTACTCTGAGGCATCCCTTCTGGATCTGCTCTGGGATGAGTCTCTCGAAAGGCTGAAAAGAACCTTTCTCTGGATTCAGAAGCTGTGCTCTGCACTGTCCCTTCCTAGGCCGGGGCCCGAGGGTTCTGGGTGAGAGGGAGTCAGAGGTGCCCTTGATACGCAGAGCTCAGCTCGAGGAGGAGGCAGGCCCCCGCCCAGCTCTGCTCATCTCAGCCTTGCCGGCCTGCTTCCGGAAGGCCGGCTTCCCTCTTGTCCCTCCCTGCTGCCTCTGGAAGGGCGGCCTGACTTCTCACCAGCGCCCTTGGGCCCTTTGAGGTAGGCCTGCGCTGAGGTTGCCGGCTGTGCGCTGGGCATCTCAGCCTGCTTGTTTCTTTCATGGCCGGGTCCACGGTACTGCCTTCTCTCCAGTGGAAACCTGTGCGTTCTCACTGCACGTCTTGGCTTCCTTGGACAGATCCCCATCTTAGGACTTGCTCATCATTCCAGGTGGACAGAGATCACCTCCTCCCAGAAGCCCACCTAGCTCTCTAGCCCTCTTGGGCAGGGCACAGCTCTCCTTGCTTAGGGAAGGGGGGCTGCTCAGAGGGGGTGGGTCTGTAAGGCAGCATTTCTCTAAGAACCAGAGCAGGAGTTGCTCAGTAGGCACCTCCCTCCTTCTGCTGTCCTGAGTAAAGTGCTAATGAGAGAAGCGCAGAGGCTGTGTGACACGAGTCGGAGGTCAGGCTCAGGAAACAGCAGGTCTGGAGGGGACCTGGCTCCGCGCTCAGATGCTGTGTAACCTCAGGCAAGTTACTTAACCTGTCTGAACCAAGGTTTCTTCATCTGCTTGATGGAGAATATGCCTCAGGGATGTTGTGAGCATTAACAAGATAATGAGTGTGTAACCCTCATAACCCCCGGGCCCCACGTGGCCAGGCCTCTGCACAATCTGGCACCCAGAAGTAATTAGAAAGCTGTCTCTCTATTGTCTTTTGAAGGAAGTTGAACAGTGGGAGTCCCTGTCCTGTGCCCCAGAGGCACACTTGAGCCCGTGTGCCCAACAGCAGTTCTCTCCCCCAACCAGCTTTCCTTTCCTCTGTGCTCCCCACACCCCAACTCTTGGTGATGTAGATGGGCCCACCCTCCAACAAAGCCTTTCTCCAGTTTCGTCCTTCCTCTGCCCTGCCTACCACCTCCTGACCCTACATCACACAAGAGGCAGGGGCAGCTGGCAGACACAGGAGTCCCTTAGAATGGGTACAGGGAGAAAGAAATACTTACATGTGGATGGATGAGCTGTCTTAGATGCACAAGCTCCTGGTCTACTGTTCATGCTACAGTGGTATGAGGCTGACACAATTCATGAAGTGTTGATGGAGGACCTATTATACACCTGGCACCAAGTTAGAGTTCATCCTCAGAAAAACTGCGAAGCCAGCAGTGTGAGCACCATGTGACAGGTGAGAGAACTGCAGCTCAGAGTGCCTGCATCACTGTGAGTTGTACAATTTGTCACCCCCACCGGTGGTTAAGTGTTAGCAGGGTGCCAGGCTGTGTGGGGAGCTCTGCAGGGTGAGGGAGCCCCTAAGAGTCCTCCCCTTACTCCCAGGTCTGGCAGGGGGACCATTTGGATGAGCAGAGAACAGGCTAGAGGCAGGTGATGGACAGAGCCTAGATGTGCAGGATTAAATATTTACATTAGGTAAAGATGAGAGTTAAGTGCCTCAGAGGCAGGCAAGGGAGAGTGGAGGGAATTGCTGCTGGGGCAGCCCCAAAGAGCTCCTAGAGAGCTGCAGGAGAGGGGACCGTCTCTGCGGGCTCAGCAGAACCGTGAGGGGCTGGGGCCAGAGCAGGAGTCAGGGGCTGCATCTCCTGCGAGATGTGTGAGATTGTGTGGTGGCCCAGGAATGTGGGAGCCACATACTTTTGTGTAATTAGGTCGGCTCCTCTGCAGCGACTGCAATTAGCTGCAGGCAGGAGACAGGACTTCCTGCAGCCAAGGTCACTTCTGCACCTGGGGCGGCTTACCTGGGCTCCTGCTGTCTGGGCTCGGGCCCCGTGGAGTTTCCGGCAGGGGCAGCCGAGAGGCAGGTGGGGCTATTGGGACTCCAGGGTCACAGCTCCCACCTCACAGCAGGAGAAGAGAATTGTCCTGGCCCTCATCCTGCCACTCAGCCCTTTTTATATCTTCTCTGATGCTCAGCTGAAGAGGAGCCTGTTGTTCCCTCTCTTTACCTCTTCGGGGGCTGTTTCTGAGCCTTTCTCACTGTTGCTGCCTGTGAGACGCACTGTCGGCACCCTGGAGGCAATCAGCACCCCTGCCTAGTCCGTGAATGCCTTGTATGCCTCCTTCCATGGGGAGCTCAGTGGCAAGAATATTCTGAGACTCTGGTTTTTACTTTTGAGGGGCCCAACCTATCCTGCTTTAATGAAAAATATGAAGAATGGGATGATCCTTGCAGCCACTTTGTTTCTTTTACAGTCCAGGGAGTATTATTTACTTACCTAATTTTATCTGTAGCAGTAATAATTACAGTCTTTGTGCCCCTTACCAGCCCTGCCTCTCTGTCTCCTGGAATTATGAGATACTAGACATGAAAACTTGGAAGCAGGAGGGTCATTATTCCCTTTTCTTTACAGATGGGAAAAACCAGAGGTTGAAGTGAGTTGTTTGCTCAGGGTCACGTGGGGCGGCTGACAGTGGCCCTGGGCCACAGGGGTGCCAGGTGGCACCATCCTCGGGCTTTCACATCCCAGCTGGGATGAGTGCTGTGGCTGAGATGGGACATTCAGTCTGGACATCTGGGCTCTCCCACCATGCCAGGCTGGGCTGGAGAGGGCAAGCTGCCTGGTCCATCACACAGGGTTGAGGAAGTCAGTAGCATGATGTGAGGTGATGCATGTGAGCAGGGAGGAGGCCCTGCCCTGCAGTGGCCTAGGGCGTGGTGGTGGCAGACTTAGGGCACAGCTTGGGAACACACTGGCTGCCCTCTCAGGCCACTCTCTCAAGGCTTTGCTGTGAGTCCCTGGTTCCTTTATTCAACACTGTGTACCCCAGAGTTGGAGAATGGTCTCTGAATCCTTGGAGCTTGGCTTTTCCAGCTATCCCCTTGAGGAGGGGACGCTGAGTGCGCTGACCACTTGCTATGGAGTGCAAGTTAACTCAGGCAGGGCGCCTGAGGTCACCTATGTTCACAGGACACAATCTTGTATCCCTCTCTTTATATACCCTTAGATGAGGTACTATGTGGTAAATGTAAAATCAGTACTGTATGCCTGCCTCCCTGTAAATGTTCAGTTGCTGTTAGTGGCCATTATTACAGTTTTAAACAGTATTATTAAGGACACGGACAAGGTTCTTTGAGGTAACAGGCCTGCCCTGGTGTGGGGAGGCGGTGCTGCAGGAAGAGTAGCTGACATCACCTGTTGGCTCTGCATCTCCTTAAATCTCACCTCCTCTGATAGGCCCAGGCACCTTCAGTAGGAAGGAAACTCCAGTTGTTCTCTATTTCTGAGTGGTTGTGTTCTAGAAAGTCACTATGACACAGAAAGAGCAAATACTGAACTGTGCTTCTAAGGGAGGTGCAAAGTTTGGTTCCTGCAAACCTCAGTCACAACACACTCGTCAACTGAGCGATACCTAATCTTGTCCTATGTGAGTTTCTGTGTAGAGACACCTTCTGTAATATATGTATATTTAATTGATGAGCACTAAACTCAATAGTAGGGTTTCTCTGGTGGCTCAGTCAGTAAATAATCTGCCTGCAATGCAGGAGACTGGAGTTCGATCCCTGGATGGGGACGATCCCCTGGAGAAGGAAATGGCAACCCACTCGAGTATTCCTTCCTGGAAAATCCCATGGACAGAGGAGCTTGATGGGCTACAGTCCGTGGGATCGCAAGAGTTGCACACGACTTAGCGACTAAACCACCATCACCAAACTCAGTAGCACCCTCACGCCTAAACAAAGCTTACTTAGTACAGGGATGGTCTCTGTAAAGCGTACCACAGTATTCTTGCCCTTAGGTGTACTGGGTGGCACGTCTGCATGGCACCTGGGGGCCATTTTCAATGGTAAAATCACCAACAAAAAGCACAGAAATGTGGCCAACGAGGCACTATGTTGACTGTGGAAAGGAGGCTTGAGTGTAAGAGCTGAAACAACCAGGCAGAGTGTCGCCACGTCCCACCTCACCCGGGACCCTGCACATCAGGGAATGCAAAAATTCACTGTTCTCCACGTGTCTACATGTGCTCATGCCAGTCCTGCACGGCTTGATTCGGGGGGTCACTAATCAGTTTCAGCAAATAGGGAATGGTATACATGGAGTCTGTAAACTATGAGCATCAGCTGTGTATGGCAGCGAACCCACACTTCTGGCCCAGCCCAGATTGCTCAAGGATGGGAGGTGGCAGCAGAGCCCTTGAGCCACAGGCAACTCAGATGACCCCAGGGCCAGCTGCCGGCCCAGCCCGAGCACAGGGAGGCCACGGGGCTTTTAGGTCCCCTCCGGGCTCTTAGGTCCCCGCCGGGACTGTGGCTGAGCCGGAGCGCTTCATCCCAGGCGCCCTGATGGGTTCTCCATGCACAGCACTTGAGCTGTTTACGGCAGTGGGTGGGAGGGATGTGTTTATTTGTACTCTTTGGCCATATTTTGAACACGTAAATGAAAAGAAACTAATCTTTGCAGGATTTTCACTTTGTGCCCCCTTCTGCATCCTGCATCTGTTGGCTCCACAGAGCGCTGGCAGAGAAGAGAAAATTTGTTGGAGGTGGTCATATGTTAGGGACCCAAGCATCTGTGCAGGTGGGAAGGAGGACGGGGAGATTATGGATTCCCCAGTAGAGATCCCCCCAGGCCTGGCTCAAGGTGTGGGGTGGGGGTGGGAGTGGAGAGGAGGGCTGGGAAGGAGGACGGCAGGCTCCCCAACCCTCCCCAACTCCCTAGACTTACCTGAACCCTGTTAGTCCCCTAGAGGCTGAGATTGAGACCACGGAGGGTCCCTGGGCTCTCATCACCTCAAGTTGCAGGTGGTAAGTGAGGCCTCAGGGGGGCTGGGCAGTGCGTCCCCCATCAGCACGAAGCAGGGCTGGTCCTGGAGCAGACCTCCAGCCTCTCAGACCAGCATGCTCTCCACGTCAGCACGAGACAGTGCTGCTCCTTCTCCCTGAGCCTCTTGGTGTGTTGCAGAAGGGCAAGTTTCCTTCTTTTGTTAAGGACCTGCCCTCAGTTCTTTGGAGGGGTTAGGAAGTTGGGCTTTGGAGCCAGCTTGCCCACAGTAGAATCTTGGCTTAGTCACGTATTGGCTGTGCAACCTGGGGTAAGTAACTTAACCTCTCTGTGCCTCAGTTTGTTCTTTTTAAAATGGGGATTGACAGTACATATTCGTCAAGGTTGCACTGCAAATTTAATCAGTTAATATTTATAACACATCTAGAACAGCAGCTGGCACAAAGAAAGAGCTCTGTGTTTGTTAAATAGAGTAAAATTTATAGAATTACTGTGTGATCTTGGGCAAATCGTCCTTCTTGTGCGCGTATTTTTTTGTCATTTACAAAACAGGGGTAGATAATAATACCTACCACAGAGGGCTGTTTTAATCACTTGATGTGATGAATAGTGAGTTTACAATGCTTAGTGCAGGGTGAGCTTTTAAAAACAGACTAGATTTTATTATTGGCATTTTTATGCTCTGGTAGCCTTCTCCCTACTCCCTGGCACTCTACTGCCCTGAATTCGGATGAGGAGAGCAGAGGAGAGCAAACACAGATGGGCCAGGGGAAGGGAGATGCCAGGCTGCTGAGATCTGCCTGCACATGAGGCGCCTCTGGGCTTCCCCTCGGCAAAGCCCCTGTGACTAACTGGGTGGAAGGTCCCCGGAAATGAGTGGGGAGCTGTTCTCTGAGCCCCACCCTGCAGGGGCCTGGCTGCCCCACCCTCAGGGAGTCTGAGGACCTGCACTGGTCCCTAGGGGGTCCTTCACCAGGTCTCCTGCCTGGGGCTGATGTCTCGAGGGCGGCCCTTCCACCTGCCCGGGCATCTGGGCACACGTGTAGCCAAGGGCACTGTCGGCAGTGGGAATGCCATTCAGGGGAGGCGGGTGCCTGCAGAAAACTCCCTTCTGCAGTTCCTCTGGAGGGCTCGGGATACACTTCACAGGAAGCGTCAGCACAATTTTCTAATCAAGTTGAAGTCCGTGGCCCGTAGTTAGAAACAATAAATGAAACGCAATTTGAGCCGGCACTTTGCCTGAGTCTCCATTTCTGGAAGTGGGTGTGAGTGAGAAGCTGGTCTTTCTGAGGGAAGAACTTGACCCCCGACCCTGACAATTTAGCCCCCAGCCCTACCCTCAGCTTGCAGGGGCGGGACCCTCGGACTTTATTTTAGGTAATCATTCCAAAATCTTGATTTTGATCTGTCAGGTCAAAGTCCACACTACTCTGTAAATCAGTGCACTCTATTCAGCAGACTCTTTGTTTCTCCTCCTTCAAGCTCCTTCCACCTACCATGCTAGAGTTTGGTCTCAGAGATCATTGTTTAATCAATATTAAACCATTCACATAGTTTAAGTGTTTACTTATGTGCTTTGAATCATAGTTTGCAGTAAGAACAAGTGATGCCCCCCTAATCTGCCTTCACTACGCTCCCCAATACCCTAATTATGTAATTTAGAAAAGAACATTTCCTGACAGCAGTTTTTCAGTGCGCGGCAACAAATGCCGACTGGGGACAGGACCAAACAACCTGGTAATAGCTAGCACATGGAGAGCGCTGCCTCGGTCCAGGCAGCTTTGGCTTGGGGCAGACGCCCGTCCGTTTGGGTTAAGGCTTTCAAATGATGGCGTATTAGTGCCAGTAGAAGTAATTCCACATGAAAAGAGCTGAGCTAATAGCCCATCTCCAGTCTCTTTTAGTTTGCAGAATAGGCCCTCACTGCAAATTGTTACTGACTCAGACAGTCAGGAACAGATATCTCACCCAGCCTATGGGACTGACACGGCCAAAGACGTGTCCAACAGGCCAAAGTTTAGACCAACCCTGCTCTTCATGAACTCGCCAATCCCTCACATCTATGGTCTAGAGGCTGGGCCTGAATGTTGCTCATTGTTTTTGAGGGGAGTTTGGAGACTGGCCTATTGAATCAAGCTAAGTGGGAGTCTGAGGGGCTGTGGGTGTCATGTTGGGAGGTGGGAAGGCTCCATGGTTTCAAGTACACCTACACTTCAGCATCACCTGGTCAGTGTGGCAATTTTGGGTAGGAGGCGCCCTTGATGCTTTTCTCCTCCTCTGCCAGTGTCCACCACTAGCATCTCCAGTCCACTGACCCTTGCTCACCCTTGTCTGGCTTTGTGAGACCTCAATGCTTACTGATTCAGCTGCTTCCATAACAGGAATGGAAAACTACCCTTTCTGCTTCCCCGTTCCCTCATGGATTCCTCCGTCTGACAAATATTCCGTTGCTATGGAAACTCAGTGGACACCTTTGGGGGCTCACCTGTCTCAGCATTTGGGGCCTTGGTGTGCAGCCACTCCTTGGGCGGAAGCCAGCAGCTGTGGGCCTGTGTGGTTATGTAGTCATCTAGCCACTCGGGGCTGTGCTCTTGACAGTCCCAGAGGAGGGGTAGGGACGAGTGAGAAGCAAACTGAGCTGCGGAAATCTTAATTTGGCTGTGAGTCCCAAACCAATGCGTTAGCCTTTCTAGAAGCGCTGGTTGCTATGGTTACAGAAGTGGTGCCAATTGCAAGAGTTGTTTTTGTGGTTAGGGTGCCTGTCTTAGACAAAGAGAGTGAGGCCAAGCCAACAGCCTCCATCCTCCCACTCTTCAAGGGTTGGATATTGTCAACCCTGGCCTCGGAAGGTGGGGGTGACAGCCTCCCACAGTGGCCCTTTAATCCTTGCAGTTATTCTGGGGGTCCAATGGCTTCAGCCAGAAAGGAGTCGATCACCTAGCCCTCCGAGAGAGACCCCACAGGTGGGCTCACCAGTGGAGAAGGGGCCACTCAGAAATGGCAGAAATCAAGAGTTCAGCAATCTCTCTCTCGGGACAGACTCACCATAGAGCGTTCTTTATGGAATCTTCTGCCACCCAGAGCCTGGCCACGAGCCTGCGTGTAGGGCCTGCGTCTTTAGGCCACATTTTGTCTTGGGCCTCAGATATTAGCTCCCCTGAAAAATTTCCTAAGTGACGGAATGGAGGCCTTTTCTTTAGTAGGGGTGCTTGTGTAGCTCGTTAATTCTCAAAGTGTTTTACAAATATTTATCCACCTTAGGTCATTTGCAAACCTAACCCCTGTCATCCCACCTCAAGGTTGTCCCCTCCAGCCTGGTTGCCCAAAATGAAGTCAGAAGCCTTGGACTGGGAATTCCACATTGGCGGATTTTGAAAAGCTGGCCTGAACGGTTTGTTTATTTCTCTAGTCTGCCCTTCTTAGAGTCCCAGAATGTGTCAGGACTTCCCAGGCCAGACATGCAAAGCCCTTTGCCCTCCCTGCCAGAGGTGAGAGTATTTTATTTATGAATTCATCTTAAATCACTTTTTAAAATCACTTTTAATCAAATTAATAGTCTTTCTCTGAGATTATGTCAAAGCATCAAAAATAAAGAGGGCTTTGGATGGGAGTGAGATATTTTAGGACAGGTCACCAATTCCCTCCGACTTGCTTTCCCTGCTGGCACAGGCAAATAGAGAAAGTCTAGTTTGTTTTGCTCTCAGAGATACCTGAGGTCTATTTCCTTGTAAAGAGGAAGGCCCCCCCGCCCCGGGATTTGGAGGCCTGGGTCATTCCCAGGGGCAGTTGCATGCTGAATGTCAGTGATGTTTCCCCCAAGACCCACCCAGATGATTCCTGGGTTCCTGCCCCTCCCCATCTTCCCAGCAACCCACCGCCCTGAGTTTCATCAGGGTTGCTGGCCTCAAAGTGACCAAACCTGAATTTGCCTCAGCCCCTGGTCTCAGAGGTTGTGACTAATGAAGACTGACCCCTGGTGAATTTTCAGAAGCCATGACTTGCCTGCACTGAGCCTGTTCTGCCGATAAGATAGGCTTTTGTGTCGAGTGGGCAGGGGGGTAGCAGCTTCTATACAGTCCATATCAAGGTGTTACTAATCCTTGGCTGGCTAATGTTTGCCAAATAAATAGCCTCATTAGGAAGGTCTATAAAAGTCCGATAAGATTCTTCTAATTATCCCCCAAAGCACAAATACTTGGGGTTTCAGTTTAGCAGAAAAGAGACATCGAGAAAAGAGGGGAAAACGTGCGAGTGTGAATATTTAACAATGGGTTTCCCTCCACCTCAGCCCTAGCACGGGCACATCTACCATTTCATATTTTGTTTTTGCAAAAGCAACAAATTGCTGAACAGGAGGAAAAAAAAAGACAATGACATATTTTAGGTTACTATTTCACCTTTGCAAATCAATATACAAGCCATTAAAACTACATTTTTCCATGAATGATAAGTGTAATTACCTCTCTCTTGCCGTAAAAACTTGTCCTTATTAAATGTAAATATTTAAAAATGATTGAAATATATTTGAAGGGCACTTTATAGCTTGATTTTATATGCTGACATCTGGGTTGCCTTTCCTAAAACACTCTGTTTCTTGGAGAGTTATTAAATTAGTATTTTGAAAGGACTAACACTAGACTTGTTCCTTGTTTCAATTTTAATTTCGTACATATTTAGATTTACTGGGAACTCAGAGAGGGCTTACATTTAGCTAGTACATCGTTATGTTTGTGGGATTTGTACACGTAGAAGTCATGATATTATTTGCAGAGAGTATCTTTACACAGTGGGAAACTCCATCTCTACCCCTGCAAAGTATAAGAGTAGAGGAATCGAGAGTCTAAGATTTCTGGCTATAAATGTTTAATTTTCCAATTCTTCTGAGCAGGAAGATTGCTTTAAATATTTATTTTACTTTTAATTGTGCATTATTTCAGATAGCAAATTACCCGATCTATTTTCTTATAGATCTGTCAGAGATTATTTAGTTGAACTCCGAGAAAGATACGCAGTATGATTATTTTATTTTTTATTTTCCTAGCTCCACTCTTAGGAAGAGATTTTCTTTTTCTTTAAAAATTCTCATTTTTAGTTGTCTCATTTTTAGAAAGGTGAGATGATTCAGTTCTGTGCTTGAGAAAGTTTCAGAGAAGGATAGAAAATCTAATATTTGAAAACACAAGCTTCACTAACATACTTAATTCCAGATGGCAAAAAGACCATGCCCAAAAATGTGAAAGAATTCAACATTTGGTGGCTCAAATATTTTTTCATGATAAACAAATATTTCTGGGGTGGATGTATTCCTGAGCTCTGCATAGGAAAGCAACCATCCATGCAAGCCGCGCTGGGCTGCCCTTCAAACTCTCTTTGCTCTTTTCCTTTCACTATGTTAAATCCTTGAGATGTGTGAAGATGTTATGATAGGCAGTGGGTCAAGTGATCTGCACATGTAGCTTTTTATAAATTTTTCTTTGCAAAGGAAAATTTTTCTTCAAATAAATCCCCCCAAATAAATGGTTTGTAAAAACAAAAGTCTATTTGTTTTGAAACTGCACAGAAGAAACCATGTTATAACAATATCTCTTTTTTGAGTTCTGCCTGAGAAAAGAAATTTACCTATAGTCAGCGATTTCCCTCATGATAAGCCTTTAAAAAATAAAGTTGTCTCTTGGGAGAAAATAAACATTAGCGAAGTGGAGGTATTTGTAACGAGGTGGCCTTTATTCACTTGTCCAATGGAACTGTTGAACCTTTGTTTTTCTATCCACCCCCCCCCAACACTGTGTCTTTTTATTTCTTTATAGTTCTGTTCATGTAAATTCCTGAACCATAAGCATTTTAGAAATTTGTTGCTTGTAATTACATAGGTGCTTCTTGGATGAGCAAATGTGCTGTTTTTTCCCCATGTGGAATAGAAATTTTAGATAAGTTTTGAAATTCTTTTTTTTTTTTTTTTTTTTTGCTGAAGCGTTTGGCAAATATCTGGGGTTTGAGGGTATTTTCACTGTGCCCCCGAAGGTGAGCAATCGAATAGGGAACATGCAGCGTTCACCAGGCAGTGACTTGGGAATTTTTCAGGAGACATTATTTTCTTACGTTAATGCCTTTGTAGATTCCATCGACGTTCAGACATCAAAGAGCATGCAATTAATAATGGGCATCTGGAGGGCTGATCACATGCTTCCGATGTTAAAGTGGTGAACGACAGGACAATCAGCCGTGGTCAGGTATTAGCTGTAATCATTTCTAAACAACAGCAGCGAAGCCTTCTCTTTTGTGCCTCTGCTCTCAGAAACGCAAAAGTTCACGTACAAAAGGTTCCCGTAGATGCTTTCCTTCTGGTGGATGAGTGAGTAATAAATGATTTGTAGACCTACATGGTCAGTGTTGAGTCAAATCACCTTAATTTCTTCAGTAAATGCAAACCCAATTTTGTGTGAACTTTTCCCCTTGAAGCCCAACATGGACGCAGGGCAACAGACAGCTGTTCGTATTATTTGAGCCTTTAGTTAATCCTCACCGATTTGTCCCTTTATTTGTTTGCATTTTCCAAAATATACGAATATTTCTCTAGCACTAGGACAATAGTCACTCTCTGCCTGCTGCCACCAAAAGCGTCCTTCCTAGTTATTTCATTTCTTTGATGGTAGCTTGTTTATCTTTTCCAAAGCGACCTATGTTACCCAACCCTAAGTAATATAAGATAGGCAGGTAAGACTGTATTTAAGCTCAACAAAAATGTTCCAGAGAAATATGGCGCTTTGGGCTCTAAATGCTTCAGCAGGTACAAAAAAACCTGCAACTCTTTAACAATAATTCTCATTTGAGTAGGTCACAGATAATAAAGGAACTCTTGTTTCTGGGAAATTAAAAAAATGACATGGGAGAAAATATTTATTTGCTCTCTACATTGGTCAAATGACTGGTGGATATTAAAAACCTGTAAACAGACAGATGCAACCAATTCTCTTTCATTAACAAATTGCAATTTCACAATAAAGTAAATGCATTAAAAAATGTCAACTTCCGAGATGCTGAAATTGTCAGAGCTTGAGCATACTTTAATTGTTTTAAAAAAAAAAGATATTCTAAACAATTCAGGGAAAAAAATTTTCTTGTAAATCTTTAAAGAACCAATGTAAATGTTAAAGCCTCCTTTGGCCGTTCAGGTAGCCAAAGCGCCGTTCAACCATGTGTACATTTCTGTACGTTTGCCCTTAGACTAAATCTACCCAGTCACCAGCTTTGTTTTCCTTCTAAGTACAAGCCATATCAGCAGCACATTTTAAAGTTAATTTGAAGCAGGGTCTATATATGGCCATCAGCAAATACGTTATAAGCTTATTATTTAATAGTGATTCCTGGGTAAGGCCATCATATCATCCCCTTCCTAAATCCAAATATAAAAGCTGAAATCATATTTGTTAAAACTGTCATTTTGAATTTGTGGTCCAGATTGTTTTCCTGAGCGTGCTGAGTAAGAGGCTCGAATGCTCCCAGCTGCAGGCACCCGGAGCCCAGCAAAGCCGCGGAGGCCAGAGGCTGAGCAGCTCCCAGCCTCAAACTGCCTGCCTGCTTCCCCCAAACAGAGCTCCAGCCCAGCGCGCTCACGGCTTTTCCACATTGTAAAATCATTTGATTTATTTGTTTGGTTTGGTTTGGTTTTTAGAAGCACTGCAGAAATTATTTCCTACTGGCAGAGAGGGCACTTTATGTTACACTACATTAGTTTCACATCATTAGTTTAGGGTCCTCAAACTTAAAATTGTAAAGTATATTGGAGGCTTCTAGAGACCTCAGTTCTGACCAGAGCAGAACCAATTAAACCTGATGGATTCCTTTCACTGTCTGTAACGTGTGAGGCCATACAGAACAAAGTGCTGTGGCACTGCTGAAGGGGTTCCCTCTGTTAGCTTTGGAATTTGGTGGTAGGAAATGTTGCAAGTTATTTATAAAAGAGGCAAAATTCCTCTGGTACTGTTCCGGTTCTTAAAAAAAAAAAAAAAAAAAAAAAACACGTAATTTTATCGTCACTGTTTGCAACAAGAAGCCAAGAAGGGGTGCCGATGACAGCCACGGACCCCATCTCTCTGGGCTGTCTCTCTCACTGCGTCAGCCACTTCCCGCTCCGCACTCTCGCTCTTTACAAGTAATTCTAAACCCACCCGCGGATAGAGGACTAGCCCAGACCAGAGCGGCCCTGCTGGCCAGGGGTTCACCCGGCAGGGTGCCAGGCTGGGGGAACCTGCACCGTGGGGCCGGGACTCTCGGGCCCCTCCCCCCGGTCTCCCCCACAGGGGTCCGCACCCAGCGAAGTTCTCCATCCCCTGGCCGGTGGAGGTGAAGTTCGCGGAGCCGGGAGAAGGTAGGCTGGAGCCTGGAGCGCCTTCTCCGCGGCCGGGCGGAAGGAGAGCCCCCGCTGGCTGGCCGGCTCCCACGCGCCCATTCCGCTCTCTCCTCCCTGACCCTTCCCTCCCCGGGGTCCCTTCCTTCCCGCAGCTTTTGAGGGAGACCTCGGCCCTTGCTGGTTGCGGTGGCGGAAGAGCCGCCGTGTCAGGTGAGCGCTCCCCGAAGCTCTCCTGCCACCTGTTGGCCGCCTGCGGTGGTGACGCCGGGAGAAGCCGCGCTGGTGGGACTGGCCAGGCCTGGCTTCCGAACCCCGGGGAGGATTGTTAATGACTTCTCTGCGGCCGCCGCTGTGTGCTGGCCAGGGCCCACAAACTGGTCCAGGGCCCACAGACTGGCTGACCTGCAGGTCTCTCCTGAAGCCCCCTCGGCTGGTTCTCCGAGGTTTCCCAGGCCCCCATCTGTGGCCCCTGAGCTAACCCACCCAGGAATATAATGCACAGGATGCCTCCTGTCCTGGCATCCTTTCTCTCAGGCAGCCATGGGACCAATGGAAGGTCCAGGGTGTCACTGGGGCCTCATAGGGCAGTGGTGTCTGGAAAGGGTTTGGTGTGTGCCCTGTAAGAGCCACAGTGGGGGGTGTGGGCTGTGACCCCCTGATGTGGTGCTGGTGCTCTGCCCTGAGACAGTGGAACAAAGGGAGGACAAGCCAGCCTGTCCAACCTGGGCATTCTTATACTGAGCAGAGGGGTCTGCCCAGCCCATCTCATTCCTTCCTTCCTGGGAAGTCCCCAGAGTGTGGATGGATAGCACAGGGAACTTCAGCCAAAGGTCAGAAGGAAAGGTGTAGGAGCTTCAGTATATAGGAGGCTGTGGCGCTTTCACACTGGAAGCTGGGGACCTTTTACTACACAATAAACCATGCCCAGTATTGTAGACGAGCAGTTCTGGAGAAATCAGGAACCCCCAACAAACAGGCTGGAGTTCACTCATGTGAACAGCTCTCTAAGGCACTTTTAACAAAGTGGGGCTCTAGTTTGGTGGATGTTTGGGGCATTTTGATACAAAGCAGTGCAGCAGTCCATTTCTGAACCATCTGGGGGCAGAACTAAACCTCTTTCCAGGGACCGATGGGCCAAGTCTTAGGAATGGATTTGGCCTGACTTTGAGAAAGTCACATGTGCTTTAGGAACATGAAAGGGCAGAGGACAAGTGTGGCGAGGATACTCTCATTCCTGTTTTAGGGAGGGGGTCTGGAGCCGTGGCTTCTCCAGGCCCCACTGGAGGGGGCCAGGAGCCACAGCTGCTGTTGGCCCACGCCCGGCGCTCAGCCCAGTTTGAGACACTGTGTATTTTCATTCCATGGTAGTTTTATACACAAAGACTGCATCCCTCTCAGCCCCGCCCGCTTGCGGCTCTCCTAGGCCTTAAACACAGAGTCTGAGGTCCAGTGGGGCATCTGTGCTTAATGCCGCTCAGCAGTGTGACTGGACCGCTGACACCCAAGTTTTACCAACAGAGGTCAAGCTGTTTTCATGGGGGCTGACTTATGTGTAATGTTAATACCTTTCCTCTAGTCTGTTTCGGGGGAGGTGATTGACCCTGAAAGCCAAGGGTGCCTGTTTTTAGGTGACGGTCTCCTGGCTTATCTAAGGCCAAAGTGTTCTTCCCTCCTAGTGTCTGAAATCGTAGGGAAGGGACTCTGGTATCTGGCCAAGTGGCTGCTGAGAAACCAGCCCTAAAAAGTTATTTTCTTAGTCCAGGGGTTCATGTGAGCCCTGGACTAGGGGTGATTTAGTTGTGTTTTTTCAGCTCACCTCATAATTTAATGGAGAAGAAATTCTTTGGCATGTTTCCTCCTGGGTGCCGACTGCCTTTGGAGGAGTTCTGTATGGAGCAGTGCCCCATGGTCAGAAATCTTCTCATTATGCCAGGCCTGGGCTTTCGGTAACCGCCAAGTGGCTGGCTGTAGGCTCTCAGGTTAGCCAACAGAGGAGGGAGAGAAATCCTCCTTAGCCGGGACTTGCATTTTTATGGAGAAGGAGGAATGTTAGAGAAGTCAGTAAACTTCCAGTGCTCACAGCCCTGTGCACATGAAGAGGAGAAGAAAAAACCCCAGGCCACTGGCTGTTTACTCCCAGCACAAAAGCGGCCTCCCTCCCACCCCTTCCCTTTTATTTTCGGCCTCTCTGACAGAAACATACTACCGACTGAATACGCCTTCCCACAATACTGTCCGTCACACCGGCCTGAGGGACCAAAGGTAAGCAGACTTTAAACACACCTGGCACCGCTAACTCCCGCCTTTGTGCTTAGAATGGCCGCCAGCCAGCTAGCTGCCCTGTCCCCCATTCACATGTCCTCCAGAGGAATTCTGACAGGGGGACTTCTTTCTGAGGCCGCGTAGTATTCTCAAATCAGGCCATTCAGACGCCTTGAGAGAGCTGGGGCAACCTCTGGGGTGAGCAGCCTGGTCAGGCTCCTAAAACTTGAAGCCGCTCAGCCTAGAGAATTCCCTGGGGGCAGGAAGCCTCCGGGAGGGACTCTTGACTCCCAGGTGGGCCTCAGCAGAAAGGGCAGGGTTTCTGAGGCTCCCAGGTGAGCCCTGTGGTTGCTAACTGTGCTGATGCTCTTCCTCACGCCCCTTGTGGGCACCTTGGAAGAGGGGGCAGTTGGCTGAGCTGTGACTGTCTTCCTGGCTTTATGCATCTGGAGTTGTGAGCTTTTCCCCAGAGTTGTGGCAAGTGAAGAGAGAAGGGGTGGTTGCTCTTCCTCATTCCAGGTTGCTTGAAGGTGCACCTCAGCGTTTGGCCTTTCCCATAACTGGGTACGAAATGGCCTTTTCTGAAACAGAGAAGAAGACTCCTGAGTCATTCTCAGTCTTCTCTCCAGCTGCTCCAAGTTCATGTGTTGTAACTTTCCTTCTCCTGTGATAACGTATTCCAGAGGCCAGTGAGAAGAAAATGTGGGGAAGTCTTGTAAGTGGGAACATTCTCCTTTAGGAGATGGAGCGGTTTGGGAGGGTGGTGATGCTTTCCAGGATCACAAAGCTGAGAGGTGAGGAAGCCATTGTGGCGCTTGAATTTGGGGCTGATAAGACTGGTTTTTGTAAAATGCTGGAATCCTCTGTGATTGTCACTTGGGAAACTCATCGTAGTGTTTATCTGTTGAGGAAGGAGAAGACAAAATGGACTTCTAGAACATCAATTGGTTTGCTCGTTGTCAACCCATCACTTAGTGTTAGTTCTGGCTGTTGAGTGTCATTGCTACCAGCCACTTAATCCCTGGGTGAAGCCAGGCTCTGCGTCAGCCCATCCTAGAGATAAAATCCAGCCCTGCTTTTCTTCTCCATGGGATCTCGGCCTAGGCAGCTGAGTGTTGCTCTGACTCCAACAAGCAAACCTCTGCAAGCAAAGCCCTAATTATTAGCTTGAATACAAATTGGATCTTGACCTCAAATGAGATTCAAGAGCATAGAAACAGATACTTCGGGAAGAGCTAAAGGAGATGGCAGAGCTGTCGTCATGGCCATCTGGTCCTCTCCCTGAATTTCCATGCCCCTCTCCTCTCCCCCTCACCCCTGCTTGCCCTACTGGAATCATTCAGTATTCACCTGGCTGTGAGGGTGAACATTGTGAAATTCCAAAATTGTTTCAGGGACTTGAAGACATGGAAAATACAGACTCCTTGCTTGGTCCCTCCTGTCTTCAGCCGATACAATCTCATGGAACCATGGGCGTACCAATGCCAGCTATGATCCAACTGAATACATTTCTGAGAACATGAAATCTCCCATTTCCCTTTGTTTTCGGCACAAAAGCCATTCTCACTCTGAGTATGTCAGACACAATCATCTAGAATAAATCTCCAGAAAGAAAAGTACATCTAAACATGAGTGACCACTCCTTTCCCATTTTCCCCCACTCTCCCCATCTTCACAGTGAATGAGTCACTGGGGTGTCTGCTGACAGCTTCTGCTGGCCAGCCAGACTGGGAGGAGGATCAAGGGACTTCTTGCAAAGTCTGAGGTTGTGGCCTCAGACACAAGGTCATTGAATTCCAGCAGGGGCAGAGTTTGGGCTTTTGCCCATTGGGCCACCTCCATTCTGGTTGAAGGTCAGAAGAAGGCCACACCCTTTGTTTCTAGGCCTCCACTATGCCCGAGGCTTGTCTAGAAGGTGCTCTGGGGTTTTGGCATCCACTGTGGAAGTCTAGGAATACTTAAGTCAGCCTAACTCTTTGTGCACATTAAAGGCTGGGAGTCTGGGGCTGCCCTCTCCAGGCCCTGGATGGATGTCCTCCTCAGAACACCTGCTTACTGTTAGTGAAGGGGATGCAGCCGTGGGGAAGAGTACGTGGGAGCCTTTGCCAAATCAAGATTTCAGAAGCTCCCTTCAGAACTGGAAGATGTTTGTGATTGAGTAGTTAATTGTCTCCCTGCATCTACAGTCCCTGTTCCAGATCTTTTCCTTTCAGTACAGGATCCAGTCCATGAGCACAGACTGCATTTAGCTGTCAGGGCTCTGTTGGATGACTTTCAGTCTGGAACTATTCTTCAGCCTTTCTTTATCTTTAGATTCAGGTTTGAGAGCTCTGGCTGGGCTGCCGCATCCTTTCAAGGTTTCAGAGCAGGAGGCACGTGCTGCCTTCCGTGTTCCATGTTGGTGTCCCGCAACGGTCACTTAGATTTCCTGGTCAAGGTGTTGTCTGGTTACTACACTGTATCCAGCTGACCCTTGAACAACATGGGAGTTGGGGCACCGACTCTCTGAACAGCAAAAATCTGCATATAACTTATGGGTGGCCCTCTGTACGTGCAGTTCCTCTTTGTCTGCAGTTTTCCATCCTTGAAGCCAACCCACCACAGATATCGGAGTACTGTAGTGTTTATTATTGAAAAAAAGTGTGCAGATCGATAGACCTGTGCAGTTCAGACTTAAGTTGCTCAAGGGTCAGCGGAGGTTACTCTTCCCCCTTGTAACTGATAAGCGGTCTGTGAAGAGCCACTATGACATGGGAATAACCTGCTCTTCATCACATCCCTTCCACTCTGAATCTAGCATCCTTCAATGATTCTTTTCCCAACCAGTCTTTACTATGTTGGTCATAAAGTGGTGATTTTCCAGTTCCCATACTTTCTCCACGTTTATCAGTTGGCATTCTCCTTTGAGTAAGAGCCTACCATCCCTGCCTTGCACCCTCCCTCTCTTCTTCCTTCCTCCCTTTTTGCTTCCCCCATCTCCTGCTTCTGCTTCTCCTGCTGCTTCCTCATCATAGTCTCATGCTACGCTATGCTAAGTCGCTTCAGTCGTGTCCGATTCTGTGCGACCCCATAGACAGCAGCCCACCAGGCTCCGCCATCCCTGGGATCCTCCAGGCAAGAATACTGGAGTGGGTTGCCATTTCCTTCTCCAATGCATGAAAGTGAAAAGTGAAAGTGAAGCCGCTCAGTGTCCGACTCCTAGCGACCCCATGGACTGCAGCCTACCAGGCTCCTCCGTCCATGGGATTTGCCAGGCAAGAGTACTGGAGTGGGTTGCCATTGCCTTCTCCATCATAGTCTCATAGATGCCTATTTTATTCCATGGGTTATAAGCTCTAGTATTGTTATGTATTTGGATCCTGAAATTGTCCCAGATGTAGCCAGTGAAGTCGCCTTCCAGCTTGGCTCCTGCGTCCTTTGACGCGCTACCATCAATATTTTGAGTTTGCTTTTTGGATTAACAAGATACTTTCAGGCTTGCCTTGTACCTTCCTTGCTGCTGCCCTTGTCTTGGAATCAGGCATTGTGCTCAGGAACCCTGGTTCCTTTTAATGGAGAATGGTATGTAAATAGGTATGCCCCGTGCTACTGGCATGTCATTGCTTCTAGACCCCTTCAAATATAGGAGGTACGTATTGTATATATATACACACAAATACACACTTAACACATCCTAGCTTCGAAATAAATAAATAACACGCATTTGAAGTTATATATGTATATATGTCCTGGAGAGGAAAATAGCAACTCACCCCAGTATTCTTGCCTAGAGAGTTCCATGGACAGAGGAGCCCGGTGGGCTACAGTCCATGGGGTCACAAAGAATCGGACGTGACTGAGTGACTAGCACGCATATGTGTATACATATTTCAAACTTTATATACCTACATGCGTGTATATGTATACAACCTGCCACGGTTCCATGATGTTGCCCTCAAGCCATCCCATCCCTGCTTGTTCTTCGTTACCTCCCTTCGTACCATCCCACATTTGAATCTCCCTTCTTCCACAGTGAGAACCCTGGCTCCCAACAACACCACACATTTACTGATACCCTCAATCATATAATATACATAAAATAGTTTCAAAATTTCTATACCCATATTAACTGTATATAAAAAAAAAAAGGCCTAACTAAAAGAGTTCACCTGGGAGTTCCCTGGTTGCCTATGATTAGGATTTGGTGTTTTCACTGAGGAGTCCCAGGTTGATCCCTGGTCGGGGACCCATTCTGCATGTCACACAAAGCACAGTCAAAATCCAAACGAGACAGAAATAGAAAGAGTTCACGAATAGTTTGTAGTTCTTTCCCCCCTTTCCCCTTCTAAGGGGGAAAGATGGTATATAGTCAACATTTGCTGTTGTTGTTGGTTAGTCACTAAGTTGGACTGACTTTTGCGACCCCATGGACCATAGTCCACCAGGCTCCTCTGTCCATGGGATTTTCCAGGCAAGAATACTGGAGTGGGTTGCCATCTCCTCCAGGGGATCTTGCATACTTTGTGTTTTTTTTTTTTTTTTAAACATTACTTGGATTACCTCTTATTTCCTTTCCTTTTCAGTGTTGTTCTCAATTTAGGTTTATCAGATGATATCTCATGATTAGATTTATCAGAAGTATGTTTGGTTCATTTGCTTTCGATTTTAGCTTTTTGTTCCCCTCATCCTTATTGATAGAATTTTATTTCTGATTATGTACAATATTAATATGCTTCCCAAAGTCCAAGCTGTATTAAAAATATGCTCGGAGAAGTGTTACACCATTCCCTCAGATGTAACCAATCTTATTTTCTTCTGTTTTTTTTTCTTCCGGTGTGTCTCTTTTTGCAAAAACCAGCAAACATTTTATGTTTTCCTATTTCTTTTTTCTTATACAAAATGTCGTATACTGTAAGTGTTTTTCATTTAGCAATATATTCTAGAAACCACTCTATCAGTTAATAAAAGTCTTTCCCATTCTATTTTACTGCAGCATATTTTTACTCCATTGTATGTATATAACAGGGGCTTCCCTGTTGGCTCAGAGGATAAAGCATCTGCCTGCAATGCAGGAGATCCGGGTTCAATCCCTGGGTTGGGAAGATCCCCTGGAGAAGGAAATGGCAACCCATTCCAGTATCCTTGCCTGGAGAATCCCATGGACAGAGGAGCCTGGCGGACTACAGTCCACAGGGTCACAAAGAGTCGGAAACAACTGAGCGAACAAGTTTATTTTCAATCAGTTTCCTCTGTTTGAGAATTCAGGTAGTTTGCAATATTATGCTGCAGTGAATAAACTTTATGTGTTTATATGCTCATTGTGGGAGATGTATCTTTAGGGTGATTTCTTAGAAGCAGAACTGTTGAATCAAGATAGAAAGAGACATAGTTTTGTTACTGTTCCAGACTCCTCTTCATAGGAGTTGTACAAAAGGCATTCCCATCAGCAGTGTGTGAAAGTACTTATTTCTTTACAACTTTGCCAACAGAACATACATCAAGATTTTGAATTTTTGCCAATCTTATAGGTAAAAAATAGTATCTCAGTGAAGTCTTGTTCTGTATTTCTCTGATTGTGTGTGAATTTGAACATCTTTCATAGATTTTAGAAGCATTCTTAAGTCTTTTTGGTGAATTGTCTATTTATGTCTTTGCTTAATTATTTTCCTATATGATTTTTAAGAGCCTTTTAAAGATATGTTAGCCCTTTATCCAGAGAAGGCAATGGCAACCCACTCAGAACTCTTACCTGGGAAATACCTTGGGAGGAGCCTGGTAGGCTGCAGTCCACAGGGTCGCTAAGAGTCAGACACAACTGAGCGGCTACACTTTCACTTTTCACTTTCATGCATTGGAGAAAGAAATGGCAACCCACTTCAGTGTTTTTGCCTAGAGAATTCCAGGGACGGGGAAGCCTGGTGGGCTGCCATCTATGGGGTCTCACAGAGTCGGACACGACTGACGTGACTTAGCAGTAGCAGCAGCACTTTATCCGGAGAAGGCAATGGCACCCCACTCCAGTACTCTTGCCTGGAAAATCCCATAGACGGAGGAGCCTGGTGGGCTGCAGTCCAGGGGATCGAGGTCAGACACAACTGAGCGACTTCACTTTCACTTTTCACTTTCATGCATTGGAGAAGGAAATGGCAACCCACTCCAGTGTTCTTGCCTGGAGAATCTCAGGGATGGAGGAACCTGGTGGGCTGCCGTCTATGGGGTCACACAGAGTCGGACACGACTGAAGCGACTTAGCTTAGCTTAGCCCTTTATCAGTGATGTACGTTGCAAATATTTCCTCCCAGTTTGATGTTTATCTTAATTTTACTTGTGGTGTTTTATTGCCATGCTAAACTTAAAAAATATTTTGTAGTCATCAAAATTATCATTTTTTAAAGTTGATTTCATCTGGATTTTGATTCATAATTCTTATAGAAGGATTCACTCATGTTTTCTTTTAGTAGTAATATAATTTAGTTTTTCACACTAAGATCGCTGGTCGGTTTGGAATTTATTTTTGCATGTAATGTGAAGAATGGATCAAATTTAATTTTTTTCCAAATGTCTATTGTATCAGTACTCTTTATTACAAACTATATCTCTGCCTGAGTGACTTGACATATCACCTTTATCACGGACTAGATTTCCACAGGAAGTTTGGTTTATTTCTGAACTTAGTCTGTTCCATTCGTCTGTCTTTTTATGTGCCAATACCACATAGTTTTAATTCTGTCTATGCCTGCATGCTCAGTCATGTCCCAAACACAAAAGTAGTCATGTCTGCTTTTGTGTTTTATAGGAGTGTTATAGTTTTCATAAGAGTTTTGAATATTTCTTGTTAGATTTATTCTTAAGTACTTTATCTTTTCTACTGCTGTTTTAAATGAGAGGTTTCTCTTACATTATATCTTCTGATTATTTATTATTTGTGCTTATGAAGGCTATTGACTCTTGTTTATTTTATATCCTGCTGCCTTGATGAATTATTTTATTGTGTGAGTTAGTTCAGTGGTTCTCACTACCTGGTCTCAGTACATTTGAGGTTCCTGAGACACATTTAGTGGACTCACAAGGTCCGAATACTTTTTGTAATAATAAGACATAATTTGCCCCTTTATTAATAACTTCATTCTCTCTTGAGTGTACAGTGGAGTTTTCCAGAGGCTACATAATGTGTGAAATAATAACAGACTAAATGCAAAAGCAGATATGAAAATCCAGCTGTTTTCTGTTAAACTCTATAACAAAGAGATGTGCAAAGATGTAAAACAATGTCATTCTCACTGGAAGCTTTTGTATTTTCAAATAATGCTATTTATGTTAACATGTTTATTAGCATTACTTTTAAATTAATATTTAGAATTTTCTCAGTTTTAATGTCTAATTCAGTAAATATCAGCAAATTAAAGCTCTTTGAGGTCTTTAATAATTTTTAAGGATGTAAAGGAGTTATAAGATCAACACTTTTGAGAAACTCTTGAGTTTTATCAGTTCTTCTCTAGATTTTCCGGGTATGCTATCACGTCCTGTGCAGTACAGCTCACTTTCTTTATTCTGTTACAACTCTCTCGAGACTCTTACCGTTTTCTCTTGCCCAGTTTCACTAGCTAATCCTTCCAATACAATGCTAGTAGCAGGAAACTGGGCATCTGTGTCTTCTGTCTTCAGTGGAAATGTCTCTGGTGTTTCCCCATTGAGTAATAGGCTGAGATGCTGCCTTAGGACTGTGTGTATTATGTTTTCTAAGTTCCTTTCTCTGTGTTTGGTGTTTTTCCATTATTGTCTAAAAGTTTCTTTGGTTAGAAGGGTTTTTATTTTTGATCAAGCCACTGCCTTTGCATTTGTACCTTCTACACTGCCCTTAATCTATCCTATTCTTAAACTTTTACCTTGTGGACTATCAGTTTCAAATGATATAATTTACTCCCATCTATTACCTAAACAACAGTCAGTGGTCATATTTTACTTTCCCCTTTGTTCCCATTTTTAAAGTTATGTTTTTTCTGCTTGGTCAGAACATATAATGTTTATATATTCTTCTGTTACCATGACCCCAGCTTCTCCTTCTTTT
This sequence comes from Bos javanicus, assembly GCF_032452875.1. Taxonomy (NCBI): domain Eukaryota; kingdom Metazoa; phylum Chordata; class Mammalia; order Artiodactyla; family Bovidae; genus Bos; species Bos javanicus. The sequence goes on from NC_083874.1 coordinate 46,168,657, forward strand.
ATTCTTAGCTCTGTAATTAAATATATCAAGTGATCACCATTGATCCCTTTGCTGAAGGCCCTCCCCCCATTATCTTTTGGTTGGGTAAAGCTTGGTTTGATAAGGCTAAATATAAAATTCATGGCTTGTACTCTCTTCCCTGTGTGTTGAAAATGCTATTTCAATCTGGCCTTGTTGTTTATGCGGCTCAAAGGAAGTTTTATGCCAGACTAAATTTCTCACCTGCATTAAGAATTTGATGCTTTTGCATAGAGGTTGAGGATGTTTTTGTCATTAAAATCAAGTCCTTTTACTAGGAAACATCTCAAAATTGATCATTCTAGATTAGTTTTCCAAGCACACAGGGGCCTCTTCAATATGTTGATGTATTTCTGTTGCATTATTTTTCTTCTTCATGGACTCCAATCATATGTGTATTGGACCTTCTTTGCCCATGTTCCATTTTAACTACTTTCTTTCTGATATTTTTTATTTCTTTTTAAACTAATTTCCATTCTGTTTTTTTGTTTTACCTTTCTTCATTGGCCCTTATTAACTGTTTTATTTAGACTTATTCTTTCTTTGGTACCTTGTCATTTATTCTTTATTTTTGAGATAGTTTTGAATTTTTCTTTAATTTTTTTTTTCCTGAATTTTATCAACTTTCGCTGCATTTCTTCCTAATTTGAGGAATCCTCTTTTATTCTTAGGTTTTATATGTGAATCTAGCTTTTTATAGCTTCAAATTTAAAATCGTATTGAATTAGCTTGAAATGTTACTTTATAGCTTTCTTCTTCTGTTTCATGGTTGTTTTTTATTTTGGTGGGAGGGTGAGAAAATTTTTAGCTAAACTGTTTGATTTGTATTTGATCTTTTCTTCTTATAGTAGCTGCTGCTGCTAAGTCGCTTCAGTCGTGTCCGACTGTGCAACCCCATAGACGACATACGGCCTTATTCTGATTTTGTTTCCCCCTCCACTCCTGGGTATTTTTGAGGAGAGAGTTCCTATTTCAAGAGCGCCCTCTTATGTCAATATAGTGAAGTACAGTTTATTGAATGGTTAGTGCTGGGAGTGGAGAGAGTTGAGTTCAGTCACTGTGGAATGTTTGCGGCCCCATGAACTGTAAAGGCTTCCCTGTCCATCGCAACTCCGGAGCTTGCTCAAACTCACGTCCATCGCGACGGTGATGCCATCCAACCATCTCATCCTCTGTTGTCCCCTTCTCCTCCCGCCTTCAATCTTTCCCAGCATCAGGTTCTTTTCCAGTGAGTCAGTTCTTCACATCAGGTGGCCAAAGTATTAGTTGCAGCTTCAGCATCAGTCCCTCCAATGAATATTCGGGACTGATTTCCTTTAGGATGGACTGGTTGGATCTCCTTGCGGTCCAAGGGTCTCTCAAGAGTCCTTGGGAGTGAAGAGACGGGTTTGGTATATTTTGTTTCTGACTCTCTCTCTTTTTTCCTGCAAGATTCTTAGTTTCCCTCTCTTTCTTTCTTTCAAAATTACTGTCAATGCTCTAAGGGGCAACACTTTAATTTCCTTCTTCTTTTAAAAGTCATAATTCTCTGTCATTGCTGCCTCTAACCCAACTCACTTTTAAGTAGTTTCCCTGTAGCCAGTGTTGTGAACTGCTAAGTTTAGTGTGTTTTTTTATTTTCCAGCTTTGTTGAGGTATAATAGACTTTAGTGATGGACTTTTCTTTTCTGGGATCATTCTTTATCTGTGTCCTCCACTCCCCTCCTCTTTTTCCTCATGGATTTCCCAAGACTCCCCTTTTTAGTGCTCTATAGTCAAAAACTTGCAGCAGTTGTAGGTGCTGTGTTGAAATTTGGTGTTCATTTCTTTACTTAACTGTAATTTGAAGTTCATAGTATTATCTAGTGCCTTGTAATGTTGAAGACATGGATCATGTATAGATTTTTTTCCTGCCTACCCCCACCCCCCATCAGTCTTAGCTTCTTTGTGTGTTTCTTGCTTTTGGTTTTAGATGTGAGGAAAGGTTTGGATTTAGGAAGCCACCATCATCTTCCATCTTATTACTGAAAAAAAGGTGAAAATGTTGATTTTTAAAGGAACGTCTATCATTGCAACAAATGGTTTTAAATTACTTGGATTAACAAATTTGGTGACAATAAGACCACTACCTGTGTTAATCACATTTTTATTTATTATTTTCAGTGAGAGAAATGTTCCATAGTGGAAGTTTTTAGAAATCTTTTCATACAGCATAGGAGTTGTACCCTATTGTAAGAGAGGGTGGCCCCTATAGAAACATAATTATTCTTCTTAAAAACACTTATCCTCTGAAAGCCATTTCAGTTTTAATGCTGGCATTTCCCTACTATTCCTTATGGTTCAAGAATCCCTGCACTCATCTTCTTTGCTGGTTGTTGGCATATTGCTAAGTATCCAGTAATTTTTTTTTAAGCATCAAAAGAAATACCCTAAGCTCTACATTTTTCTCTTGATGGGGGTGAGTTCAGTCTAAGCTAAGTCTTTGCAAATGAGAAGAGCCTTGGTTCTGACAAGTGGCTGCTAACAAGGGAATTGCAAAAACCAGGAGACTATCTTTGTAATAAGGCAACTGTATGTTGTTTCTTGGAGCTACTGTTTTGGTGCCTTCTCCAGTGGTCTCTCAGTGCTTGTCTTATTCCATTTCTAGTAGGTGTTTTTTCCCCTCCTCGGAGAATCTTTGTAAAAACTGAGGACAGTGCAAGGCAAGTATTTCTTGAACAAGACATAAAATCACTAGCCATACAAGCAGACAGATTGATAAATTAGACCACATGAAACGTACAAACTTCTCTTCATCAAAACACACCATCAGGAAAGTGAAAGTCAGTCTATAGGATGGAAGAAAACATGTATCCTACTCTATAAGTAACATTCTATAAATGTTATAGAATTCTACTTAAAGAATACATAAGTAACATTCGCAAATTCATAAGAAAAAGACAGCTCACTAGAAAAATGTGCAAGGAAGGCCTGAAAAGATATTTCATAAAAGAGGATATCCACATGGCCAAAAAGCACATGAAATAGTGTTTAGCTTCATTAGTCATCAAAGAAACACAAATTAAAACCACAGTGAGATAACACTATATTTACCAGAATGACTGAGGTAGAATAAGCAAACAAACCCAGAAAATACCCAAGTGTTGACAAGGATATTGAATACTGGAAATCACATACACTTTGTGTAACTGTGTCTGCTGCTAAGTCACTTCAGTCGTGTCCGACTCTGTGTGACCCCATAGACAGCAGCCCACCAGGCTCCCCCGTCCCTGGGATTCTCCAGGCAAGAACACTGGAGTGGGTTGCCATTTCCTTCTCCAATGCATGAAAGTGAAAAGTGAAAGTGAAGTCGCTCAGTCATGCCCGACTCTTAGCGACCCCGTGGACTGCAGCCTACCAGGTTCCTCTGCCCATGGGATTTTCCAGGCAGGAGTACTGGAGTGGGGTGCCATTGCCTTCTCTGGTAACTGTGTCTACCACGGTTAAAATATGCCTTCCATTCTAGGTGTATGCCCAAGAAACGCATGCATGTGAACCTCAAAAGACATGTATTAGAATGTCATAACAACACCATTTGTAACAGCTCTGAACTGGAAACCACCGACATACCCATCAAGAGTAGGAAGGATAAATGAATTATGGTATAAATTCACAGAGTGGAATACTATATATTGCGATTAAAATGAACAGCCTACTTCTATTTCCAACAATATGGAATGAGGCTCATAAACATAAAGTTGTACTTCAATAAAAAGTTAAAGCAGGAATAAAAACAAAAAACTAGACCAAACAACCTAAAAACTGATGCTCCAGTGGGAGGTATTCCTGGGGTTTTGTATTAATAGTGAGAGCCTCCACATTTAGAACAGGTTGGATGGCAAGGCCACTGAGCTAGTTGGGCCCCCAGTCCACTGAAGGGACCAGCGTGGCCACCTGGCCAGCCTCTGAGCCACAGTTCTGGGACGTGACAGGGGAAAAACCTTGATAATGTCACAAACTAAAAACAAGGACAGAGTCTTCTCACCCACAAAAGTTACAGCTTTGAGAATTCCTTTGTTTTTAATCAATTTTTACTCAGGCAACGTAGAAATACAATTGCCTTCGTTTACAACATTACAGGTGATAGAATATCACAGATTTCCTTTAAAATAGCGTGAGGTGGGAGTGGCTGGGGGACCATGGTTAAAACACAATTGCTCATTATCCGATGGTTGTTGAGCCTGAGCCGCAGATACTTGGAACCTTGCTGTGGTGTTCTCTGCATTTTTGTTTCTGCTTAAAGTTTTTTACTATAAAACGCAAACACAACACATCATTATTGAAAAGGCTTAAGTCACTATAGATCTCTAAGCTTCTGGTATTTATTCCTCTTTTCCCTGCCGCAGCTAACTGTCACCAGTTTAGGTCTATATTAGGAGGAAACAGATGGCATGTTCTAACTAGGATGATTTGAGGAGGTTTTAGTAGAGAGACCCTATGTAAAGTCATGTCAAGGGAAGGCCCAAAGCATCACACAGTACCCCAGGGAAAGCTTTCTCACCTTTAGGCCCAAGGAACCGAACCTGGGAGAAGAGAGCCGAGCAACTTGAAAGGGGCCGGGAGCTTTGGTTGTGGTCAGTTTTTGGAGACACTGTAGGTAGAAACTGGGAGAATAAATACTCTGGTCTCCTTCTCCTCCATTCCTTTGATCTTGTATTGGTGCTCAGCACTGGCTGGAAGGCAAGGTCACCCGCCGGTGCCTCCCAGGGCATGGGGTAGGCTGGAGCGTGATGGAGAGTGGATCTGCAGGGGCACGTGGAAGATATCCAGTGTAGGTCTAACCATATGTTTTCCAGTGTGTTTGTGTATGTATATTTATGAATCCAGTGGGTTTTCATTGTTGTCTTTTTTTTTTTAATATCCTTGGGATCATATCACATGCCTCATTCAGCAACTTGTGGTTTTCACTCATCAGTGTGCTGGTGTTCTTTCCATGGCAGTACTTCAAGATCTACCTCATTCTGCCTTGTGCCTGATAGTATTCCACAATGTGGACGTAGAATAGTTTATCTTACCGTTAACCCTTGACAAAAACTTAAGTTGCTTCCTTCTTGAGACTTTGTTGTCTTAACCCTGGAGACTCTCTGGCCATCTTGGGAACATCTGGAAAGTGGCCACATGTAAAATGTCGTTTGTTTCCATGGAGTCTCATGATTGGTTGAAGGATTTTTGTGTTGTAGGATATACTTGAACTATTCAAACAGTTCTGACTTTTGGCCGCTGAGACTGCTGGGGAGAAAGATAAGGAAAGTCATGAGGACTGGATCAAGAGTTGGAAGATGGAGTGTGAGTTCCAGGTTTGCCCCTGCCTTGCTGTGTGACCTTGGGCAAGTTGCTTAACCTCTCTGATCTTTGGTTTTACCTCTGTAAACTGCAGATGATATTCCAACCTGCTTCACCTGCCCCCTGTAGTAGTTGTGAAGGTGTTGGGAAACAAAGGGTGAGAAAGAGCTTGAGGTGGAATCCGGTGACAGTTCCCTATCAGAAGACAGGGCTTGTGCTTCTGTTCACCAGGCCTCTCCCTGCAGGCAAGACCATGGCAGAATTTCCAAGAAGGGTGCTGTTTCCCTGCTCCCATCACCCCAACCACAGCCGTGGCTCAGATTTGGCTTCCCTGAGTATTATCTGACCTTGTGCTTTTTGGTTGTTTTTTTTCCATGGGGCTAATTTGCTATGGGACTTGGACTCCTTTTTTCCTAGAAGCCTGTATGTCTCTTGGGATTGGAAGACATGGTCCAAAGACCAGTAGCCAGTCCTTCTCTCTTCTCTGACTTTAGATCAGAGAGGCTGCAGGTGTCACAGTCACCACTCCACAAGGGCAGGATGACAAGCTAGAGGATAGATCTGTGTCCATTACTTATACCAGAGCATCAGAACTCACTTTCCCCAGAAAGCATCTCTTCCAGTAAACCACAGCCATTGCTCCTTGAGTGCTTATCGTGGCAAGCACCATGCCAAGTGCTTTCCATAACCATCTCACTTGGTTCTCACAAGAACCTTATTATCTGTAGTCTTACTTCCATTTTACAGAAGAGGAAACATAGGCTCAGAGAGTTTAAGGTGCTTGCCCCAGGTCATGCAGTTAGAAAGAGGCCGAGTTGAAATTCACACCCCAGTCCAGTCTCTCTGTGACAGCAGGGCCATGTCCTTGGCCACTGGGCTGTGTGCCTTCCTGGCTCACTCTGCTATACCTGAGGCCACTCTGCCCTGCGTTTCTTAAGGTTTCAGTGTGGTTTGACCTGGACTATTTCCTGTCCATGTGTGCCTGACTCCCTAAAAAATAGCGAATATGTTTTCTGCTTTTTTGTGCCCTCTGGAGTGACTGGGTTAGAGTTGTGTATGTAGTAGGAGCTCAGCGAATGCCAATTTCTTGTGAAAATCCTACTGGGGTGCTGTTGGCAGGACCGGCAGAGCAAAAAGGCAGCATTGGCCCTTTATGGAAGTTATCAAGAAGATGAATAAGGCTTGAAACGCGAGACCCTGGCAGGGCTGACTCAGACCTCACAGAATGACTTGCCCTGGCCTTTGAAGAGCTGAGAGCTATTTACATCCAACTAATGGACCTCGCTGGCTGCGAGCAGTCAAAGCCGCTGTATAAATACTCCCGCCTAAGGCCACAGAGTGAGTGAGGACAGGAACAGGAAGAGACCCCTCCCCACCCTCCTCCCCTCCCTGAGAAGCCCATGGGGGAAGCGATGGCTCTGATTTGGTGGGGAGCCACTGGCAGCGAGCCCGTGCGTGGTAGCAGCGTGGAATCTAGTTGGCAACGTGGTGTGTAGAAATCTCTCACGGCACGAGGTGCTTTGAATAAATAAGTGGTGGCCAGCTGTTAGTCTTCCTATTGGCGTGAACATCCATCATGGCATGTTTCAAATATAAGTCTGGGAAGGAGAAGCTCAGACGCCCATGAAAGGCAAACGCTAGGCTGATCACCCAGCCCAGTCTGGCACTCATGCGCCTCAAGAAACTCACAAACTGGAAACACTGGCAGGGGTCTGTCCCGGGGGTTGGACACAGGGTCTCATGCTCTCTATAGGTGTCCCCCACCCCACCCAGGAGCTGAGTGTTTTCCAGCAGGGGACTCATGAGGACGCCAGGCTCCCGCTAGGACCTGTTTGGTGGAGTCAGTGCAGTGCTGATGGCAGCTTCCCTTTGCTGGGTGTCCTTCCCCATCTCCTGCCACTGGCCCTGAATCACAACAGACCTTGAGAACAGGTGGGCTGGGAAGGGCAAAGGCTTCTCCCACTGGGCCCAGCCCCTTGTCTGCACATGGTGGTCATGGCCCAGGGGCTGTTTGAGGTGCCCTCCTTTGGGGCTAGCTGGTGAAAGGGCAGAAGGTCACCACCAATCTATGGTGAGCTCTCCAGTGCCACTCTCTGTCCACTGGGAGCAGGTTCAAACCCACCGTGGCAGTCTCGTCTACCCTCAGCCAGGCTGGGCGAAGGAGCCTGGGGCCTGCCTAGCCTGTGATCCTCACATCCTGCAACCAAGTATGCTCTCTCTTGTCTTCATTTAGGATCATTTGTATTGCTTTTTTGTCTTCCTCCCTGGGTATTCATTCATTAACCTACTCATTCTAAAAATATTATTTTGCATCTACAGTGTACCAGGCACTGGGAAGACAGGGGTGAGCGAGAGGTGGTCTCTTGTTACTGGAGCTGACCTTTCATTGGAGTGGGGTGCGCAGTCAGATAAAACACAAGAGACTAAAAGATAACATCACGTTGTGAAGAGTGCTATTAAAGAAATAAAGGGGAGAGAACCTACTCTAGATACTGTGGCTTTTTTGCTGCTACTGCTGCTAAGTTCCTTCAGTCATGTCCGACTCTGTGTGACCCCATAGACGCCAGCCCACCAGGCTCCCCCGTCCCTGGGATTCTACAGGCAAGAACACTGGAGTGAGTTGCCATTTCCTTCTCCAATGCATGAAAGTGAAAAGTGAAGTCGCTCAGTCGTGTCCGACTCTTAGCTACCCCATGGACTGCAGGCCACCAGGCTCCTCCGTCCATGGGATTTTCCAGGCAAGAGTACCGGAGTGGGTTGCCATTGCCTTCTCTGGTGGCTTTTCTGAGGAGGTCACTTTTAAGCTGAAGCCTAAAGACTGAGAAGGAATCCACCAAGTGAAGACGAGGGGGACGAGCATTCCAGAAGAGAGACAAGCATATACAAAGGGCCTGAGGTCAGGGAGAGCTTGGTTTCCTCGTGGAATTAAAAGACTCGGAGGTGTCTAGAGTGCCGAGAGTTGAAGGTGATCTAAGAACAACTCAGAGTGGCATCTCAGGCCCTGTGACAGTCTGGAGAGCAGAGGAGCTCAGTGGGCTCTGCTAAGGTTGGGGAAGCTTAATGGGGAGAGGGGGCGTGGTGCACTGAGAATGTTGCTTTAGGAACATTCCGTACACTTGTTACAGGTATCAGGAGCCTAGTGCTTGCCACGTGTTGTACTGAGTGCTGGGACGGATGACATTGAGTTTGGATGGTCTCCTGGAAGCAGAGAGGACCCCACAGGGTCTTTACCTTGGAGTGACATGGTAAGATGGGAAACGGAGCAGCCCCAGGGGCAGTGGCTTCAGTGAGTTCTCTGCAGAATGGTTTCCCAGAGACCATTCCCCACTTTCTTCCTGCAGCCTGAGACCCAGGCTTGTCTGGCCTTTCGCAGCTGGTGTGGCCAGTGCCCTCTTCATAGTAGGTGCATGGTGGCCCCGGACTCTGGAGCGTGAGCTGAGAGGAGGAGGAAGAGGTCTGTTCCAAGGCACAGAAAGCACAGAGGCTGCAGATGTGGAAAGGGGAAACAGCCCTTATTGCCCACCCTCTAGGCAGGCAGGGAAACTGAGTCCTAGGGGGAAAGTCGCAAAGTTTCTTGACTGGCTGCTAATTGTACTTTGCATTTCATGTTTGAAAAGTACTTAAAGAGATGGACGGTGTGACCTGCCCAGCTCACATATCTATCTGTAGTGCCGTGAAGGTGGCTGGCCTGAGAGTATCTGCCATCTGTGTCCTGGAGAGCCCTCAGCTTGTGTATCCCAGCTCCTTTATTCCTGAGCATAAATGGACTTATCTCTGGCCACAGAGGCTCTATACCCTCATGTGTTTGGAGGGGTCATTTCTATTCTTAGGCTCTTTGCTCTCCTTGAAGGTTTACATAAAGTGTTTATAGCTGTTACCCACACTAACCTCTGCTTACCACGTGGAAAACACTGGCAGGACTTATTTTGCTTTAGGGTTTGTGGGAGGAGAAGGGAACGATGAAGGATGAGATGTTGGATGGCATCACTGACTCAATGGACTTGAGTTTGAGCAAGCTCCAGAAGATAGTGAAGGACAGTGAAGCCTGGCGTGCTGCAGTCCATGGGGTTGCAAAGAGTTGGACTCAACTTATTGAATGAATTGAACTGATCTGAACTTGGGCTTTAAATGGAAGACACTAGGGCTTGTTGGATAGGCTTTGGTCTCCAGAGTCATGCCGCCTGGGTTCTGGCTGTTTGGAGCAGTGACCTGACCTCACTGAGACTCAGGTCCGTCAGAAGAGAGAGTCAGACAGTGGTCCCTGCAGTGCAGACTGCGGCTTGCTTGCCCGGCCCTTGTCCTCAAGCACATTCTATACACAGCTCAGTGATGCTGCACCCTGAGTGCATCACAGTCACCAGAGGGTCTGTGCAAGTAGGTGGCTGGACCCCCCTCCCCCAGAGGAGCCCAGCCAGGAGAACTAAGGTGGGCCCAGGAATCTGCCTTTCCATCCGGTTCCCAGGCTGTTGGTCCCAGGACCACACTTTGAGAATGGCTGCGTGAGTGCATTTAATCAGCCATCACGACAACCCCCTCAACTTGTTATTACTGTCATTATGACTTTGCTGATGAGGAAATTAAGGATTAGTGGGTGAAGTAACTTGCCCAGGGTCACACAGCCGCTGGGCGGTGAAGCTGGGATTCACATCCCAGTCTGGGTGACGCACAGCCATCATTCCTGGACTCCGAGGGGAGTTGTGTGTGAGTCCCAGCAAGTGCCTGTCTGCCAGGGATGAGGCACTCCATACATGCTGGCTGTGGGCCCTTTACCCCTTCAGACCCAAGCGGGCCTTTATCGGAGATGATAGTTGACACCGAGTGGTTTTCATTATTATTTGGTGATACAGCAGAACCAAATTATACTCAGAAAACTTAGATGAGAAGATCTAGACTAGAAAGGTTGAGTGGCTGGAGAGGGGCTGATTCACCAGACAGTCACAGGCCTCCAGGGTGGGCAGGGACCATGCAATCACTCATCCCGGCCCTTCCCCAGCAGAGGGTTCCCAGCCCCGTGGGAGGGCTTCCAGGGCTGGGACCTTCACTCACTCCGCTGACACCGGGACAGAGAGAAAGGGCTTCATTTTCAGAGGCGGGGTGTTGGCCTAATGGAGCCGGCCCAGGCCCGCAGAGGGACATCACGGCCTCTGTCTTCCTGAGCCTCTTTCCCCAACTGGAGTAGGGGGTCTGGTCCCCACAGGACAAGCTGTACACTGGGAGCCCCTCAAGCCTGTGCAGACAACATGGGTGCAAACACGGAAGACTGAGTCCAGGGCAGCACTGGGAACCTTAAAGCTGGACTTTACAGGAGGGGAGGGACTGCTGGTGAGGGAACTGGCCTGAGCAAAGGTTCAGGCAGTGTAAATGCAAACGACTCCCTCAAGGCACATCATGCAGTTCTTCCAGCACATCCAGTCCTATCTCCCATTGATGTTTCCTCGATGGAAACGTTTCTACTCTAGTCAGACAGTGGGCCACCTTGCCTACCAGGCAGAAGCGTTTGGGTTGTCTGCCGTTGAGGTAAAGGAGCAGGGGGCTGCAGAGTCCTAGAAGCAGGCAGATCCACTGCCTGTCTTGGCCTGAGCTTCAGCTGCTGAGGGGGCATGTTGCTTTTTTTTGGGTTTTTTTTTGGAATTCTCAGTCCAAACATTGTTGCAAACTTTCTAAGTAAATCCTCTGGAAGCTGAATTATCATGGAGACATCAGCCAGGCAGTCCCTTCTTTGTACCCCATCCTCTTTTTTTTTTTTTCGCTGGCAAGGAATGGATTTGGGGAGTGCCATTGTCTGTGTTCCAGCTCTCCCAGCCCGGAGCAGACCCTGCTGAAGCTGGTACCTTTATCTTGGTGAGCTCAACCCTCAACTCTCTGGGTCTTAGCTGGATTAAGGGCCTAGATGTTGCCGAGGAGGAAGGAGGGACCTCTGTAATTGCTGTTTAAATCTACCTAACAATAGCCACATGTGGAGCCAGATTTGAGGGTTATTAAATATGAGCACCATTCTTCCCCCAAACATGCCTGTGTTTGCATAGCTGGGCAACATGGGGCAGCGGGGGCTGGGAGAAGGCTGCCGAGTCAAAAGGGGGCTTCAGAGGCCCCTTTTCTGAGAGAGAGGGCAACCCTGGGTTTGGCTGAGAAGCCCGGTGACCAGAGTCTCCCAGCCCTGGTCTGGGCTCACTCTAGGCCCCTACTCCTTTCTTTCTTTTTTTTTTTTTTATTTTTTAATTTTTTGGCCATGCATGTGGCACATAGGATCTTAGTTCCCTGACCAGGGATCGAACCTGCGCCCCCTGCATTGGAAGCAAGGAGTCCTAACCACTGGACTGCCAGGGAAGTCCCCCCTGCTCTTTTCTTAGGGGTTCTCATCCTCTGCAGCAACTGCCTGCTGTCTTGGTGTGACACAAGGGAAGGACGGGGTGCTGTGGAGAGAAGCCTGTAAGCTGGCTTATCTGCTGCCATTTGGGGACAGATGGTCATGTGCATCTCAGCTTTGCCCTGGTGCCCCTTGCCCACAGTGAAGGGTGATGGGCAAGGACATTGTGTTGTGACGGTGTGGCATGCCCAGCTCCTTCCATGGCGGGGTGGAGGGAAAGCCCAAAGGCTCAGTTTCCCAGCTCTATACCGTCAGGCCTGAGAGCTGACGGTGAGTCACATGGCCTTATTCTGACCAGCTGATGTTTTGGAGACAACATGCTCTGCAGGTGTGTGTCTTTGTGACAGGAACCAGCTCAGGGAAAGACCTGGAGTGAGTGTGGAGCTGCCTCTGGAGGGGGCGAGGTCCCAGGAAGGGTGCAGCCAGCTTCCGGTGCCACCCTCTGGCTTGGGTGTGGTGCTACCACCTGAGGCTGGGGGTGTGGGCTCCCCTGCAAAGGTCTAGGTGCTCTGGGACCCTGGAGGCAGGACAACAGGTGTGGCCGAGACAGAGACCAGTGGATGCCGATAATCCGGGAGGGCTGCCGCTCTGAGTGAGCCCCAGGGCGGCCTCTCCCGTCACTCATCAGACATGGTGGCTTGTCAACCATGGAGAACAGAATTAAAATCCTGCAAAGACATGTCTTTCCTTTGATTTTTGCTTTAAATGACAGATTTAAGCAACTTTGTAAACTGTGTTATTCAAGTTAAATTTCCAGAAAGGAAACTAACACGTCATAAAGACAAAGGACAGACAGGGAAATACATTTGTATCACATGATAGATGAAGAACGTACACATTTCTTACAAATCAGTAGAAATTTCTTGCAAGGTTGTGGAAATAGCAACCCTTGTAAATGCTGGTGCATGTAGCCAGGGTATTTCTGAAAGGCCCTTTGGCATTAACTACCTTTAAAATATGCACAAAGCTTTATGTTTTGCCTCTTTCTACAAGGTTCTGTTTCTTACAGATTTTTCTCCCAATTTTGGACATCTTTTAAAAAAAATTTCTATATGGCTGCACTGGATGTTCGTTGCTGCATGCCAGCTTTCTCTAGTCATAGTAGGCGGGGGTTACTGTTCGTTGCAGGGCACGGGCTGCTCATTTCAGTGGCTTTTCTTGCTGTGGAGCACAGGCTGTAGGGCGCGTGGCCCTCAGTGGTTGTGGCACACGGGCTTACTTGTTCCCCGGCACGTGGGATCTCCCAGACCAGGACTGAACCCGTCTCCTCGGCATTGGCAGGCGGATTCTTAACCCCTGGACCACCAGGGAAGTACAGTTCCCCCCCTTTTTTTTTCTGGTCATGAATAGCAAATTTTTCTTCTTTGGGTACCATTGTATAACATATTTATTGTGACTTTTGTTATGTTTATATACGTATAATGCATTTGTTTTGAAATGCTGTTGTAGATCATTTCTACCCTGTCCGTAGTCCGTGTTAGCCATGTTTCTAAGAGCACTGTAACACCAGGCTCTTCTCCAATAAGAGTGGGGTTGGGGAGAAGGGAGAAGTATGGGCTTTGGTGATGGTCAAGGGTGCCAGTCCCAGCAGTGTACTTCACTCTCTGGGTGGTTTCAGGTGGGTTACCTAACTTCTCTGAGCCTCGGTGTCTGCATCTTTCACAGAGAGTACTGCACCCAGGGGCACTGTTGTGAGGATGAGATGGAAGAAGTAAGAGTAAAGCCCCTGGGCACTGGTTCTGCCTGTGGGGACTGCTTGGTGAATGGAGTCATGGGTACCAGGTGGACAGGGTTCCCTGACTAGCACTTAATCATTTGGGCCCAGGGAGCTTCGCTGGTTACTAGGTCCAATCCCCTGTGTCTTGGCAGGACTGTATTCCAAGCATCCCCAAGAGACTGCTATCCACTCCTATCTCAGGGACCTCGGAGGTGGCGCGGGGGAGCCCAGACTCCTGCTTACTAATGCATTCCAGTGTCACACCCTTGGAGCCAGGAAGTCCTCCTGAGTATCTACACTTAATCCCCCTGGCTAGATTTGAAGGTTATTATTTTTTTTTCCCTTACTGTTTCTGTAGGGGAAAAAAGACTGAAATTTTGCTCGTGCAAAAAGGTGTCTGACTTCCATGGCAAGCAGCTCTATTTTGCAATCTCCATATAAAATCCCTTGGTAGGAAGGCTCAGGAGGAGGAAGTGAGAGGGGCTATGGAGAGAGAGCTGTAATATCCTGGGACTTGTCCCTGATCAGCCCTTGGAAAGGAACCACATTACTGGACATGTCCTCCCTTGACACCCGTGTATTCTCCTGCTTGCACTTATCTCTACATGGCTGTCTTGAAGGAATGGAAGACTCACTCTGACCTTCCTCCCCCAGCACACCCATCTTGCTACCTCCTCCAGGGTCCTTCCTCTCAGGGGGTCTCTGTCCATCCACTCACACAGCTGGACACTCAGGGGGCGTCCTTGACCTGGCCACTCTAGCCCCCGGGGGTGTCCGGCCCCGTGTCTTGTTGGTTTTACGTCCTGTAGCTCTTGAACCCCTCCGCGTCTGTCCGTCCTCACTGCTGCCACCGTATCCCCCTGCCTTGTCTCTTGCCTGGACAGCTGCAGTAGCATCCTCGCAGCCCCCTCCTTTTACCTGGCCCTCCTGGCCTTTTCTCCATTCAGCACCCAGAGCCATCTCTGCAGAACACCCTTGCACTCACCTCTTTAATGGTGTCCCACTGACCTCTGTAGAAAGACCAAACCTCTTTGGGTGCCCTCCAAGCCCTTGTCTGTTGTCTTGCCGCTTCTTGCTCTTTACTCCTCAGCCACTTTGGCCACCTCTCCCAGCTCCTCAAACATACCATGTTCCCTCCTACCCCGGGGCCCTGACACATGCTCTCATCTCTTCCCAGACCACTTTCTGCCCTACCCATATCTGCCTGGTTAACTGTTACTTATCCCTTAGATGTTAATATAATAGTTATTTCTAGCAAAGCCTTCCCTGACTCTCAAGCCAGCTCAGGTGCCTTTATCAAAAGCTCTCCTGGAGCAGAGTTCCTTTCCTTTAGAGTCCCTCACTGAGTTTACAATTAGGCATTCATTCATGTGTGTGTGTGTGTGTGTGTGTGTGTGCGCACTCAGTCACGTCCGACTCTTTGCGACCCCATGGACTGTAGCCCGCCAGGCTCTTTTGTCCATGGGAATTTTCAGGTGAGAATACTGGAGTGGGTTGCCATTCCCTTCTCCAGGGGGCTACGGTCTTCTGTGGCGGGCTATGGTCCATGGGGTCACAGAGAGTCAGACACGACTGAGTGACGAACATTTTCACACTTTCTTTGGTGTTTAGACCAGGCAGGAGTGGTTCATCAGGTGTTTCATGCAGGACAGTTGTCAAGTTCTAACCTACGAGGGGCTTTGTGCTCCTGAACAGGCTGGTGTACTCAGAGCCTTTGTGGATGGGGTTATACCTACATGCTAGAAGAAGGGCTCTTGCTATTTATAAGAACCCCATTTTTATAGGGTGAAAAAATCAATCCTTCCCTAAAGCAAATAATTACCAGCCGATTGGTCCCTTTTGTGACTTCAGTTTGCCATGTGCACTAAGAGCTTAATTAGCTACTTCCTAGAGAAATAAGTGACTTTAGCTGGTCACACAGTCTTTGTAGGAGTAAGCTCCAAGGGCCCTAGTGGTAATGGGGTCTTCTCAGGCAGCTGGTCAACCTCCGGGTCTCAGAAGTGACGTCGAGGGCATTTGGTGGTTACCACAAATAAATTGTCACTGTGTATGAACCCCCCAGTGAGCTGAAGAGCTAACCCTCTTTCTGCATTCCTCCCATTCTCCCATCCCAGATGTATAATGCCCTCTTGCAGTTCCAGTGTCTCAGTATTGATGGGTAAAAGTGCCAACTTGACAGGCTGGTGGTCTAGTGAGCAGGTCGGCCTGGGTTTGTCCTGGTTTGTCACTGGCTGTCTGTGTAAGCTGAAGCATCCCTTCACCTGTTTGACCTCAGTCTACCCGCCTGATGCATCGCTTACAGGTGTGTGGGGCTCCCTCTAAGAAAACAAGTCAGAGAGGCTTTGAAAAGTCTAACATTCAAATCCAGAGAACTCTGAGGATGGAAATAGACCCATTGGCAAACGTGAAGAATTTTTAATACTTGATCTTCTGTTCTAATGTCTGACCTCCTGGTATAGGTTCATCTATTTCTCTGGGCCTCAGTCTCCCCAAGGAACAAGCGGGTTTGATTCTGGGTTGGCAGATAGAAGAACTAATTGCTGCCCCACCTCTGCTCTCCCGCAGTTAAGGCAGACATCACTAATGAACACTGAGTATGCAGTCCTCCTCGGTAGAGAGCCACAGCCAGCCAGCCAGGACTCCTCTCTCCAGGCTTGCCTCGGCAGTGAAGCTGTTTGTCAGTTGTGGAGAGCACACCCTCATGAATCAACTGATGTGCCTATAGGAGGATCAAGGCCCAGGGAGGCTGACTCGCCCAAGACTTGGGGGTAAGTGCACTTGTGAACTTACAGCTGGCTTTGGGGAGGTGGCTTGATGGCGTCTAATGTTTGGAATGTACTGAACAGGTCCAACTCGGGTCAAAAATGGACCCGTCATGTGTTTCAAAGGCATCACTCTTTTCTTCTGCCCACCTCATGGGAGGCCCTTGACTTTGTTCACTCTCAGAGGTCTCTGTGGTCCTTTGGCTGCCTGCCTCCCCTCCTGTCACGGGGTGACTGTGGCAGACTCCAACAAGGATTCTGCCAGTCCCCATGGAAGCAGATCCATGGCCATGCCCCTCCCTGGGACCTGGGGCTGAGCACCCTCCTTGGAACAGGTATCTGGGGCCACGAGCTCCAGGAGGTGCCATCCTGTCTTTAGAAGCGAACTGGTTTTCCATCATGTAGGGAGCTTTTCTGCCCAGAGGAGTGAGGACAGAGAGTTATTTTGTAAAGGAAGAGGCTGGGGAGGCTGTGGCGAGAAGAAGCATCGGGAAGCTTAGGTGAGCGGCTCAGCTCTTCTCTCCCCACCCCATCCAGTGTGGGGTCCCCACGAGAGTGTGTGGCTGGGGAAGGAAGGGCGTGCCAGATGGGGCCTGAGCTGAATTTAGGTGTGGGCCTCTGAATGAGCAGTGTGATGTTTGGCCTAGGCTCCTGAGGGTGGCAGGCCCAGCTGAGGCACCAGCTCTGTTTAGTCAGAGGACTGGGCCTAGGGGCAGAGGCCTGCGTGCTGGTGGCCTGCCTACTCATTGGCAATAGAGTAGTTGGAGGTACCGTGGGAGAGGCAAAGGTCCTCTCTGCTCTGTACCCCTCTCATCCCCTTCTCTAATTTTATTCTTTCTCTCTTGCTTAAGAAACTGATGTCATGAAGACATGATGTGGCCCAGTAGGCCAGACCCCAATGTGACCCTGTCCAGACCCCAGGTCCAGACATCCCTCCCCCACTGCTCAGGTGTATCCCAAGGGCCGGGTACCATTGCTTGTGAATTCTGGGCATCTCAGACAGGCAGTTTTCCTCCCGACCTGGTTATGCCATCTAACAAATTGATTTGGGGGCGAGCTCGGAGATGAGGTTCAGAGGAGTGCGAGAATTGTCTTTTTAACTGTCCCCAGGATGCCTGGAGCAGGCTTGGAGGATTCTTACTAATCTAATCCCTGTCAGAAAAAGAACGATAAAACAATTCAGGCTTTAGAAGCCAAATCCCCTTCCTGCGCTCACACTCCTCCTAGCTTTCTCCCGGACTATTTTCCCTCCTTTGTGATGAAGTCGTGGTTCAGCTCCTCCATAAGGGTTTCAGTGGATTTCATGTTTCACTCTTCCATTTTTCATATTTAAATTTGCTTTACTCTCTGGTTTGACTTTCCACTGACCCTTGAAGAATTGGCGTATTTTAAGGAGGGGGAAGAGATCTCATTATAGGAAATGAGAAAAATGGGGCAGAGTTTTAAAACTTTTAATGACTAAAACACAGTGTTCCAAGTCGGTATTGCGCTGGGGTTGAAGTCACTGTTTGGTTACAAGTCTTTAGGTCTAAACGGGGTTGATGACATCTGTTTAATTTTAGATGTCTGGAATACATTCTGAAAATAATGAAATCCAAATGTATGACCAAATTAGAGAACAATTTTATCTGCGACAAAGAAGTTTTTAAAATAAGAGCAAACATTTCGACCAAACAAAACTTTAAAAGACCCATCAAACCTTTGGTCATCTTGCCTCAACTTTTTCCCAGTGGGTCTCCATGGTTGAGAGAACTCTGTGTGTGAACCAGACGTTATTATGTAATTTTATACCCATTTTCCTGTCCTTTCTCTGAGCGTGCGCTCTGCTATGTGCTGTCAGCCCCAGAGAGACTGTGTTTAGGGAAGTGAGGACCCTTTACGGCAAAGCTTCACTAATGAAGCAAAGGGCTCTTGTCACCAGCACTTGGGGCTACTTGTCAGCTGTTGTGTAATAAGCTGGATAGCTTGGGCGGGGACCTGGGGAGAAATTCAAAAGTGCAAAGACCATGCTGGTGCCACAGGGGGATAACCCTGGGCATGGGGACGGACAAAGACTATTTCTGACTCTCACATGCCCACTGTGACCGAGGCAAGTCCCTGACCCTCTCTGGGCCTGGCTTTTTCCATCTCTATGAGGAGCTCAGGGATTCTGGGAGGCTTGTCAGGGTTGACCTCCCTCCAGGAAGGTTGTGTTGTGCTGAGGATCCCCTATGATTAAGACGTGCACTGAGCAATTCCTCCCACCTCCCTGGAAGTCTGGCATCTAGGATTATGTGTAGACTCTGCCCATGGGAGTCTCTTCATTGTCCAGTTCCCGGGAGTCCTAGGAGGATAACCAAGATTCTGTGTCTACTCCGTGCTGCCAAAGAGTCCAGTGTCTGGGCCACCTCTTCCATCCTTGGTGAGACTTTCCTATTAAGACAAGAAGTAAATTACGGTTCAAGTTTTGCCTGATGTCTTAAAACATTTGGTTACTGGGCAAGGTAATTCTTGCCCAGTGTTTGTGCCTTCCAAATATTTGTAGATTCTTACCTGTGTGCCCTGACCCACCCCTCAGATATCAGCTCAAGTCTGTCCTAGAGAACCAGCCCCTTCTCTCTGGAGTCCCCCCAGTCCCCTTGCCCAGGACTGCTTTCCCAGATCAGCTTTCTGAAGTGTGGCCCATGCACCATTGTCTACACGCTTCTCACATGGTTTAGGTTTGTCAGTGGGATGTTCCAGAGATGGGAGAAGGTTTCCCAAGTGCTTGCCCTTGACCAGTGACCACAGGCACACTGGGAAATGGGGGTTCTATGCCTGTGCTGCCCGGCTCAAGGGCCTGGGGTAAAGCTTGGGCTTGGTGAGGCCTCCACGCTAGACTGGCCTCTGCAGAAATGAGCAAGTGGAGGTGCTGCCTGCTGCAGACGGATGATGGACGGATAGGTAATGCCAAGGTGAGCCCCGGCCTGCCCAGAACTCGGGGGTCTGTACATTTTGCCTGTTAGCTGCTTCTTGCACCATCTGGTCCATTCTCAGGACTTTGTTTTTCAGTTGGTGCCCCCACTGGTTGGGAGGCATCATTAGCTGTGCTCTGGGCTGAGGTGGAGGATGATCTGATGGTGGTGGTATTTGGCAAGTGTATTTGGGTACATTCGTGGGGGGTTCCAGAGGGTTCATTGTTAAGGGGCATGGACTCGTCAAGGACAGTGGGCTGAGGTCAGCAAGATGAGAGGCCGAGGAGGAGGGGACGCAGTGGCACCACCGGCAGCAGGTAGTCGGTGAGGGGCTGTGGGTCTCTGGGGATCTGGAGTGGAAGTTACATTTAGGTCTGGGAGGTGGGAGGTGGAGAGCATAGAGCACTGGCGTGGGAAGCACCACGGCCCCCGATGCTCCGTGTGACCTTGGGCCGCCAGAAGCCTTGCTGGGCCTCAGTCCAAACTCTCTGAGATGTGAAGGCTGACACCCACCTGACAGGCTTATGGTGAAGCCCAGATCATAAAATGGCATTGAAAACCATTGTAAAGATGGCACTTTGTGAAGTCTAGACAAGAATAAGAAGTTGGAATTTTTGTTCATTCTAATGAGACATAAAAGGAGTATTGATGATAGTAAGTCATCCAGCCCTGTTTTTTGAAGTCCTTCAGGACAGAGGAGTTGAAAGAACATGGAAATAGAAGTCAGACTTAGATTTCCAGGTTTCTCGTCCCTCACTCTGTGTGTGGCTCCGGGTCTCAGTGTCCCCAGGTGCACAGAGGGTCAGTAGGCCTTACTCTGTTTTCCTTCCTGGGCTGCTTTGCGGTCGGAGGGTGGGTGGGGTGGTGGTGAAGTGACCAAGTGCTTAGCAGGCGGGAAGCACCATGAGGATGGGTTGAATGGGTTGGGCTGGTGTTGATGGAAGGGCATTCAGACCAGGACATCTTGGTGCAACTCTGAGGACCAAGGCGTCCTGAGCTGGATATTTTCCTGTGGTCCAGGTATAACTTGTTGCGTAATGAGGCTGCTGAGCTCGGTCTCTAACTTTTTGTATGGCAGTAAGGGTCTGAATGCAAGTTTGTCAGGGTGGCTGTAATTAGAACTCAGACTGTGCAGGTATTAAGTGTGGCTTAATGTTTTAACTATGGTACAATAAATTTACAACATCAGGGCCGTGTCTAGCTACTTGGTAGACTGAAGGCGTGAAGAGGCATAGTCACATTTTGCCAGATATATATCAGAAACTTCCCTGGTGGCTTAGATGGTAAAAGCATCTGCCTACAATGCAGGAGACCCAGGTTTGATCCCTGGGTCAGGAAGATCCCCTGGACAAGGAAATAGCAACCCACTCCACTAGTCTTGCCTGGGAAATCCCATGGACGGAGGAGCCTGGTAGGCTACAGTCCATGGGGTCGCAAAGAGTCAGACATGACTAAGCAACTTCACTTTCACTTTTCAGGGAATTCTGGGGGCCAGGCTTGGTGCTGGATTTTTACAATTGAAAAAATTTTTAATAGCTTTAGTTTTACTGGAATGGTTTTACGTTCATAGCAAAATGTAGGGAATGGTACAGAGAGTTTCCGTGTACTCCTCCCCCCACCACCTTGCATAGCCTCCTCTATTGTCAGCATTCCCCACCAGAGTGGTCCATTTGTTGTAACTGATTAACCTGTGTTGACACATCACGATCACCCAAATCCGTAGTTTACACTGGGGTTCTTCCTTGTACACTGCATGAGTTTGGATAAATGTTTAATGATATGTATCTACCATTATAGTATCAGAGTCATTTTGCTGCCTTAAGGACCCTCTGTGCTCCATCTGTTCATCCCTCCCTTCCCCCATCCCCTGGCAACCACCAATCTGTTTGCTGTCTTCAGAGGAGTGAAGAGATCTTCTCAGGCCCCTTGGCCATCAGTGGGGAGCCAGGATTTGACCCCTGGCTGTCTTCCTGCAGAGCTGATACTCCAGAACACAAGACTGCCTGTTCACCATTTCATCCTCAGGCCATGGCAGGTGTGACCCAGGGCAGCCCGGGAAATGGGGAGGTGGGAGTGGTGGCTGAGACTCGGGGAGGAAGAAGACAGCCACTGTGATTCCCACTTCTCTTCACCCTTACCCTAAGTTCTGACATAATCAGGACACTGGTCTTCAGCATGTGGGCACTGGGCCTTGGGGGAGATTGGGTGGGTGATGGGAGGGGGACTGAAGAGCCGGGAGGACACAGTCACTCATGTCCTAGTGACCAAGCATCGGGGCTGAGCCAGGCGCTGTGCTGGATGCTGGGGGCATAGCAGAAAGCATGACAGATAGGTCCCTACCTCCTGGGGCTCCCAGTATGGTGAGAGACAAAAATAGTACACATAGATAAATAAAGCAGAAAATTGTCAGGGGTGACAAGTACACTGTAAAGCATTAAAAATGGGTGATGTGATGGACAACTCTTTTGAACTGGGTGATCAGGGACAACTTCCCCACGGAGGAGACAGTTAGGCTGAGATCTGGATGACAAGGAATTAGCTGTGAGAAAATGAGGGGAATGCATGACAGGCAGATGAAACTGCAAGTGCAAAGGCCCTGGGGTTGAACAAGACTGGTGTTTTGAAGATGCAGAGTGGACGAGACAGCTGGATTTAGGAATCCAGAAAGGAGTGGTAAAGGATGACATGGGTGAGATAGACTTCAGATCATCTGGGGCTGTATGGGGCAGTGTCTAGGAGTTTGGTAATAATTCCAAGTACAATATGAAGCCAGGGTGGTGGTGGTGGTGGTAGTGGTGGTTTAAAAGATGCCTTTGACAGTGGGTTGTAGGGAGGACAGGTACAGATGGGAGGTGAGTTAGGCTCCAGGTAAGTGTTTGGTGTAGAGTTAAGAGGATTTTATGATGGATTGGCACTCTGTCCAGAACTGCTTAAGCTGAGAATTATGCCTAACCTTTGGCAGCATTATTTTTTTTTAAAACCTCTTTGAGCCTTGGTTTCCTCATCTGTAAAGTACTGTTAATAAGAAGACTTAACTTACTGGCATTTGGTGAGGGTTACGGTAGCTCAGATGGTAAAGAATTTGCCTACAATGAAGAGTTGACTCATTGAAAAAGACTCTGATGCTGGGAGGGATTCTGGGCAGGAGGAGAAGGGGACGATGGAGGATGAGATGGCTGGATGGCATCACCGACTCGATAGACATGAGTTTGAGTGAACTCCGGGAGTTGGTGATGGACAGGGAGGCCTGGCGTACTGCGATTCATGGAGTCGCAAAGAGTCGGACACAACTGAGCGACTGAACCGAACTGAATTGAACAATGCAGGAGACCCAGGTTCAATCCCTACGTCAGGAAGACCCCCGCAGAAGGGAATGGCTACCCACTCCAGTATTCTGGATGGAGAATTCCGTGGACAGAGGAGCCTGGTGGGCTACAGTCCATGGAGTCTTGCAGTCAAACATGACCAAGTGACTAACACTTTCATACTCAAATGAGATAATGCACATAAAACTGTGCCTGGCATGTTACCAGTTCTCAATATCTTCATGAGCACCGTCACTAGTATGTTATGTTTTCCCCTACCATTTCTTCAGTGGGACCTTAGGTAAATCACCTGACCTTGCTGTGCCTCAGTTTCCTTATCTGAAACCTAGGGATCATAACAGAACCCCCTGACCCCCAAGAGCTGCTGGGTCTAATGAGGTGAGATGAGCAAAGAGGTGCATACTACAGCTGGCACACAGTAGGTGTTTAAGAAGAAGGGCTTGCTTGCCTTAGCCCCACAGCCATTTGCTGAGGTGGGGAGGAGCCAAGGAAGAGTAGGTTTGGCGGAGTGGGAATCAGGAGTGCAGTCTGGGACTTGTTCAGTTTGAGAAGCTGGTAGACATACAAATGAGGGAATCAAGTTTGCTGTCAGGAGCTTCGGAGGGCTGGGGCTTGACATTGACATTTTGCATGATAGGTTTGGAATGTAGAGCCACACTGGGTGAGCTGGTGGGCAGAGAACAAGAAGAGAAGAGGGCTCAGAGACTAGGGCCAGGGCAGTCTTAGACGTGGGAGGAACCAGACAGGGCGACAGGGAAGATCCAGCCAGGTGGATGGGAGGAAAACCGGGGGTGTTGGGGAAAGGCTGCCCAGGGGGCCTGTGACCACCTGAGCTGTTGACCTGGTGAGAGCCGGTTCAGTGAGGAGGCGGGGAGCCATGGGAAAAGATGGAGCTCTCTGACCCCGTCACAGCTCTTGAGGTGTTTTGCCAAAACGGAGACGGTTAAATGGGGTAGCACCTTGAGAGGGATGCAGGGGTTTTTTTTTGACACAGAAGAAAATACAGCAAATCAGTATGCTGGAGGAAGCAGAAGGGAGATGATCCTGAGAGAGGCAACATTGGCAGGAGTGGGGTCTTTGGGAGGGTTTGAAAAGTAGGGCTTGGTGTCAAGGAGCTGGTCTTGCATAGGAGCAGAGATGCTTTCTTCACGCCCAGTCACCAGAGGGAAGGCAGAGAGGGTGGGTTTGGGGGAAGGATCCCTATGTTCTCTGACCCCCCTCCCCCATGTCTGTCCCTAGACCAGACCTGCCTCCTGATCCTTCTGCCCATACGCCTCCTGAGGTTCCTGCTGCGTTCTTCTGGGCAACCTTGTCCTTTCCCACACTTGCACACCATTTTACCCATTTCCACTGTCTTCTGTGCTTCAGCCCATCCTTTCTCAGCCTCACTTAGCCTCTTCCTCCAGGGCGCCTTCCTTGATTATTTCAGCTGTTGGGGCCCTGATGATCCAGAACCTAGACAGACCCCCAGTTACTCTGCCTCCAGGGTCAATGGGAGGGAGGCTGCCTTGTTACATCTCCTATGCCATTGTCCTGAGGTCCTCTGTGGCTGGGGAGCACACCGTTAGTTCATGGAGTGAGAGGAAAGAGATTGAGGGCTTGGGTTCTGAGGTCTCACTGACCTGGGTTCAAGTCAGTGGTCCTTACTGGTTCTGTGATCTTTGGCAGCTTTTTAAAAGCCTCTCTGAGCCTTGGTTTCCTCATCTGTAAAGTAATACCAATAACGCGACTGAACTCATTTGCCTTTGGTGAGAGTGAAATGAGATCATGCACAGAAAACGTGCCTGGCGTGTGACTGGCACTCAGTGAACATCACCATGCGCGCCAGCATTAATACGTTATGTCTTCCCTACCCTTTCTTCCGTGGGAGCTTGGGTAGATCACCTGGCCTTGCCCTGCTTCAGTTTCCTTATCTGAAAATAGGGATTGTAACAGCACCCTCCTGCGAGGGCTGCTGGACTTAATGAGCTGAGGGGCGCAGAGTGGTGACTACCACAGCTGGCACGTAGTAGGTGTTTAAGCAGAGGGGCTTGCTGCTGTGATGATGTTGGCGACGATGACAATGATCACTGTGCATTCCTGTCTCCTGAGACTGTGCAGCTGGTTGCCTGGGGCTCCCTCCAGCTCTGCCAGGCATTGGCAAAGGTGCCCCCACCCCTCCCCTCCCAGGCTCAGCTCCTTCACGTGTTGCTTCTTACACTTTCCCACGAACCCATTCATCTCTGGCTCTAAGGTTACAGGGCTTTGAAAATGAATTTTAAAAATTATACTCTGCTGACCCTTTAAACTTCATTTTAAATCCCCCTAGTGCCTTAATGAAGCTCAGGCTATTTTGAGCATCTTGGAGAAGTGAGGCTGACAATGCCTTTTGAATTTACATAAAAACATAGGAACATGCATGGACCCAAATATGTATCTGTATAATTAAGAATAAAAATCATAACCCCCTCAGCGGGCTGTGCTAGTGAGCATCAGGTTTAATAGGGGATTAGGAGGAGGAATTAAAGTTGCCCAAGGGGTACATGCAGAGACTTCAAACACCTTTCGGAAAACAAATTAACGTGGTTTTCAGAAAGCCTTTTCCAAGGGCGGCAGAGGGTTTCCTCGGGCTTCCCCGCTTTCTTTTGAAATGTATTTTTAACACTTGTGTAAACAGTTTGGGCCTGTGACACGGGGCTTCCTGGGCTCCCTTCATTAGCTGGTGTCTCTGGAAGAAGAATTCAGCTCATTATCTGGGTGTTTTGATCTTCCTGGCGGTGGCCGTTGCTTCTGGGCCCGGCCTGGGCCCACCCTTCTCTCTTTCCTGTCGCCTGGTGGTGTGGAACCCATAGGCATGTGTCCTGGCTTGTTTCCACATCTGCCCACTGAAGCGTGGCTTCCCAGATGCTCCTTCAGTTCCTGGAGAACGTCCCGTCTCCTTGGCAGAGGGCAGTGGTGGGGAGGGTGGAGGCTGGCCCTCCCTCAGGTTCATCTGTGACGTTGGCAGAATCGGCCTTTGCCACCCCAGCTCCCCTGGCCCCTCTGTTTATTTCCTGTTGCCCTCTCCTTGGGCACATCTGCAGTGGAATGCATGACCTCTGAAGGTACAGAGTTCCCCATCACTGGAGGTATTCAAGCAGTGTCCTGGCCTAAGTCTTAAGGAAATCTGTGCCCTCCTATGGAGTGGACCTAAGTGGGCGTTAAAGTTCCCCACAAATCTGGGATTCTGTGATTTACATTTTACAAGCGGAGTCTGAGCCAGACCATGTGAACCTTGGCAGCCACCAGGATCCCTGTGATAGAAGATACAACGCCTTACTCCAGAGAGTCAGCACCAGTGACCCTTATCCTGCTGCCCTTGCCTGGGGCAAAGGAGAGGATGCTCTGTCCTCCAGAGGTTCCAGGCTTCTGTACAGTCATGAGGACACCTTTACAGGGACTCGGGATAAAAGCTCCAAATGGTGACTGTCTGGTGTTCCTTTTAAGCCTCCCTTACTTCTGATGTAAAATAGGGGCAATAAATTATAATAGCTACCACATATTAAGCACTTAGGGCTTGCCTTGTAGCTCAGCTGGTAAAGAATCTGCCTGCAATGCAGGAGACTATGGTGCAATTCCTGGTTCAGGAAGATCCCCTGGAGAAAGGATAGACTACCCACTCTAATACTCTTGGGTTTCTCTGGTGGCTCAGACAGTAAAGAATCTGCCTGCAGTGCAGGAAACTTGGGTTCGATCTCTGGGTTGGGAAGATCCCCTGGAGGAGGGCATGGCAACCCACTCCAGCATTCTTGCCTAGAGAATCCCCCATGGACAGAGGAGCCTCGCAGGCTATAGCCCATTGGGTCATAAAGAGTCAGACATGACTGAGTGACTAAGCACAGCACAGTAAGCACTTACTGTGTACCTGAAGCACTTGATGGCTTATAACCACTCAGGAGGGGGTACTATTATTGCACCCACTTTGCAGAGGAAGAAACTGAGGTCCAAGAAGTTGAACTCACTCGCCCAAGGCTATGGATAGTAAGTGATGAGAAGTAACACCGAATAACCGTCTGCTGGGGATCTGCTGGGTTCTTCACAGGAAAGTGGAGGTGACCCCAGGATCTATGCTGAATTCTGCCAGAAAATGAGGAGGGTGTGGCCCAATCTGCTCTTGACCTCCTGGGAAGGCCCAGTGAGGGAACGCCTCACACCTCAGTTGGTACACTGTCCAGGGCTGGCAGGGTGCAGGCTGTGAATGTGGCATTGCTTTTCCCACAAAGAGCTGGTCAGCCAGTGGCATCCAGGCTGGGCTGGCGGGTGCACCATCTTCTAGAAATTTTCTCACCTTGGCCAATGGGCTGGCAGCTGGAGGTGAACCCTGAGGCTGATTCACCCTGCATTCACAGGAGGCCACTTACCTACTTCCTGCTGCTGCTTCCTGCCACTGTTGGGCAAGTGCCCAGGAGGAAGAAGCAGGGAACTTCCTTGTCCCTGAGGAAGGATGTCATAGAAAGGGATGGGTGCTGGCTTCGCTGATCAGTGGTGAGGACATGGAGGGGACCTGGCATCTCCTGCACTCTTGTAATCCTGCTTCTCACTAGGCCTGTGCAGAAACCTCATGCATCCCCCAGGCTGCCCGCCCTGCTCTCACAGGGTCTGCCATCTCATGTCACAGAGCCACGGTCACCAAAGGTGGGCTGCTGGAAGGGAATGGCTTCACCGCGGAGGTTGAACCTTGAAGCATGGGAGAATTTCCATGGGCAGAGCAGGGGCTGAGGGTGATTTTGAGCAGACCCCCGGGTCAGATGTGGCGCTGAGCTTACAACACACTTGCTGTTGTTTCTTGCTCATCATCTCCTGGGGACCTACCTTTTCTCGATTAGGGGACAGAGACAGGGAAATGACTTGGCCAAAGTCACATGGCTGGATCTGAAGTCAGGAGAGCACACGTGCCCATGTGCTCTCCCCTGGGGCAGCTGTGGGGCACAGGGCATGCCCTAGGGAAGGACCTGGTGGGTTTGGTGAAGAGAGGAGGGAGAGACCAGGAGAGAGAGGAGATGGCAGGACATGAGGCTGGGGTTGATGGTGACGATGGAGTGTGTGCCCAGAATGTCAAAGGCCTCATTCAGTAGTGTGCTCTTAAGCATCTAACAACCAGCTCTCCGGGAAGGAAGGACAAAAAAAAAAGAAGAAGCCTTGATTTGAAGTGTTTGCCCATTTCCATGGTGTAAGTGTTTCCACCATGGCCCACTTCAGCTCATCCATGTGATAGCACTGAGGGCTAAGCTCTTGAGAGCCGGCGTGAGCTGTCTTCAGCATTCTCGTGGCTCATCTCTCTGTCTCTGGTGTTCAGGAGACAGTAGAGAGGTCATAGGAGAGGTGACCTCTCAGGGTTGGCTCATGTTGGGAAAAGAGACTGGAGAACATGGCCAGTTAGGAAGCCACTGCTGACCCTTGCAGGCTGAAGGGGGCAGGCAGGGGTGGGGGATGGGGGTTCTTGGAAGAGAAGGGCCAGATCTCATCATAGACACTGAAGTAGATGTCCTTCCCTGTGTTGGAAACCTCATGGGTCTTGTGCTCTAAAAATGCCTCTCTCCGTGGGAGGCTTCCAGAGGCAGTGAGACCTCGGTGCTCACATCCCCCTCCAAGGTCAGGGGGGCCTCAAGCAGTTTCACATGGATGTGCTCAGCTTCCCATGTACATTCAGTTTGTCCAGCAACAGCATCTATTCCCCCAAGAAATGACCTGGGAGTTTTCATCTGGGGAAAAATAAAAATGGATTTCCTTGGAAATAAACCCAGTTGGGGAGTTCAGGTCAGGGCAGAAGGGCACACAAGAGTCTTACTCCACTGTGATGAGGGCTGCTGAACTGCCGGGACATCTCTGGGACCGGAGAGAGTTCAGAAAGGGCCGCCCATCCTGATCCCATGTGGGCAAGGGGACTGAGGCCAGAGGAGTGCAGGCTGGTACAGAACCATCTCCCAGGGCTTCCTGAAGGCAGACGGTTTGGGCCGAACTTCAAGTGTGGGCAGGTTCTGGAAGAGTCAGTGTCTCAAGGTGGGAGGCCTAGGGTGTCTGTGTGTTAGTCGCTCCGTCGTGTCTGACTCTTTGTGACCCCATGGACTGTAGCCCACCAGGCTTTTCTGTGCATGGGATTCTCCAGGCAAGAATAGTGGAGTGGGTTGCCATTTCCTTCTCTCATTGGCTCAGATCCATTCCCAGCCCTTCCCCTGATGGCTCTGCAACACGGGGGCTGGCCCTGAAAACTTCAATTCCCGGGCTGCCTTGACAACTGGTTCTGATCAGGTTTTGCCCATAGGAAGCAGCGGCAGGAGACTGGAGGGCCGGAGGGAGGGAGAGAAAAACGCACTTCTGCCTGTCTCTCTGCCACTGCAGCTGTTGCC
This sequence comes from Bos javanicus, assembly GCF_032452875.1. NCBI lineage: Eukaryota > Metazoa > Chordata > Mammalia > Artiodactyla > Bovidae > Bos > Bos javanicus. Next base: position 46,197,446 of record NC_083874.1, read on the forward strand.
TCTAGGGCTCCAGCTCCCAAGGTGTCCCTCCGGGGCTCCCGTCTCCCTGTGGTGTAGGTGGCCTTGGCCTAAGGAGGCCTTTGTGTGATTGCTGCTGCAACTGCAGGGCCCAGCCTCTGGGCTCTGGGAGCATCTCCTTTAGCTTCTCCCCCAGCCCTGGGTCTAGCCATGGCCTCCTCCTGCTAAGGCCGATGCTGCTGACCTCGGCCTCACCTCATTCTCCAGCCCCTGTGCACCCCCTCCCACCCCCCGCTGTCTTTGCAGCTTCTCCAACTTCGTCATCTCATCACCGCGATGCCTCCTGGGCATGGGCTGTGGGCTCTGTTCACCTCACCGGATGCTGACTAAACCAGTTTGCCTCTTGTCATGGGAAGGGGTGAAGGGCAGGAGAGGCCTCCTGGGGGTGGGGGGTGGGGGTCTTCCCCCTCACCTTGCTTTTGAGTCAAACCTGATGCCTCCTTCTGCCCGGGCAGACCCCTGAGGCTTTGTCGACTTCTGAAGCCGACTCCTCTCTCTGCCGTCCCAGCAGGGCTGTCTCTAGAGGCTGGGCACTTGACTGAAGCTGTGACCCATTATCTTGCGGTTCCTTCATTTGTGTGGTTGTAGCTGGCCCCTCGTGCCAGCACCTACATGCTGACTGGCTGCCTTTCCCTCTTGCCAAGCCCTCTCCCTCACCCTGCCCTGACCTGCCTAGGGTGGAGGGCCCACTGACCTCCGGCCCAAGCCTGGCATTCTGTAGCTTCCTGGAAGACCGTATCCGAGTGGGCAGAAAGGGTGAGGCTGGGGCCCAGCCTTGTGAAGAGGAAGCACTTGTCCAGGGTTACGCAGTCAGGGCCAGGAGGTCTTGGCTCTGAGACACTTCCAGGCCACAAGTGTGGCCACAGGGCTTCCTGGAACCAAGCTGGGAAATCACCAGTCTAGTCCTGGCTTCTGTTTTACGTGTGAAGAAAAACATCAGCCAAAGGGGAACAAGGCTTTGCCCAGAGTCACAGTACACCAGTGGTGGAGCAGGCGCTTAGGCTGTGGTCCCTGTCTGGCACCCGCTGGGCACTGCCCCCAGGTCCTCAGTGGTTTGGGGAAGCACAGCAGGTGAAAGCAGAGCCCATCTGCTGACCGAAGAGGCCTCAGGCAGGCCAGGGTGGCCCCAGTGCTCATTCCCCAGGAACCCCTGCATCCGGCAGCCCACAAGGTCAGCAGAGGCCTCTCCAGGGCCCAGGTGTGCCCGGCCACCGCTGTGCGCGTGTGTGGCTTCCTGCCCTGGGAGTGGGGCAGCAGTGCAGAAATCCCCGAGGACCTGCCACCAGGAGTGCCAGGTTGTGCAAGAGCTGTGTGCGGTGGTTGTGCTTGTGTAACTCTGTTTAAAACAAAACAAAACTGGAGGGTTGTGCTTTGCATGGATGAGGGGTGACTCAGCAGTGCCCAGCCCCTTGAGGGAGGTGCCAAGGGAGGCCAGTGTGGCGGGGCCACCCCGAGGGTGCAGGCTGTGTGTGCACAGTCCTGTGGGAAGCCCCAGCAGTGGGAATGGGGTGCCCTCTGCCCAGGCTGCTGACTGGCTTGTTGTGCACCTGTCAACTGAAAAAACAGACAATCTACAACATTGGGTTGTATCTTATTCAGCAGACTTTCTGAGGACTTAAGCTCAGGACACAGCATCTCAGATAAATGCTGAGAAAACTGTTCCAAAGAGGCAAGGGAGGAAACCAGATTATATAGAAGTTTTTGCAACAAATGACCAGGTAGTTGGAACATCAAAGGATTACTGTTAATGAAGGAAAACCAGGTATCTCAAGCTAAGGAATCTAACCATGTTCCTTTCCCTGGTGGCTCAGATAGTAAAGAATCTACCTGTAGTACAGGAAACCTGGGTTCAGTCCCTGGGTCGGGAAGATCCTCTGGAGAAGGGAATGGCAACCCACTCCAGTACTCTTGCCCGGAGAATTCCATGGACAGAGGAGCTTGGCGGGCTACAGTCCCTGGGGTCGCAGAGAGTCAGACACAACCGAGCAACTAACACTTTCACTTAGCTATGCACCTCAGCTATCCAGGGCCAGTTTCCTGTGCCTTCTCACCCTAAGTCGTCTCAGGGTACACTGTAGTGGGTGGCTGCGGAGGCTGACCATCCCATGGGCATGGCAGTTTGGGTAGCCTGTTTTTTTTCCATCCTGAGTTTCCACCCAGGGCTCAGCATCTGGGTGACTGTAATGTGATGGCTTGATGGCTGCAGCATCCTTTGTTTACTGATACGGCAGGAAATCCTTTAGTTCTCATACCCACTGGGTCACCTCCCACACTCAGCCCTCACTCTCCGCTGCCTGACGAGTAATCCCCCTTCCTGCCGCCCCCCGCCCCACAGTAGCTCCCCCACGCTTGGGCACACCCGCCAGCTCTGGGCAGCAGTCTCAGGTGAGGGACCCAGAGGCAGGCCAAGCCAGGTTCAGCGGGTGGTCCCAGTCGGGTGGGAGGTAGTGAATGTGTAGGAGAGAGTCCTGAAAAGACGTCTAGAGAGAAAGTCGCTGCCTTGTCACACAAGGCCTTCAGTGACTGGCCTGCCTGGACTTTGATGTGTGAAAACAGAGAACCATGCAAGGCTTTGGGGCAGGTTGGTTTGGACGAGGTAGAAATACTTCAGGAAGGTGGGTGGGGGAAGTGGGCAGAGCTAGAGCAGGGACAGCCAGGGTGGACTCCACGCAGTTTGTAACTCAAGCACCGAAGAGGGCTGGCTCAGGGCAGTGGCCACAGAGGGGAGAACCAGGCTCGGTCAGCCTCGCTCAGCTGGCCCTCCGGGCCTGAGGAGGTGGTGCTGTCCCCCATTATAGGGGGTTGGGGGTCAGGAATGCAGGGTGGCAGTGGAGAGCACCCTGTTGCATCCTAACCAGCATCATGGGCAAGTTACTTAATGAGCCACTGCGTTGCTAAGTTATTCACTTATTAAGCAAACGGAGATCCATTCCCAACCTGCCAGTTGGAAATGACCCTACTAGTGTTGTCATGGGGACAGGATGTATACAGAAGACCTGGCATGCCAGCTGGTGTGTATCTAGAACATGCTGGGCCCTGGAGGCAGGGCACGTGACTGATCCACATGCTAATTGTTGCTTTCTCCCAAGGGTCAGATCCAACACCCCAACATACGCCCTCCCAAGGCTCCTTCCTTCACCACCTCTGTGAGGTACCCTTGGGTCAAGGTGGGGTTGCTGCCAAGGCCCCTCCCCACTCCCCCTCTCACTGTGCCCATAACTTGATTGAGGTAGGAACTAGCCTGCCCTTTTTACCCACTGAGGTCACTGGGGGGTCATGGCCCAAGATGCCCCAACTCCCACCACGGGCCCAGCATGTTTCCCCTAAGCCTCCTGGCTTGGGGAGCCGGGGAGGAAATTTGCCATAAGGATGGGTGGCTGACCAAGCAGCTTCCACCCGTCATTTTAAATCCCCCTTCCTTTAAAGGCGCTAATGGTCAAGAAGCTTCTCAGGGAAAGGCCTTGGTTTCTCTCCCACCAAAAGTGGGGCTAGGTTGGTGGGTGGCTGGACAAGTCCCTCTTCCTCTTGGGACCCCAGTCTCCTTGCTTGGGCCCTTGAACAGAAAGTTGGGGCCTGTTTGTGGGCATACTGGTGGCCACTGGCAACATGGAAGAGTGCAGAAGCCTCCCTGAGGTCAGGTGAGGGGAAGAAGGTCATAGAGCCAAGTCCTGGGGGCCCTGGCAGGGGGGCTTCCTCCCTGAGAGGTGGGCAGAGTTGACACCAGCTAAGGAGCTAGTCCTGGGCCTGTTCTTCCCCATGGATGCCTCTCCCAGGGCTGACTGGCCGCTGGCGTGGTGGGGCTACTAGGCCTTTGTCTCTGTAGGTTCCTGGCTTCACCCTCACACCTGAGCAGAGAGTGGAGATGACTGATACAGAACATGCTTTCTCAGCAAACAGGGCACTCCCTCCTGTTGGAGACTGGGTAGGAGGCTGCATTAGCTTGGGTGGAGACGTTGTGTGTGTGTGTGTGTGAGAGTGTGTGTGTGTGTGAGAGAGAGAGAGAGAGAGAGAGAGAGAGATCAACAGGAGGGGAAGGGGCTGGTCTTCCTGTCACAGGGACAAACAGCCTGAGGTCTTGGAGAGAGCCTATGAGAACTGCTTCCTCCACCATGTGAAGGAATGGGCTGAGGAGAGGTTTTCCTCCCTGGACTGAATACCACTGATGCACTGAATACCGTCCTCAGCGTCTGAAGAGACTGGGGGGCCATGTGTGCCCATGCTAAATTGTGTCAGTCGCGTCCGACTGTTTGCAACCCTATGGAGCCCGCCAGGCTCCTCTGTCCATGGGATTCTCCAGGCAAGAAGGCATGAATAAGAAGAGTTGTTTTTGCTCTAGGCTGATGCCCTGGGGAGCTGAGCCAAGTCCCATCCCACGGTTGTGCTGGGGGCCTGTGTGTAGGCAGGAGATTGGACCAGGTGACCCCTTGGCCTGCTGAACTCGATGTCAGACCTCCGGGGTGGCTGGTCTTGGCTGGCACCCACCCTGAGGATGCATGCCAGGCCACGGTGAGCATTTGGGTAGGGTGCCAGGAGCCCCGTCACATTGCAGAAGGACTCCCCTTGCAGGCACACCCTTTACCAGGCAGCCCAGCACTTAGAGGTACCCTCATAAAACAGAATCATGGTGCTCTTGTCCATATTGGCAAGGGAAACAAGACCCAGGCTGGAGAGAGAGTGGGTATAATGTTCTCAAGTGTAAGTTTTTCTCCCGTAAATTTGTAATTAAACCTCTGGCACCCATTATGTCTTCATCCCTGGAAAGCCCTTGCTGATGCCAAAATTACGGAATCATTTCAGAACACGTGTGAATCCAGTGAACTGACTCGCAGTTCCATGTGGGCACTGCTGGGACTGGAACTTTAATAGTTTCCTGGTGGCCTGATGGCTGCATTTCCGACTGGTAAGATGGTACTTAGTCCCTGGGCTGGAATTCAGCACCTCAGTGCTCCGCTGTGTCCCCTGGAGGGGCTTGGTGACAAGTGCCAAGGTCCTCGAATAGGTAAAGAGATCAGTGCCTCAGGGCTCTGGTTTGTCATTCTCAAAGGTCTGCATTTCCATTTTGATCGCCACCTTTGGAATTCATATGATCTTATCTATACTATCTTGATACCCACATTATAGCCTGGTATTGCTGGATGATTTAAGAAATATTTACATGTCTTCGTGATGGTGTCAGCATATTTGATGGTTTCAGGTTTGCTGCAAGGGAAGGTGAAATACAGCCTCAGTCCACCGTATGGAGGAAATTCTGTTTGGTTGCATCAATTTAGATGGAGAAAAGCCAGGGCAGAACAAGACCCATGCCAATGGGCAGTGCCAGAGGCCAAGATGTTGGTGTGCTGGTGGCCAGGGTCACATGCATATGGCAAGGGGATCTTCAGCAACAGGCTGAAGTTCATTGGCAGTAATTGTGCTGGGAAATACATGAGGAAGAGATGGCTAGAATTAGGATGAGGAGATTAAGAGTTTATTTAAGGCAGGTTTTCAATGTGATCATAAGGTTGATGTGGCTTCAAGTGAATAAGATACCTCTGCAGAATTATCAAGTAATCCCTTGTTAAAATGGGTGCTGCAGGCCTGTGTGGTGGATTTGGGTTTTGTATGAAAGCTGGTTATCCTTGCAAACAAAGCCTCAAAGTTATTAATGCCACTTTGTTTGCACACATCTGTTTGCAGGCATTCGCTCTCCGTGGTGGTATTAATTACATCAAAATACAGCAACAGAACTGGCTTGAGGCCCTATCTCTCTCCTATTAAACCCATTCTTGGCAATTGAACTGGAGTAAAACACATCATCTAATTTTGTCGGTAGTTTTGTTTGGATTTAATTTCCAAGTTCGCCGGGGCGTTTTATGTATTTAAGAGTTGCTAAATACGAGGAGTGGACAGCCCTGATTTTGGTTTCTCTGTATGCATGCACTCATTTACCGGTACACCGATTGAGCTCCGACTGTGTGGGAGGCGTGTGCTAGGCACTGAGCCTGCAGCAGTGAATGGATGAGATCCCTGTCCTCATGAAGTTGATAGCCTAGAGAGGGAAAAAGACCCCAAACAACACAAAAGCTGCACAAACAAATGAGTAAATATATAATAACATTATGAGGTGGAGATACACAAAAAGTTATCTGGGTAAGGAGACAGAGCAAACGAAGAGTGACCTTAGATAGGATGGAAAGGACAGGCCTCTCTGAAGAGGTGACATTGCTCAGAGACCTGAGTGAAGTGTGCCGGTCAGGAGAAAAGAAATCTGGCTTTGTTGCTGTTGTTCAGTTGCTAAGTCATGTCCAACTCTTTATGACCCTGTGAACTGCAGATTCCCTGAGTATCTCCCGGAGTGTGCTCAAACTCATGTCCGTCGAGTCAGTGATGCCATCCAACCATCTCATCCTCTGTCATCCCCTTCTCCTCCTGCCGTCAGGCTTTCCCAGCATCAGGGTCTTTTCCAGTGAGTCAGCTCTTCATGTCAGGTGGCCAAAGTATTGGAGCTTCAGCTTCAGTTCTAGCTTAGGGAGTAGCAAAGACTCCTGAGATGGGGATGTGGTCAGTGTGTGTTGTATAATATTATTTTAATTTGTGATGTGAATAAACAATTGATAGTCATCAACTCATGATGAGTCTGGGTTCTTGGGGTTTGGGGGTATGCAGTGAGAAGTGGGGTAACCTTTCAGCCTCCTGAGGGTGAGAGGGCCCAGAAAGAGCCCAGGGCCACAAAGAGGAGCAGCCCAGGAGAGCAGAGGGGTTCCTTCAGGCTTGCTAGCTTGGTAAGCAGCTACAGTGGGTTGAAGGAGAGCAGAGGAGCTCCTGGCCCCCTGTCCTGTCCCCCTGCCACACCCACCCCAACAACACAGCCGTCCAGAGTTGCATCAGAATCATCTAGAAGGCTTGTTAAAACACACGCGGCTGTGCCCCACCCCCGGATTTCTGAATGAGGAGGCCTGGGGTGGGGCCTGAGAATGCATTTCATCCAAGTTCCCAGGTGATGCTGCTGCTGTTGGTCCAGGGACCACACCTTGAGAATCATGGAGAGCAAACTGAAAACTATGCTGGGATCTGTCCGGAGTGACTAGAGAAAGAGCAAGGACCAAGCCTTCGAGAACGGGCCTGCCCAGGCTGCACACAGATGGTCCTCTGGCTCAGTGGGCCCTGCTGCAGAGTGACAGCCGTGATTCTGGGGCCCCCAGGGGCAGGACCCTTGCTGAATGCTGGTGCATGTGTGTGACACATGTTGCCCAGGCATCAGCACGCCCAGGCCGGCTGCTGTGGCCAGGACAAGTCAGGAGCTTCCTGGGTCAGGTCCTGCAGCTGAGGAAGGTGGGGTGGGGTGGGGTGGGGTTGGGCACAGTCTTGGCCCAGGGCCTGGCACAACCAGCAGACTGATGCTGAGAAAGCTCCAGCACTGATGTCAGTGCCCAGAGTTTCTCATCTCTGCCCTGTGGTTCCAGGGTCCGGCAGCTCATCTACCATCCCATTCCTGACTTTAGTCTGGTCTCCCAGGGCAGCTGTGTATGAGGGTCCTCTGCCAATGGTTTGGTGTTCTGGAAATGGGAGCACTTCCTTCCTTCCTGGAGGAAGCCGGCTCCTGGCCTGATTTTCCCAGATGAGGCCTCTGTTCTTCGCCCTGGTGCAGCCGTGGGTGTGGGTTTGAGAGTCTAGGGGAAAGGGAGGCGGCAGGCCGTGCTGGGCGCCCCGGAAGCATGGCGGGAGCTGATGGGGAACAGTTGAGCCAAGGGTTCCGCACACTTGGAGAATAAGCCCCAGCTTCCGAAGAAGTGGCAGAAAATTGATTTTTCGCGGCTTCCGTAGTCATCCTGAAGGATTTGGTAGGGTGAAAACTGGGCCCATTTCTCAGCTCTCTGTGCCCTGTGCTGCCAGGTCTGGTGCTGAACAGGCTTGTCCCAGAGGCAGAGAGGCCCTTCCGGCTCCTCCCACCACCCCGCGTCCCAGGAAGGGATGTGGGGCTGTCCCACTCAGCTGCCCTCCATGGCCAGCTGCTGCTTGTCTCGTGCTTGCCTTTCGGGGCTGCTGCCGCAGATGTGAAAGGTGTGTGTGAACCTGAGCCCAGCTGGGATTAGGGCATCTGTCTAGGGATGCAGCTGCGGCCCTTTGCTCTCTGGGGTGGGGTGGGGCGGGGCTGGGGAGCTCAGCATCTCCGTGTCTGTTCAGTCCCCTTGGTGAGTATTGTTGTCGGCACTGCGAAGGCAGCAGCCGGCTAGAGGGGGTCTGGGGTGGCCATCCCCCTGGGTGCTGGGCAGCCTTGCCAGGGGTGGGCCTTGTCTGGGAATAGCGGCCGGTTTTCAGCATGTGTCCTCTGTGTGTATGGAGAGTGGGGCTTAGTCCAGGCCCCAGGGAGCTGAAGATGCCTCCAGCCAGGGAGGAAGCCACAGCTATGGCCCGACTATTCCTGGAGCTCCTGTTGGCTTTGGATGATTTCATGGAACGCTTGGCCCGGGTGCTGTGAGTCAGAGCTGCCACCTCTTGGCCCAGCAGCCAGCAGAAGGAGTGTTTAGCCTTCCAGAGATGTATGGTGTGGGGTGCCACACCCTCCCCCAGCCAAGCATCCAGGAAGCAGAAGACCTGGCTCTGTCCCAACTCTGTCCCACAAACTGAGCTGCCTCGGGGAACATCTCCACACCTCTCTGGTTCTTAACCTGCTCCCTGGCAGGAGAGACTAATCTCTGCCTTGCTGGGCTGCAGTCCATGGGGTCACAAAGAGTCAGCCATGACTTAGCGACTGAACAGCGAAGTGCCGCGCCCCTATCCACATTCAGAGGGGGAGAATCAGGTACAGAAGGAGTGTGCACTTGGGCGGTTGCTTTTGTTGAGGTTTGAAATCTGGAAATGGGTCAGCTTTGCTGGTGCTCCCTGACGTGGCGTTATCAGGGCCTCCCCCTGTGAACAGCATGGCTTTGCATCGTTTTAATGTTCCCATCCTGGTGGACTTGTCGGAAGGACGTGTGAACATGCTGCCAAAAGATCTCAATTCATCAGGGGGTTTCATGCTCAAACCGCTGAAAAGTGGCAAGTGTTTCTTGTTCCTTGTCTTGTTTCTGGTGGCGGTGTCTGTTGTCCATGACCAGTGGCACCAGTGTTTGAGCTTGAGGTTGTGGTGGGGTTGTAGTGGAGGGGAAGAAAAGGGGAGTGTCACACAGCTTATCTAGGATAGGGAGTAAAGATACTTTCTTTAGGTAAAGTGTGGAATGGGAGCCCCATTGGGAATAATAATAATGGTATAGATATAGTGTTATAAATATGGATATTTTCCCCCAGCTTTGGCCTGATCAGGGCTTATGTGCCTTGGCATTGTATATATCACATATTAATACCTATAATTACTAAAGAGGAGCTAACTTTTACCAGACTTTTAAATTAGTTAATTTATTTATTGAGACTGTGTTGGGTCTTAGTTTTGGCATGTGGGATCTTAGTTCCCTGACCAGGGATCGAACCCAGGCCCCTTGCACTGGGAGTGTGGATTCTCAGCCACTGGGCCACCAAGGAAGTCCCAAGGCCTTTGCATTTATCTGCAAATGCCGTAAAGCGCTAAGCCCTTTAATCTTCACTGTTTCGTGTAATTATCTCGAGAACTCGAGATATGGGTAATTATCATTCCCATTTTAAAGTGAGGGAAGCAGAAGCTGAGAGGTTGCAGATCTTGTCTGAGGTCCACTGAGCCAGGGCAGGGGTCCAGCAGGCCGAGCCCTTGCCTCAGACTCTGGGTTTACTTAGACCCTGAGGGTACCACTTCCTGGGGGCTAGGCTGTGCCTGTGAAGGATCAGCAGGCAGGACAGCGCTTTCGTTATAATAATGATGACGACGGTGATCCAGTGGTGGTCAGGGCAAAGGTTCTGGGGCTAGATTGCCTGACTCCAGATGCCCAGCTGGGTGACCTTGGGCAAATGACTGAAACCTGTGGCTCGGTTTACCCATCTGTGCCTCTGTCAAAGGTTGTTGTGAGGATGAACACCTGGGAAGGGCCTTGAAGAAGGCTGTTAATATGTGATCATCGTTGTTCCATCACTGTCCCCTGTGTATTCTCCCGGTCCACACTGGAAGGTAGGTGTCTATGGGTTAGGATGGAGACTGGCATGAAACAGGTGCCCAATATATCTTCTCTGTATGAGGGAATGGAATTTACCAGGCAGTCTGGAGGGCTTCTCTAGTAATCAGTCTTCTCTTCAAAGGGTCTTCCCTACAGTTTACTGTCTGAGACCAACTCACAAGTAAGGCTGACCCTATCTCTCATCCATACTGGCCAGCACGAGCTCCCTGGGTCCGCCAGGTGGGAGAGTCCTGGTGGAGCCCCGTGCCCGCTGGAGGCACAGGCTTCTTAGAGAGGCAAGCGATGGCAGATGCCAGCTGTCCAGCCTGCAGGGTGCAGGTTGGGGGAGGGTTGGGAAGCTGTCTGTTTTCTGAACAGTGGGGGCCATTCCGTGTGGCTATGTGAGCAGCGGAGCTGGAGTCCTTGCCTGAGCCTCGTGGGAGGGGGCGCAGAGGGCCAGGCCAGCCAGTGCAGCAGGCCTCAGAGCCTGTCAAGGTTAACAGATAGGCCTTGCCTCTCCCCTAGGAAGTCATTCAATTTCTCCCTTGACTCAGGCCACATTGTTTCAAAGCATGTGGTATAAACTACTAACCACTGGGGAATCGCTTGAATTAACAAACTCATTTTTCCTGAGACCTGAGTTTGAACTTGAGTGAGGAGTTCAGGGCTCTTTTGCAAAAATCCAATAGATCAGGAGAACTCATGTTACACCATGTTTTCAACCTTGATCAAATGCACATTTTGCATGGTGGGGCCTTCTCCACGCCTGTACACTTCCAGCTGCACGGATAGCTCAGGACTGTGGCAGGCCAGGGCAGGAGCTGGCACGAGGGCCGGGCTTTTGGGGAATCCAGCCTTCTGCTTGGGTTGGAAGGCGCTTCAGAAAGGTTCCTCTCTCCCTCTCCCCCTCCTCTCTTCCCAAATCCTGCCTCCCCCATACCTGACCTTCTGAGTGCCGTTACTTAACAAGAGGTATGAAGGTTTTGCTGGAATGAGCCTGGATTCTGGACTGAGTCATGGGGCCCCAGCTCAGGTCTCTGGTGTATCTTGTCTCTGCCTGTGAAGACCTGCTGGGCCAGTTTCCTCTTCACCCAGGCGCCTGGCTACAGGGGCCACCATTGATCTGTGAGGTCAATAAGGAGTCAGTCAGCCTCCCACAGCCAGCCCCACCCACATAGCCCACAGCCAGGCCTGAACTTAGAGCTCAGGGGAGGCCTGCAGATAGCTCCACATCCTAGAGGCCAGAGGCCAGCCCCAGAAGGCCAGGAGCTCCCTGGGGACAAGGATTCCATGTGTGGTATGGACTGGAAATCATAGAGCAGATGGATGGCCGAGTGTGGGGAAGGTGGGGCTCAGGGAGGAGCTCACATAAGAAGGGTAGGCTTCCTGGAGGAGGCTGGGTGGCATCTGGAGCTCCAAGAGAGAGGAGAGCAGGCTTGGCCAGTCTCATGAGGAACTTCCCAGAAAACACCATTACTCCCCAAACCTTGTCCTTTGCCATCCAGATATGGGGGATTCTGTTTTTGTGAGGCAAGGGGTGTATGGCCCAAACTAGTGGTTCTTAAGCCAGGCCCAGAATCCTGATCACCTGGGGGGCTTTGTGACACTGTCAACGCACACCCCCACCCCAGATCTATGTAGTCAGTTGCCCTTGGGTCTGTGTTCTGAAGCTCCCCAGAGGATTACAGTGCTCGGCTAGATTCCAGAGACCCTCCCCCTGTGTGGGGTGATCAGCCCTCCTCCTTCCCTGTTTGGGCTTAAAGAACATGAGTCTATGGAGACATGCTTGGTGGAACCCCTGTGGGTTTCAGTGTCCCTAGGGCCCAGTAGCCAACTCCCAGCTCAGCTCAGGCTGTAGGTGGCAACCTGTGGGTCACAGGGTTGGACTACTGGGCCCCACAGGTAGGAGATGATGGTTCAGGTACTCCCCTCTGCCTGCCTCTCTCCACCTGACAGTGGAGGGCCCTCACCCTCTCCTCTGCCCTCTGGCTTTGTTTCTCAGCCTAGGGAGAGCTGGCTTTGGGAAATATCATGATTTGCAGCTATAACCTCTGCTGTTCTGCAGTTCTCTTGGGGTTTTCTCATTCCAAGTTCCAGCACAGGGGATCAGTTTGGCGTAGACTTCTAGGTCAATGGGAGCCCATTGATTATTGCCTTGGGGGCAATACAGAGGGCAGACAATAGAAAACACGGCAGTCAGTGCTCCTGGGGTGGGGCCAGTGTTGTTGTTCCATCACTCAGCCATGTCCACTCTTTGTGACCGCATGGACTGCAGCACACCAGACGTCCCTGCCCTTCACTATTTCCTGGCATTTGCTCAAATTCATGTTCATTGAATCCATGATGCCATCCTACCGTCTCGTCCTCTGTCACCCCTTCTCCTCCTGCCTTCAATCCTTCCCAGCATCAGGGTCTTTTCCAATGAGTCAGCTCTATGCAACAGGTGGCCAAAGTATTGGAGCTTCAGCCTCAGTCCTTCCAATGAATATTCAGCATTGATATCCTTAGGATTGACTGGTTTGATCTCCCTGCTGTCCAGGGGATTCTCGAGTCTTGAGAGGGCGCCAGTAGGTCAGGGCCATGTCTGGTACAGTTTCTGGGTGTTGAGGCAGAATCTTCTGGGAAACTGAAGCCTGCCAGAAGTATCTTCAGCAGGGAGAGCTGGGTGGACAGTCCTGGCATCTAATGTGCAGGCGGAAAAACTGAAGTTTGAGAGGGTGCCCCACTAGGATGCTGACAAGCCGAAGTCTTCATTTTCATTTTCATTTTGGCTGAGAAGAGGTCAGGGACCCAAATGAGGCCCAGAGTGGGTCCTGGACCATCTTGAGCAAACTCCAGGAGATAGTGGAGGAGAGAGGAACATGGCATGCTGCAGTTCATGAGGTTGTAAAGAATCAAACACAACTGAGTGACTGCCCAGAAAAGTTCACACAACACTTTTCATCCCGTGTCATAGGAAGCTCAGATGAAGACGTTCTACCATAAAAGTTCCTCAACACAAGAAAACCAAGGCAGCCAAGAGACCCACAGGCAACTTTTACCCTCCCAGCCCCTGGTGCTCTAAAATACACAAGAAAAGAGCCATACCTGTGGTATGTGGAGCTTCAGCATCAGTCCTTCCAATGAATATTCAGGGTTGATTTCCTTTAGAATTGACTGGTTTGAGAGTCCCTTGCTGTCCAAGGGACTCTCAAGAGTCTTCCCTAGCACCACAGTTCAAAAGCATCATTTTTTGGTGCTCAGCCTACATTATGGTCCAACTGTCACATCTGCACATGACTACTGGAAAAACCGTAACTTTGACTATATGGACCTTTGTTGGTAAAGTGATGTCTCTGCCTTTTAATGCAGAAGGTCCAAAGCTCTGTAAGATTCTTCGAGGGTCCCTAGACTCAGCCATGGAAAATCACTGCTTATTGGAACTTATCAGTTAAACCAATTTCTTGTGGTTTCTTCTTCTTCTACTGTGGAGCACGTGGCCTGGCTCTTTCTCATCAAAGGCTTGAGGAGGTGCCTTCAGAGTCTTTGCTGATGCTGTTGGCACCAGTCAGGGATATTCTCACCTGGGAGAGGAAGCCTAGGGCCTGTGCTGTGTGTGCATGCTCCCCACTGCTAGGTCAGTACCTGGCTAGGGAGAGAATTTTGACTTGGGTCCAGAAGTATTTTTTTTTTGTACCTCCCCCTGTTCCTCCAAAGGATGTTCCCTCCCCAGGGCTGGGGAGGCATGTGAACTTCTTAGAATGTGTGCCCGCCGGGAGAAAGAACTGCTTTCCTTTGGTGCCGCTTTAGGGATCATCATGGCTCAAGGTGGTTTAGCTCATGACCAGAGTGTTTTCTCCGTGGCTTCCTGTCCAGGTCACAGCCAACTTTCCTGTACGCTAAGGGGCTCTCTGAAAAGATCAGATCCAGCAGTGAATGTTGCTGCACCTTCCTGAAAGCAGCCGTCATACAAGGTATAAGTTATGTGCCCAGAGCTCCTGACAGAGACATGCCAGTCCCCCGGCTGGAAGGCCTGAAAACAATCTCAGTGGTGGAGCAGGTGCTGACAGTGGGTGCTGCCACCCGCCCACAGCCTGTGCTCTGCGTGGACATGTGTGCACTGCTTATGTGGCTAACAGGCATCTTTACTGAGGGTGACGTTTACATGCTATAAAAAGTCCATTAACTGCATTTAAGCTTCTCCAGAGATGGCAGGGCCTAATCTGTATTTGGCATGTGACATGGCGGGAACTGAGAGATGCAGAGACCCCTTCTGCTAGGCCTTTGCTGGGATTTGAGACATGGGCTTTGCCAAGTGAGTAGGTGAGTGAATGAATGCACGAGTGTGTGAGACAGTGAGAGAACGACATCTTCAGGGCCAAGCATGACTCGTGCACAAAATGAGGCTGTTTTCTGAAGTTTTCAGTAAACAGGCTCTCGTTTCAATGCCAAGTGGCACAGTTAAAATTCTGTATGGGAACAAGACAGCTTTGTTATTTTTGCAGATCAAAGTGTTATAAAATACTGCTCTCTGTTTTTAAATCAACTGTTCAGAAAGCGTTTTTGTTTTTAAGCTGAAGACTTCACAGGTTGAGCATCTACAGGAGTTTACCTTTTCCCGGTGCTGTGTTTTAAGCCTGAGTTGAGGATTGTCTGTGCACTCAAGCAGGGCCCTTTGGTCCATCGGCCAATGGACCAATCAATGGACCAGATCTGCTGGGTCCCTCTCCTGCCCTTTGAGAGTCACCCGAGCCCCTGAGCCACAGGTGGGTGCAGATTTGTTTGAAGCAAGGTCTCTGCTGCTCCTCCTGGGCCACTGCAGAGTCTGAGTGACTCAAAGACCCCTGGCCTGGAAGTGTTCCACAGTGACCCCCTCCCCTGGACCTCCTAGACAATGTCCACCTCATGCTTCTTGGGGCTCACACCTGAGAACAAGTGAACTGAGAGCTCCTGGGGGCAAGCATGGGCCCCTCTTTTCTGAAGCCCTTTACTAGTCTATTGCTGGACTTTTCTTACCCATTGAGTGCCTGATGGCACTGTCCCAAACAACTCAGTGTGGGTGGTGAGTTGGCACTCTGGGTCCTCGGAGTCACGTGCCGTGGGAGAAATAGACACTTCAGAACCAGAGCATCCTAAGCTTGAGTCCTGGCTCTGCCACCCACTAAAAATATATTTGGAAAAGGGACATGACTCCTCTGAGCCTCAGTTTGCTTATGTGTAAAATGGGGATGCTGCTACATACTTCACAGATTGTTTTGAGGGTTCTGTGAAAATGATGATGGTTAAGTGCCTTGCTCAAAGTAGATGCATGAGAACAAAATCACAACAGCTTAGGTTTGAATCCTGACTCTACCTCCTACGTGAGCCTGAAGCTCAGCAAGAACAAGTGACTTGCCGGATTTCTCTGTAAATGGTGTACCATCTCCTCTCACCTCCTGGTGACCCACACATTGAGCACCAGGCGAGCCTGTGGGTGCTGATGATCATGAGACTGACCCTCTTTGCTCGCTGATCAGGCCAGCCAGCAGAGGGTGAACACCGCCCCCCACCTCCTTTCCATGAACTGTGGGTACTGCCAGGCTCTTGCCTGCATGTCGGGGTTGCAGTGATTTCACAACCATCCTCCCAGCCTGGGTTTGGGGAGTTTGGAGCAGAAAGGTCTTAGCAAGTACCCCCTTTCCCAGGCAGGCCCCCGAGCCCACCCCACCCCACCTCTTGATTGCTAGCAGGCCTCAGAACTGGCCAGGCTGTGGAACGCGGCCCAGCCCTGACCTCGGGCCCCGAGCCCCCATGGTGCCCTGCCTGTCATGCATGTGCAGCCCCGTCAGGGTTGGCTCCCTGGGCCCGGGGGCTGCCCCGTGCTCCTCTGCGTCCCTGGCCGAGCATACCGAGTTATGTAATGCTGCTGAGCCAACATTTATAAGTCGCGGCCAATTTGCTGGCCTCGAGTTACACTGTGCAGATGCTCTGCGGTATGGTTGGCTTTTGTCTCGGAGGCCGTAAGCAGATAGCATAACTCCGCTTACCATTAGACATTTCGCAAATCATCTGGGCTCGAGCGTGCCGCAGCCAGACAGTTCATTTATGTTGCGAACGGTATGATTTGTAAAGTAATAAATTTCCCGTCTCTCTGCCAGCAATAAAGTACAGCAAGCAGGCGAGGCCAGAGCCCTCCAAAAATACCCTGGCTCCCAGCGAGACCTGGAAGAGGGCTCTGTCAGGTTCTGTCTCTGCTCCTGCCTACACTGGGTTCTGGGAAATCAGCTTTGGGCCATAAATCCCCTCTACCATCTGGGTGACTCTGGGCCCTGGCACGAACTTGTTATTAGCATGTATAATTGGTCCCCTACCATGACACATTTGTCACTTCCCGGGCCCCTCTGCATCCTGGCATGAAAGGGCGGCGTGATGCAGTGACAGGCAGTTGTTGCCCACCCCTCCCTCTCTCTGTCAGCACATCTGTGCTCAGGGCCAGGTCAGGGCTGTTTGTCCTGGGAAATCAGTGGCAGACAGAGAGTTGTGGGGAGATGTGCTGGTGACAGCATCTTTCGGCCTCCGGGGAAGGTATGCGCAGGCCTTGCTCCGCCCAGGGTGCAGGGCTCTCTGTTGTGAAGATAGTTGCTCTGGGCAGAAAGTCAAGGACTGGTTTGCAATGAGCCTTGGAATGTCCGAGTCCCAGTTCCCTTCCTGGGGGAGGGCACCTGTGATCGGTAGATGCTTCCACATCTGTTGGAGTTGTCAGGGGGACCCCAGAGCTGCATCCCAGAGTGCCAGATGTGGTCTGGGACCCCAGAGTACAAGTGCATGGCTTGGAGTCCCACATTTTTTAAAAAAGTATTTATTTATTTGGCTGTGCTGAGTCCCAGCTGCAGCATGAGGGATTTTCAGTTGTGGCATGCAAACTCCTAGCTGCGGCATGTGAGACCTAGCTCCCCAACCAGGGATCGAACCCAGGTCCCCTGCTCTGGGAGCTCGGTGACCCAACCCTTGGGCTACCAAGCAAGTCCTTGGAGTCCCCATTTTTGAGCAGCCCTATCTTCTTGTCCTCAGTGGTGGCTTCTGTGTAGAGACCTGGCTCTGTCTCTGACCTCTGCCCTAGGTGATCACAGCACCTGCTCTGTTAGATACTGTGCTGGTCAGCGATGTCTCTGGGGACATCGGGGGCATGTCACGTCTGGGGAAGTGGAGCCCGGGGAATGGTCCACAGGCTGCGAACGTCCTCGTGCTTAGCTGCAGGATGCTTCCCACCCACCTCACCTTCTTCCTCCTCCTCTACCTCTGCCTCCTCTTCTTCCACTATTGATATTTGCTTTTTAAAAATCCCATTGAAAAATAAAATAACATTTAAGAACTACATATAGAAAATAACATTTAAGAACTACATATAGAAAATAACATTTAAGAACTCCATATAGAAAAGGGAGTTCTCTGTAGTGCAGTCACAAAAACGTAGTCACAGTGATGGTTTTGCTGTGTTTCCTCCACGCTGGCCTTTGGTAGTCCCTCGAGGGACACTCTCCCTCAGTCAGGGCAGCTTTGCCACCTTTGAGGATGTCCTGGGCTTGCACAGGGCTCTTTGTCTGGAGGGGAGTGGGGGTGGGCAGGTAGATTCACTCCTCCAAGCGGGTCATGAGGAGGGTGCACTTCCCAATGTCAGAGTCCTGCCTTGGAGGTGGGCCAGTAGGAGCACAGGAAGGAGCCGAGGCCTCCAGGGTCCCCCACGACCTCCTTGGTCCTCCTGTCTTGCACCACAGCCTCCACGGATAGTCCTGCCCCGCTGTTTCCTTCTAGCCGAGGTAGGTCCGTCCCTTGGCGACTTCACTCCTGACGTGTTGACCTTGGGCCACTTGCCTTGCCTGTCTGGGCCTCAAGGTACCCTGAAGTGTGGGGCGTGATCCCTACTGGGCGGGGTTGTGTAAGGATGAAAGGAGAGGGCCTGGCATCCGGAGGGCTTCAGCAGTGCCTACCAGCTGTGCGGATGTAATGCCCCTTGCCTACAGCGGGCCCAGGGCTGTCTCATGGCTCAGTCCTAGGAGAGGCCCACACACTCTCATGCCTGTGAATGCCTCCCTGCCCTGCCCTGACTGAGCAGTGCATAGCCTTGGTCTGGAGGTGATGTTTCAGGGCCTGGGACTGAATACTGAGAGTCCAGGAGGAAAGCCTGCCGGGGAAGTAGGAGAGCGAGGAGTGACTATTAAAGGGAAGAGTCTAGTCTTTGGACCTTGTTCTAGAGGAGAGTGGGCAAGGGTGGTGGGGTGACCTGGGCCGTGGGAGGAAGTTGCTCGTTGCCATCTTGGTCTCTTTGGAGAGAGGTGAGGGCTGAAGGCCGAATGTGGGGTCAGGACCTACTGGCCAAAGCCCAGAGGACAAAGGCTGAAAAGAAAGAAAGGTGGCTACAGATTGCCAGGGAAGATGACCTGAAGCTAGTGCTGAGGCTCCAGGGGCCAGGAGTCCTGAGCAGGAGACCTAGGACGGAGTTTTGCCGTGTGGCTAGAGCTGCTGGGGTACCAATACACTGTCCCCAGGGAACCGAGCCTGGTGCCCAGACTCTGGGTTGTTTGGGCACAACCAGGAGGGTCGGTAGGGATTGGTGGAGGGCCCTTAGTTTTGGTAGGATGCCACAGGCCACTCCTTCTTTACAGAAAAATGGCAGATGCCGGTTGAGCAGGTGTGATGTGCCAGGCACCATGGAGGAACTCAATGTACACGAGCTCTTTTGTTTACTCCTCACTGCAGCTCTGTGAGCAGGCGTCAGAATGGGGAAACTGAGGTTCAGTGAGGTTTAGTGATTTGCCCCACTTTTCCCAGCTAGGAAAGAACTAGAAACAGGGTTCCAATCACTTCAAAAATGTCTACTAGACCATAAGCTCTGTGAAGGCAGAGCCCAGGCCAGTCCTGTTCTCTCTGCCCTGATACACAACCAGCTGCCTGGCACAAGCAGGACAGAGCGGATGTGGCCACGAGGGTGGAGACAGGCCCAGACCTGCATGGTTCCTCGTGCGCACCTGTCATCTCAGGCGCTCCACTGGCCGTTTCTCTCTGCCCTGCCCGGGGTGGTTCTGTTTGCCAGTAGGGCAGACCTTGGGTAGACAGCACCCTTCTCCCAGCTGTCTCCCAGACACTCTAGACCCTGAAATTGTCGAGTCACATGTTTTCCTTGGATTTTGATAATTGGTGATTCATGTTTGCAAGGAAGGCAGGAAAGTGACTCATGCTGATTTAATAAACCTAAGCATAGTCTCAAGAATCAGCTGATAAATCGCAGACTGGCAGCCCACTCCCCCATGCCTGCCAGCACCAAGCACTCAGAAATCACCAAGTTCAACAAGCCTGCAGAAAATTCAATCTCCCCAGCACTGTTTTCCTTATTTGAGCTAATAGCACGAGGCGCCTCTCTTCTGGCACCACGAGGTGGGCCAGGGGGCCCCTCTGCCTTCCCTGGGGTCCCGTGGGAGGAGGAGCGCAAATGTTTCACATGGGGCAAGTTCCTGAGGCTTCAACAGTGATATGAGTTGCTGGGACATCCCAGGGTTTACCTTGTGCTCTTGGATCCAGCGGCTGAGCCCCTGGGGAGCCAGCCTCATGCCCCAGCTTCTGAACGCTGGGGTAACGTGAGCAAGGACCCCTTCCCCGCAGAGTAATGAGAACAAGGCCAACAGCCACCGCCCTGGCCTCTCTGGGCCGTGTCAGGACTAACACACCTCGGTCAGTTGTGCGGAGCTCAGGTTACTCGATATAAACAAGCGGAGGTGAAACGTGGCAGCCCAGAGGGGCAGCCCAAGGTGGCAGGGAATGCGTCATTTCAGACAGCTCTCCAGCGACGGAGATGATTCCTGACATCTAGCAGGTATTAACTCGGGAGTTAATCCTCCTGGGTTATGGTTCTGCGTGGTCTCCACATATCTCTGTTCCAAAGAACTTAGGCTAGTGGGCTGGAGAAAAATTTCAGAGATCCACTAGGTCAGCATCAATGCAGAGATCCTGTTACCGTCCGCATGCTCTCATTCAGGGCTGAGTCCTCACAGAAGTTCCAAAGGAGGGGGTGGGGGTGCCAGGCCATGAGGAATGGGGGTGCCCTCTTTGGATGTTAGGGGTTTCCTAAATCTGGTGGCTTTTCTGGAAGTTCTTTGGTATTCCCTCCCCATGTTTACTGAGCCCCTACTGGGGAGTCAAGCTCCATGAAGAGTCCAGCCAGAGGAACCAGGATTCTTCCTTGGTGAGTCTGGTACTTGGTTAGGGTCCAGTCTTCCCCTCCCTGCTCATTCCTCCCTCTTTCTATTCATCTATCAAAAAAAAAAATGGATTGACTGTGATAATGTAAAGCATTATGTATGTATGTATGTAAAGCATTTAGTGTCATGTCATGACTGGCTTGGTGTTAGTTTTTATTATCAACATTCATGTCATTGCTATTATTTAATATCTATTGCATGCCAGGCAAAAAAAAAGGTGAATAATGCTACAAATTGGTGAAAGGACTGCACGAGAGCTGGAAATCATCAAGACAGTCTAACCTCACCCCTCACACTGCAGGGGGGCCTAGCGAGGCCCTGAGGGATGCAGAGACACAGGCTAAAAGGGGTTTCCCCAGGAGAGTGCGGCTGTGCCTAGAACACAGGCCTCCTGCCACGGCCTGCAGCTGCCACACTGGGATGGCATGGTCTGAAGACGCTTCCTGAAGTGAGTGGGTCTTAGGATGAGCTTTAGAATAAGAGTAGGAATGAGACCAGCAGGAGAGAAGAGAAGAGAAGGGGCTGAGTGCCGCCTGGCCCCCATAGAGGGAGGGGGCTACAGGTGTAACCACAGCCATCTGTGTAGCATCATTTGAGGAGACCCAAGGAGGCTTCGTTGTCCCCACATTACTCTGTTATTACCAGCAGGTGCTTCTTTCTGGCCTTTGCAAATCAGAACTGTTGGGGTTGGGGCTCAGCCTGCTCGCCTGTGTCTGCTCATGCTCGGAGAGGGTGCCCATGGGTCCCGGCTGCAAGCCACAGGCCAGGAGTGGATTCCTTAGGGAGAGGAAGCCCATTCAGTCCTAATGTGCCATTAACCCCTTGCATTTGTTTCCTCGGGCTGTTGTAACAAATTACCAGGAACCTGGTAGCTTAAAACAACAGAAGTTTATTCTGTCAGTGTTGGAGGCCAGGAGCTCAGAATGCAGGTGTTGGCAGGGTTGGTTGCTCCCCCAGTCTCTGAAGGAATATCTGTTCCATGCCTCACATGTAGCTTCTGGGGGCTGCTGGCAGCCATGGGCTTTCCGTGGCTTGGAGTTGTGTAACTTGTCTCTGCCGCATCCATCTTCATGTGGCCTTCCCTTCTGTCTGTATCTTCTCCTCTTCCTTTAAAGGCACTAGTCATTGATGGATCCAGGGTGACCTCCTCTTAACTGGATCTGCAAAGACCCTTTCTCCAAATAAATTTGTTCACAGTCACAGGTTCTAATTGGATCCAGGCTTACTGATGGATCCAGGGTGACCTCCTCTTAATTGGATCTGCAAAGACCCTTTCTCCAAATAAATTTGTTTACAGTCACAGGTTCTAGGAGGCCACCACTCCATCCACTACCCCTCTAAAGAAGTATGAAAGTGTGGCTCCGGAGATGGGTTACATGGTAAATTTTGATGGCATGAGGGGTTAAGTCTGGTTGAGACACAGATCTGGGGGTACCAGGAAAACTCCCAGAAGTGTTTGGCCTTGGGTGTAGGGATTTTTATTTTTGAGACTGAGAGTGCAGCTTAGAAGTGCTGATCAGGGGCATATGGGCATCCAGCAGGGCCTGTTGACAGAGTCCACCATGTTGGGGATGGAGTGTTGTGACCACAGCCTGCTCTTGGAATGGTCCAGAGCAGTGCAGTCCAGTAGCAGTTTCTACAATGATGGAAATGTTCTTTATAATCCTAGGCATCTGATACAGTGGCCACTAGCAGCATGTGTCTGCTGAGCTTTTGAAATGTGGCTAGTGCAATAATGGTCTTCCCTGGTGGCTCTGATGGTAAAGAATCTGCCTGCAATGCTGGAGACCCAGGTTCGATCCCTGGATCAGGGCGATGCCCTGGAGGAGGGAATGGCCACCCAGTCCAGTATTCTTGCCTGGAGAATCCCATGGTCAGAGGAGTCTGGAAGGCTATAGTCCATAGGGTTGCAAGGAGTTGGGCACAACTGAGCCACTAACACAACACTAGTGCAACAAAAGGACTAGATTTCACTTCTATCTACTTTTAATAAACTGTATTTAAACTTAAGTAGACCTACGTGACTAGTGGCTACCTATTGGCCAGCACAGCTCCAAAATATCTTGATTCGACCCTTTCCCCTCGTCTGTTCTTCATTTCACTATCAAAAATACATTTCATCATAAAGAGCTTAAATTGCTCTTTTGCTTTTTTATGTGTGTAATGCTTATGTTTTAACTTTTGGCTGAGGTATAGAGGCCAGATGGAGGTAACTGGTTTTAGACCCAGTACAAGAAAACGTGGCTGGCTCCTTGAGTAAAGGGAAAAGAGTGGTGTTTTCTATGGACACTCTTGCAGTTGACGGTTGCCTGGTCGTTAAGCTGGAGATGCAGCTAGAGAAGCCGTGGTGAAATGTATCCTTGCTGGCAGCGAGGAGGTTGCCTGGCAAGGTTGCTTGGAGCCTGAGGAAAGGGGTGATTGCCCACGTCAACTCCTCTGGCCCACTTTTGGGAGTCTATGAGTTTGGACTGCTTTGCTCCTTTTCTTGGCTTCTGGAAAGCCACAGATGAAATTTGTGTCTTACAAAGCTGGGTGCGCTCAGTCGCTTCTTTGCAACCGTATGGACAGTAGTCCACCAGGCCCCTCTGTCCATGGGATTTCCCAGGCAAGAATATGGAACAGGTTGCCATTTCCTACTCAAGAGCATCTTCCGACCCAGGGATCAAACCTGCATCTCCTGCAGCTGCCTCACTGGCAGGTGGATTCTTTCATCATGAGCCACCAGGGAAGGCCCTTATGGAGCGGTTTCTCCCAACCCCCTCCTTGTTTTCCCAGTTCCCCAGATGGATACTGCATACTGTCTTACTTTAGAGTGAGGATATTTATTTTTGTACACTGTTTAGACATGATCTTAAGCAACACTTCATTTATTTACCCATTCACATGTTTTTGACCTTCTGGGTGAAAAATAAAGCATTTTCCTGAGAGGAGAAAAATCTCAGAGGAGGCAGTTCCTGGGGTGATGGGGTCTTGATAGGACATGTGTGGGCTCACAGCTCATCTCTCCTCTTTCTCCTTGCTTTTTTTTCTGGCTTGTGCTCATCTGAGATGGTGGCTCTGGTTCTCGAAGCGTGATCTGCTTGCCCTCCTCCATGCTCATGCTTGACGGGAGCTCACAGGTCCAGGCTGGAAGTCACAGGCCAGGCATAGAAGACGTTTCCAGTGACACAGGCAGAGCAGCCTGTTGTAGGTGGGGAGCTGTGGAGGAGCATGGTGCGCTGGGTCAGGCTCACACCGCTCTGTGTACACGTAAGACACAAACGAGGGATTTAGAGGTGAAGAGTCCTGTGAGTGTTGCTAGGCAACCCTTCAGCTGGGTCTGGAGGTAACATAATCTCTGGGAGCAGCCTGGTAGGAGGGCCTCCTAAGGACAAAGCTGAACTTCAGAACCACCGCCTTCTGCGCCTGTTCCCTCCGGGGCTGCCTCTGGGAGGGAGTGAGAAAGGTCAGCAGAGCCACATTACATAAGCCGCACGGGTGACTGATGTACCCATGGATTCGTTATTGTTCTGTCTTCTTTTTCTCATGTATCTATTTGTACCCCACCTTGTACAAGAGAGGGTCTGAGGTGGTTTCAGAAACACAGCTGCTATAGCAGGATAAACATTAAATAAGGGAAGAAACTGGGGTAAGGGAGAAGAAGGATGAGGAAACGGGTGGGACCAGTCACTCAGCAAGTATCTGCTGAGTTCTGAGTGTGTGCCTGCCTGTGCAGATAGAGCAATGAACGCAGCAACCACAGTCCTCCACTCCCAGAGCTGATGGTCCCATAGAAGAGGGGTGAGAAAGAAAGACCACAGGTCCAGTGGTCTTTTGGGGGGTAGACTGTGCATTAGACCCTGAGCCTCCTAGTGGGCGAAGCTAGAGGGGAACACAGTTACAAGGGGCTGGGTGTGTTCTCTGTGTTGTTTGTGTGGGTAACAACAGAGCCGCAGTGATGAGCTTCACTCTCCTATCCTAGAAGTGCAGTCCATGGCAGGGTCCTTCTACCCTCTTGCTTCTCCTCCACTGCCAGCCTCATTTCAGGTGCCAACCTCCTGCCTGGGTTCTGAGAGTCAGCCCAGTGACGGATTTTGCTAAGCAGTTTGCCTGAGGCCCCACAGCTTCATGACTCCACTTTGACCCCTATCTTTGACTTCTTCCAGTTTGGTATTTATTATTATGCTTTCTATAGTGGGAGCCCCACTTGCTCATAGATTCTGAAGAAGCTTGATCATTCAGCCCCTGGCATCTCTTTGGGAGGGAGGTGGAATGTCCTTACCCCCTTACATCAGCAGACCAGGGTCTTCCCATCATCTCATGGATGGGTGAGGTGGCTTGTTCTTTGAGTAAAAATACTGGCATGTAGGAATCCATCTTTCCAAGGCAGCCCTTTTGTTTGTCTATTTATTTGTTCATTCCTCCAACAAATATTCTTGGGCATGTCAGCTGTTGTGTGTTAACCACCCATCATCTCTCCTGTCAAGGAGTCCAAGCTTTAGTTGAGGAAGAAGGATCAGTACATGTGAGCCTGCTGTGCAGAGTGGGGAGGGTTTAAGTATGAGATGGAGTGCTAATCAATAAAGTAGAAGTATTGTTTCTTTTATTATTTTATTATATTGTTTCTTCCCATGTACAAAACCATTTTTTCCCTACAGAGTTTTTTTTTTTTTGCATTGGGGGGTGTAAAGGAAAGCAGAACGTTTTATCATGATTTTTGCTTCAGCAATTTTGGGACAGATTAAAAGTCCTAGAACTCTAAAAAAATAAATAAATAAATAAAGCAGAAGTAAAAAATATAAGCAGGCTAAATTCATCCATACTGTATAACCACTTTATATGTCCTGGCCACAGATCAACCCTCATCCTGAGCACCCCTCCACAGAACTCACCCTATTTGGGCAAAGTGAAAGTGAAGTTGCTCAGTCGTGTCTGACTCTTTGCAACCCCATGGACAGTAGCCTGCACCAGGCTCCTCCATGCATGGGATTTTCTAGGCAAGAGTACTGGAGTGGGTTGCTGTTTCCTTCTCCAGGGAATCTTCCTGACCCAGGGATCAAACCTGGGTCTCCTGCATTGTAGGCAGACGCTTCTACCATCTGAGCACAGTCCACCTGAAAGTGCAAGCGTTCAAAATGCAGTAGACCCTGTACAAGTTAGCCATACAGAAGCAGAAAGGGCCTCACCTCCTTTGTTCTTGGAAGTGTACTTCTGTTAATGCAACCTTAACTTGTCAGCAGCCTAGTGATATGAGACAGAGCCTAGAACAGGGAAGCCTGCAATACCAGCCTCTTGTACAAGCTGTGCCTTCCCAAGTGAGCCATGCTGAGGAATGCTGAGGGAATCTTTCTCAAGGACATGAGGGCAAGTGCCTTGTGTGTACTCCATTAATGAATGCCGCCCGTTCTCAGGTTACAGGAGCAGGGCTCTTGGATGGATTTCAATGTTTTGATCCCTCTTTAAAGAAAGCAACCACAGCTATTCCAATTATGAATTCTGAAATACCATTTTGCAACCATTGGGGTGGGAGACGATTGGGCCACTGTGTTATCATACCATGCATCTCCCAGAGATAGAGACCTGCATAAGTAAAACCATATTTCTGTTTTCCAAGATCCAAGGTACCAATCCCAGGGACTGTCAGGCAGGCTCAGGAAGCAGCGCGTGGGGAACATTCTCAGACTTGGTAAGTGGCTGGCCTGCTGATAGAGGAGATTAAGGTGCTTTTGATCTCTTTGGCCCTAATGGCAACGTCTTTAGTTTTTAAAGTGACTTGGGAAAGTCTTCCTTTGAACAGCCAAGAGACTGCTTCAAGAAAGGCAAGCCCTATTCTAGACAGATTGTCGGGGAGGTTATGCTGCTGAACTGTAAATGTAGTTGCATGAATTTTTCCTTCCAGTTCCTTAAGAGCATAGATTTAGCCTTCAGATCAGTTAGCTGATGACCCACAGTGCACCAAGGCTCTGCAATCCCTCCCCAAGTCGGGTGGTCAGTGGAGGCCTCAGGGCTCTCCCTGGCTAGTCCAGCTTCCCTCTGCATTTGGACTCATCTGCAGGCTCATCTTACTTGGGGCCACTGCTCTGCTGCCACACTCTGCAAACCTCCGTCCAGTCTTGGCTCTCTGCTCACTGGAGGGAGGCTATTCCTGAAGGCAGTAGGGTGATGGAAGGACATTCTGGTGACACAAGTGGGAGAGTGGCATTTCCTGGTGGAGGGTTTGTGTGAAAAAAGGGTGTGTGTGTGTGTTGCTCTGACCCTGGATGTATGGAGAGCTACATGAATTAGAACTCAGATGTCAGATCATGAACATAAAAATTTTAGTTTAAGTAAACATTTAATCCCTTACTACTCCTTTGTGTAATGGAAGTTAAAAGTAGACTCTAAAATCCAGACTGCTTTGGTTAAAGTCTTCATTTCTCTAGTTATTAGCTATGTGGCCTTAGTCAAGTCATTTTATTTCCCTGAACGTGAATTTCCTCATCTGGAAAACAGTATCTAATTCATTGAGTTGTGAGAAATAAAATCATGCATATGTAACATACCACCTGCTTTACCTGCTCTGTGATACTGTGTTACTGGTTACTTTACCTGCTTCATGGTACTACAGCAGATGTTATAGTTATTCTAATGTTATCCATTCTGTCTTTGATTGCACACAAATGCCTTACCCCATTACTATTCATAAGCTCTATGTGCAGGGAGTTACGGGACTAAAGGAAAAGGGTAAGGTTTGATTATAATTTCACTAGAAAAGAATAAATGTACAAAAAGTGAATTTGTATCTAAGATCTTATAAATACATACTAAAAGAGAGAGGTCATTAGTTACTCATATTTATATTTAATGAGGGCTTCTGCCCAGTATATAAACAGTTGGAAGAGAACATTACTGCCACCCTAACAATAAGAACAAGCTAGCCCATTTATAAAATCATGCATGATTACAGTCCAAAGGGTACCAGCCCTTTCAAGAAGAGGTGGGACCCATGAGTGTTTCACTGTGGGCTGAGCTGCAGGAGGAGGTAACCATCACAGAACCAAGTGAGATGGAAAGAGTTTAAGTTTAAAGGAATTTTTAAGAGCCATGTGTGGGTTAGCATAACAGTTTAGAATTCTTGGAAGCTCCAGACTTGGGTGTGTCTTCGTACTCACTTTTGTCCATGGACTTCTACTGAGAACTCACTAGGAAGATTGGGGTCAGGACAGGAGAATGAACAGAAAATTCCCTGTGGTATAGGTACATGAGACCTACCCAAGCCTGTAGTTTAAGCAGGAGAACCAAAAAAATACTCTCCCATTTCCTGACCTTTCAAGAATAGGAGGCAGAAGTTATCTGCCACTGGGGGAGGGTAGGAGTGTTGAGAGACCCCCACCCTTGAGGAAGTATCAGACAGTAACTGTAAAATAACCATCATATGTTTGTCAGAGAATCTAGTAGGAAAGGTGGCAACATGGATGAACAGATACAGGATTTCAGCAGAGGGATGGAAGTGTGTGTGTGCACATGTGTGCACTTAGTCATGTCCAACTCTTTGCAACCCCATGGACCGAAGCCCTCCAGGTTCTTCTGTCCATGGAATTTTCCAGGCAAGAATACTGGAGTGGGTTGCCATTTCCTACTCCCGGGGATCTTTCCAACCCAGGGATTGAAACCATGTCTCTTGTGTCTCCTGCATTGGCAGGCAGATTCTTTACCACTGTGCCATCTAGAAAGTATATTAAAAACAGGTCTAAATGGAAATACTGGAGATGAAAAATGGGATGTCAGACATGAATTCTGTTGGTGTGCTTAGCAGATGGGACACAGCAGAGGAAAGACTCAATGGAGACATGTCAATAGAAATCATCCAAACTGAAACAAAAAGAGAAAAAAGAGTGAAAAAACAAAACAGAGCATTTGATCTAAGGGAGAACACCAAAAGGCTAACACACTTTAACTGGAATCCTAGGAAAAGAGGATGAGAGCAAAAAGGTCAGAAAAAAATATTTGAAGAGATAGGGACCAAACACTTTCCAAAACTAATGGAAAACAAACAAACAAAACAAACCCCAAACCATCACTGTCTGAGAAGCTTAGAAAATCCCAGGTGGGATCATAGTCAAATTGCTGAAAAAGGATAAAAAATTTTCTTATGGATTTATCGCAGACTTAGAGGAACAATGACAAGAATGAGAATTGACTTTTCATCAGAAATTGAGGTCAGAGGCAATGGAAATGCCATCTTTAGAGTGCTGCATGGAAAAAACAAACACAACAAAACCTGTCAACCTGGAAACCTATATCCAGTGAAAATAAACTCCAAAAATGAGGATGAAATAAAGATATATCGACACAAGTAAAAACCGAAAGAACCAATCTTCAGAAGAGCAGGACATGCTAAAAAGGACTTCTATAGACTAAAAGAATAATTTCAGAGGAAAACCTGGTCCCAAGGAAAGGAGTGGGCCCAAGAAGGAGTGAATTGGTCTATAAATTAAAAGGACTTTTAAAACTTAAAAGCAGTCATTTGAAGTAATAATGACAAAGGAAGATGGAGGTTTATGGTCTTTTAGAACTAAAACCAATGGCAACAGGAGTACAAAGGGTGGGGGCATTGTACTTGGAAATGTACTGTCCTTAGTTCTTAAACTATTCAGGAAGTAGTAAAATATGTTTTGAAAGTAAAGTGATAAAGATAAATGTGTAATCTCTGGAGAAATCACTATGATGCAAAAAAGCAAGCCTAACATGTCAATTGTTGTTGTTTAGTCACTAAGTCATGTCAATAGCAGATGTGAGATGAAATACTAAAAATACTAATATTAAAATACTAAAAATATTTGTTTCATTCCAAAATTCAGGATAGGAGTAACAGAAAAACAAAAGGTGTAAAGGCCTAATGGTACTCAAAACCCGAATTTGGTATATTTAAAACAAAAATATATAAATAGTTAATTACATGCAAATGGATTACACTTCCCAATTAAAAGGCAGAGATGGGCAAACTGGATAAAAATGCAGGACCCAACTATATGTAGTTTACGGGAAATACACTTTAAATAAGTCACAGACGGAAAGTACAAGGTTGGGAAAAGATACCATGCGAACACTATGCTTAAGAAAACAGTTGAAGCTCTCCTAATATCAGAATGAATAGACTTCAAGATGATAAAAAGATAAAAGGGGCATTTTATAATGGCATTAAGTGTTAATTAATCAAGACATAAAAATCTAAAAGTTGTTGTATAATAACAGAGCTCCAAAATATGTGAAGCAAAAACTGACCGAGCTGAAGCTGAACCACAGCTGAGGAGTGTGAGACTCTTCTCTTTGTAACTGATGCGTTGAAAGATTGGTGAGTGTATAGGAGATCTGAACAGCACTGCCAATAGCCTGACCTAATGTACATTTATCTAACATTCCATCCAACAAAAGCAAAATGCACACACTTCTCAAGTGCCTATGGAGCATTCCTCAACCTAGATCATAAACTAGACCATAAAACAAGTCTAAATAAATTTCCAAGGATTGAATTTCTAAATGTTCTCTGAACAAAATGGAGTCAAAGTAGAAATCAGTGGCAACAAGATACCTACAGAATTCTTCAAATATTTGGAAATGAAACAGTACTAAATAATGGACTAAATAGTCCATGAATTCAAAGAAGTCACAATAGAATTAGAAAATATTTTAAATTTAATGATAATAAAAAGGTGACATCAAAATTTGTGAGATGCATAATTTTTAAAGGGAAATGTATAGCTTTAAATGATTATCTTAGAAAATAAGAAAGATGCAAAATCAATTACCTTTGTTTGCACCTTAAAATGTTAACAAGAGATAAGCTAATTAAACCCAAGTAAGAGTGGAAATCAATGCAATAGAAAACAAATAATAGGAAAATCAGCAAAGACTAATGTTGGTTTGTTAAAAAGAGTAATAAAAATGATAACTACCTAGGAACATTTATTTACTGGATACAGAATTTCAGTTTTGCAAGATGAAAAGTTCCAGAGATTGGTGAATATACTTAATACTGTTGAACTGTAGCCTTAGAAATGATTGTGGAGGTAAATTTTATATTACATATATGTTTAACCATAACAAAAATTTTTATAAAAAGGAAAAAAGAAGACAAATTATTCATAAACCAGGAATAAAAGATGAGCTATCACTAAGGACATTAAAAGGCTAATGAGGTAATATTGTGAACAACTTTACAGCAAAAGTTGTACAAAACATCTTGTTTCTATTAATACAAAGTAGCCAACATTCAAAAAACATCCATGTCGTCAGTGACATATTACTTGAAAAACATAACCTGCAAAAGTGACACAAGAAGAAATAGCAAATCTAAACCCTATACTCACTAAGGAAATTGATTTGGTAATTAAAGTTTCCAACAAACAAATGTCCAGACCCATATAGTTTTTCTGGTGAATTCTTTCCAATATTTAAGCAAGCGCTAATAATCGATTTGTGGCACCCCACTCAAGTACTCTTGCCTGGCAAACCCCATGGATGGAGGGGCCCGATGGGCTGCAGTCCATGGGGTCGCTAGGAGTCGGACACGACTGAGCGACTTCACTTTCACTTTTCACTTTAATGCATTGGAAAGGGAAATGGCAACCCACTCCAGTGTTCTTGCCTGGAGAATCCCAGGGACAGGGGAGCCTGGTGGGCTGCCGTCTATGGGGTCGCACAGAGTCGGACACGACTGAAGCGACACAGCAGCAGCAGCAATAATCAATTTTACATAAGCTATTTCAGAAAATATGGTATGAGAGTATACTTCCCAACTTATTTTATGAATCCAGTGTTACTTTGATGCCAACACCAGACAAGGATATCAATAAGAAAGGAAAATTACAGATCAAAGTCCCTTATTAACATAGGTATGAAAATCCTTAAAGTGTTAGCAAATGTAATCAACAATATATCGAAAAAGGGTAGAGTTCATCTCAGGATGTAAAGTTGATATACTATTATCAGATCAGATCAGATCAGTCGCTCAGTCGTGTCTGACTGTTTGCGACCCCATAAATCGCAGCACGCCAAGCCTCCCTGTCCATCACCAACTCCCAGAGTTCACTCAGACTCATGTCCATCGAGTCAGTGATGCCATCCAGCCATCTCATCCTCTGTTGTCCCCTTCTCCTCCTGCCCCCAATCCCTCCCAGCATCAGAGTCTTTTCCAGTGAGTCAACTCTTCACATGAGGTGGCCAAAGTACTGGAGTTTCAGCTTTAGCATCAGTCCTTCCAAAGAAATCCCAGGGCTGATCTCCTTCAGAATGGACTGGTTGGATGTCCTTGCAGTCCAAGGGACTCTCAAGAGTCTTCTCCAACACCACAGTTCAAAAGCATCAATTCTTCGGTGCTCAGCCTTCTTCACAGTCCAACTCTCACATCCATACATGACCACTGGAAAAACCATAGCCTTGACTAGACGAACCTTTGTTGGTAAAGTAATGTCTCTGCTTTTGGATATGCTATCTAGGTTGGTCATAACTTTCCTTCCAAGGAGTAAGTGTCTTTTAATTTCATGGCTGCAGTCACCATCTGTAGTGATTTTGGAGCCCAGAAAAATAAAGTCTGACACCGTTTCCACTGTTTCCCCATCTATTTCCCATGAAATGATGGGACCGGATGCCATGATCTTCATTTTCTGAATGTTGAGCTTTAAGCCAACTTTTTCACTCTCCACTTTCACTTTCATCAAGAGGCTTTTGAGTTCCTCTTCACTTTCTGCCATAAGGGTGGTGTCATCTGCATATCTGAGGTTATTGATATTTCTCCCAGCAATCTTGATTCCAGCTTATGTTTCTTCCAGTCCAGTGTTTCTCATGATGTACTCAGCATATAAGTGAAATAAACAGGGTGACAATATACAGCCTTGATGAACTCCTTTTCCTATTTGGAACCAGTCTGTTGTTCCATGTCCAGTTCTAACTGTTGCTTCCTGACCTGCATACAAATTTCTCAAGAGGCAGATCAGGTGGTCTGGTATTCCCATCTCTTTCAGAATTTCCCACAGTTTATTGTGATCCACACAGTCAAAGGCTTTGGCATAGTCAATAAAGTAGAAATAGATGTTTTTCTGGAACTCTCTTGGTTTTTCCATGATCCAGCGGATGTTGGCAATTTGATCTCTGGTTCCTCTGCCTTTCCTAAAACCAGCTTGAACATCAGGAAGTTCACGGTTCACATATTGCTAAAGCCTGGCTTGGAGATTTTGAGCATTACTTTACTAGTGTGTGAGATGAGTGCAATGGTGCAATAGTTTGAGCATTCTTTGGCATTGCCTTTCTTTGGGATTGGAATGAAAACTGACCTTTTCCAGTCCTGTGGCCACTGCTGAGTTTTCCAAATTTGCTGGCATATTGAATGCAGCACTTTCACAGCATCATCTTTCAGGATTTGGAATAGCTCAACTGGAATTCCATCACCTCCACTAGCTTTGTTCATAGTGATGCTTTCTAAGGCCCACTTGACTTCACATTCCAGGATGTCTGGCTCTAGGTCAGTGATCACACCATCATGATTATCCGGGTTGTGAAGATCTTTTTTGTACAGTTCTTCTGCATATTCTTGCCATCTCTTCTTAATATCTTCTGCTTCTGTTAGGTCCATACCATTTCTGTCTTTTATCAAGCCCATCTTTGCGTGAAATGTTCCTTTGGTATCTCTGATTTTCTTGAAGAGATCCCTAGTTGTTCCCATTCTGTTGTTTTCCTCTATTTCTTTGCATTGATCGCTGAAGAAGGCTTTCTTATCTCTTCTTGCTGTTCTTTGGAACTCTGCATTCAGTTGCTTATATCTTTCCTTTTCTCCTTCGCTTTCCACTTCTCTTCTTTTCACAGCTATTTGTAAGGCCTATTTGATATACTATTAAAAGCCAATCAAGTTGATATACTATTAAAAACCAATCTGTATAATTTATCATGTTAGTTACAGAAGAAAATCATCTTTGCATAGATGCAGAAAAACCTATGGACAAATTTTGGTATTTATTCATGATAACAGCCTTCCCTGGTGGCTCAGATGGTAAAGTGTCTGTCTACAATGAGGGAGACCTGGGTTTGATCCCTGGATTGGGAAGATCCCCTGGAGAAGGAAATGGCAATCCACTCCAGGACTGTTGCCTGGAAAATCCCATGGACAGAGGAGCCTGGTAGGCTACAGCCCATGGGTTCGCAAAGAGTCGGACATGACTGAGTGACTTCACTTTCACTTCTTTCTTTTCATGATAAAAACTCAGCAAACTGGGCATAAAAGAGAGCTTTCTTAACCTAACAAATGGTATCAACAAAAAAACCTACAACTGATATACTAATTGGTAAGTGAATGCTTCCTTTCAGAGGCTAAAGACAAAGTGAGGATGCCTCTTCCACAACTTTTACTCAACATTGTACTGGAGGTCTTTGACAAGGCAATACTATAAGCAAAAGAAACAAAGGACATACGGATTGAATAGGAAGAAGTAAAACTGTCTTTGCTTATAGGTGACATGACTTTATACAAAGAGACTCCTAAGGATTTTTGGAAGATGAGTAGAGCTTAATTAATTAAGTAGTAATTAATTTTGCAGTAGTGAAAGATAAACAGAGTTATGATTCCATATACTAGAAATGAATAGTCGAAAGTAAAAAATTTTAAATAACATTTACTGTAGCATAAAAAATCAAATATTTAAGTGGGCAATTTTTCCTTTGACAAAGTGATCTTAAAATTTATATGGAAAGAAAAAAAGGCCTAGAATAACCAAAACAGTATTGAAAAAGTAAAACAAATTTGGAAGACTTATCCTACCTGATTACAAGACTGACTACATAGCTACAGTAATCAAGACAGTGCAGGACTGATGAAAGGGATAAATGGAACAGAATAGAGTCTGTACATGCACCTACAGATATATGGTCCAAAGATTTTTGACAGGAATGTCAAGGAAATTCAATGGGCAATGTCAATCTCTTTAACAACTGGTACGGGAACAATTGGTTATACTTTTAAAAAATAAAAGAACTTTGGCGTCTATCTCTAATCATGTATAAAAGTCAATTCAATGTAGGTCATTGACCTAAATGTAAAAGGTAAAGCAGTAAGATGACTAGAAGAAAAAAAATAGAATTTTTTGCAACCTTAAAGTAAGCAAAGATTTCTTAGAGAAGTCACAGAAAACATGAACCATAAAAACAGAATCTGGTAAATTGAATTTCATCCAAATAAAAAATTTAGGCTCATCAAAGACATTGTTAAGGGAATAAATAGGTTAACACATATGTCTGACAAAAGACTTGCATCCAGAGTATAAAAACTCTTTAACAATTCAAGAATAAAAAGACAATTCAATTAAAAATGGGCAAACAGTTTTAATAGAGACTTCACTAAAGGAGATAGGCAAATGTATATCACCCAAAAAATAAGCACCTGAAGAAGTGTTCAGCATCATTAGGTTTGAGGGAAATGCAAATTAAAATTACAGTGAGTTACTACTAGTTATCCACTAGAAGTTATCCACTGACAGGGTTAAAGTGAAAAAAAATTGATAACATGAAACGTGAGAGAGGAAGTAGAGGGACTGGAACTGTCCTGCATTGCTGGTGAGGGTATAAAATGATATAACCACTTAGGAAAACTGATTATTCTCTTTAAAAGTTCAAAATACATTTACCCTATGACCTAGCAATTCCACTTTCAGATATTTACCTGAGAAGAATGAAAACACATTTTCACAAAAATTTTTGCATCAGAATGGTCATAGCGAATTTATTCATAAAATTCTGAAACTGGAAGAGAGCCCAGGTATCTATCAGATGGAATGAATGACTGAATGGATAAACTGTGGCATAGTCGTATGACAAGTTATGAGCAATATAGAGGAATGAGCTTCTAATATACACAGTATCATGGGTGACTCTCAAAACTGGAATGAGTGAATGAAGCTAGATACCAAAATAAATATACTATGTAGTCCATTTATAAGAAATTCTAGAGTAGGAAAAACTAACCTATGGTAACAGAGATCAGATAAGTGGTTGATTCTGAGGGTGAAAAATTGAGAAGAGGTGTGGTATACTTTCTGGTTGAGAGAAATGTTCCATGTCTTTGTGTATATTCTTCAAAATAGATTGAACAAAACACTTAAAACCTGAACATTTCACTTTATGGAAATTATATGCTAATAAAAAATATGGGATTAAAAAACGTTTTTCTTTCGCTAGACTTCAAATCCCAGTTACCAGATTTGAAAGTACTGTATTTAAAATAAATCAGTGACACTCTCTAACATAAATCACAGCAAGTTCTATGACCCACCTCCTAGAGTAATGGCAATAAAAACAAAAATAAACAAATGGGACGTAATTAAACTTAGGAGCGTTTGCACAATGAAGGAAACTGTAAGCAAGGTGAAAAGGCAGGCTTCAGAATGGGAGAATATATTAGCAAATGACAAAGAATTAATCTCTAAAATGTCATTCAGCTCACTACCAGAAAAATGAACAACCCAATCAAAAAGTGGACCAAAGAACTAAACAGACATTTCTCCAAAGAAGACGTACAGATGGCTAATAAACACATGAATAGATGCTCAACTTCACTCATTATCAGAGAAATGCGAATCAAAACCACAATGAGGTACCATCTCAGGCCGGTCAGAATGGCTGCTATCACAAAGTCTACAAACAATAAATGCTGGAGAGGGTGCGGAGAAAAGGAAACCCTCTTACACTGTTGGTGGGAATGCAAACTACTACAGCCACTATGGAGAACAGTGTGGCGATTTCTTAAAAAACTGGAAATAAAACTGCCATATGACCCAGCAATCCCACTTCTGGGCATACATACCAAGGAAACTAGAACTGAAAGAGACATATGTACTCCAGTGTTCACTGCAGCACTGTTTATAACAGCTAGGACATGGAAGCAACCTAGATGTCCATTAGCAGGCAAATGGATAAGGAAGTTATATGTGGTACATATACACAATGGAGTATTACTCAGTTGTAAAAAAGAATGCATTTGAGTCAGTTCTAATGAGGTGGATGAAATTGGAGCCTGTTATACAGAGTGAAGTAAGTCAGAATGAGAAACACCATTACAGTATATTAACGCATATATATGGAATTTAGAAAGATGATAACAATGACCCTATATGCAAGACAGCAAAAGAGACACAGATGTAAAGAACAGACTTTTGGACTATGTGGGAGAAGGTGAGGGTGGGATAATTTGAAAGAATAGCATTGAAACATGTATATTACCATGTGTAAAATAGATGACCAGTGCAAATTTGATGCATAAAGCAGGGCACTCAAAGCCAGTGCTCTGGGAACAGCCCAGAGGGATGGGGTAAGGAGAGGGGTGGGTGGGGGATTCAGAATGGTGGGGACATATGTACACCTGTGGCTGATTCATGTCAATGTATGGCAAAAAACCACCACAATATTGTAAAGTAATTAGCCTCCAATTAAAATAAATTAATTAAAAAATAAGTTAATGGTATAATTATATTTTGATGGGCAAATGCTATGATAAAACTATTGTAAACCTAATTTGAAATATTTTATGAGAGCTACATCCTGTAAGCCTGTTCTTTAGCAGCAGCTCTGCTCAAACCCTGGAGAAGGTGATGGCACCTCACTCCAGTACTCTTGCCTGGAAAATCCCATGGACAGAGGAGCCTGGTAGGCTGCAGTCCATGGGGTCAAAAAGAGTCAGATAAGACTGAGCAACTTCACTTTCACTTTTCACTTTCATGCACTGGAGAAGGAAATGGCAACACACTCCCGTGTTCTTGCCTGGAGAATCCCAGGGATGGGGGAGCCTGGTGGGCTGCCGTGTCTGGGGTCGCACAGAGTTGGACACGACTGAAGCAACTTAGCAGCGGCCACAGCAGCATGCTCAAACCCAGATCTGCCCACTCAGCCTTCCCCTGGGGAGAGGAGAACTGGGTGGCAGGTGAGAGGCAGCCCCTGCCGGCCTCGTGGTGAATAGGCAGAATGTCCACAGAAATGAGCTTTAGTTGTATCTGTTAATTATCTGCTGCTGAATCTGGAGCTTATGAAACCCTGTTCACTAGACTTCAAAAGCTGGTGAGTCGGCTCGGTTATCTCTTTGAGGAACCCACTTTATCCCTCTCGCCAATCTGTGACAGCAAAGATTTGGTTTCATTGCAAAATTGTCTGGCACGATGGCGTCAGGCTGACTTGGGAAGGGTTGGAAAACAGTGATGACTCAGAGCTCTGCTGAGGAGCATCTAACCCACCTATCTCCTCTGCATGCCTTAGCCTGGTGAAAGAGGGGGCAGGGTGGACCTGGGAAGGAGGCTCCAGAGGCCTTGCAGAGGAGTGGGGCTAAGTCCTCCATCCTTCTGTGGGAACAAACCTCTCAACCGAGGCTGGGAAGGGTAGGGTTGTTTGCTTGCTTGCCTTTCTTTTTTGGTCTTTGGTAATAGTTTTCACTGACTTTCATTGACCGCGGAGTCAGTGAAAACTGGATTCCTTTCCTCAGCTAGTCAGGGTCAGCTTTGATTCTGGGTTTTCCTTTTCCTATCCTTTTATTAGAGTGAAATGAGGTTCTGTATCAGGTTCTTAGGTGAGAACATATTTCTGTTTGTTCTGCTTTCCTTGTTTTCCTTACTGGAGTAAGTGTTGTTTTCCTAAAATGACATATATATTAATTCGTTTACATGTTTCTAAAACTAAGGACGTTAGTCGAATTTATTTGTAGACAAAAACGGAATGAAAGATTGCTTTCCTACTTGTTTTTCTGCTCCCTGGCATTAATTTCAGAAGTTAAAAATCTGGGTTGTTGCTTCTTGTGCTAACAATTCCCATCTCACTAAATCATGGCACAGATGCAAAGTTTCAGTTTAATTTGGATTCTGGTATTATGCTTACAGAGGTAAAGGAAGACCCAGGCTTCGTAAATCTTTTTTTGTTTTTCCACTTTTATTTTTACATGTAGCTAGACTCAAAGTTTATGTCCATTTAGCTGACCTTTTCAATAGTGAGAGCTATTTTATAAGGCAGCAGAAGTGAAAGTTATCAGCAAGACTGGGTAATGTACAGTATTTATGAATGAACGTGCAAAAACCAACCTGGGGGTGTAAAATGTGAGGCTGTACTCAGGCAGAACTGCTTGTGACTTGAGCCTTCTTTGCAGTAAAGCATAATTCATGCTGCTGTTAGCCCTTAAAACAGGAAATAATATACCCATTTAACTTAATCACAATTTATATTACATGTGCATATTTCTAAACAAATGTTGTAGATGGAGAGTTTGGTAGCAATAATATTTATGAATTACACTTTTAGTTAGCAAAGGAAATGTGTGACCTCTTACATTTGGTTTGACATTTGAATTTGGTGTTCAGTGCATTTGACAGGGGTGATGGATTCTCATTAGCTCAATGTATAAACAGGAAATGCTTCCTTGGTGAACAGTTATTAATGTGGGACATCCCTGAATTTGAATTTTTAGTTGCTTATTCTGGTCCAGACTATGAAACTTATTTAATGTCTCCCTTTCAAAAAAATAAAAATAAAAGGAAAAAACAAGCTTTTAATATTGTGGCTTGACAACCTGAACACGTGAATGCCAGGTTCTGAAAAACAAAATGGTTGGTGAGCGGGTGGCAAGTAAGGCTGCAGGGATCTCACACACAGGGAGTAGCCCCAGCAGCGGGCGGCCCCCACGTGGCTTCGGCTTGCCTTAATTTCTAAATAAGATAACCTATAGGAATTAGAACATGACGTGGGGGCAGAATGGAGTAAGCTCCTACTTAACCTTTATCCAAACCAGGATTAAAGCTGTTCGTGCAAACCGGGAATCAGAGCCCATTTGCAATGTGACTTCAGACAGAAATTTCATCTTGAGTTTTCAGTGCTAACTTGCGATTCAGCGACAATCCTATGAAACAGGAGCTGAAGGGAAAGATGCAGGAAAGTTGGGAGAGGCATCCAACTTCTGATGGGTAGGAGGAAAAGCCAGGCCAGTGTGCCAGTGCCCGTGGTGGGCCTGACTCTTCTGAGTCATGCTTCGAATCTAATTAGAAGTCAGTTAGAAACCCGGAAAGTGAAGCTGGCAGGCCCTTAATCTGTATTTCAGGTCTGCAGAGGGGGAAAGTAGCATTTTTATTGTTGGAGGTCAAAGTTTAAATTTAGTTTATATCAGATTACCAAAATATGCTTTCGGTAAGGTTAGATTCTCATGCTCGGAGAGAGTGGGACTGTAATGAAAGCAAACAGGGCCGGAGATAATCCCATTACAGATGAACTCTTCACTCGAGCCTCAAACATTTGGGAACCATAATAACACCATCTCAGCAAGAAGATAAAGCCGAGCGGGCGGGAGCCGAGAGGGAAGCTCACTGAGCCCCCCTATTCAACATACCCCCCTTTCCCTTATTCCCAGAGCACACCCTGCTCCAGCTTTTTAGCTCACAGCACTTGGAGAAATGACTTACTTATTAGTTTTTCTGCTACTTCCACCCCTAAAATTTAAGCCCCGTCTATGGGGTCGCACAGAGTCGGACACAACTGAAGCGACTTAGCAGCAGCAGCAGGGTAGAGATTGTTTTTTTCTATTTTGTTAGATCACAGCCTGGCTCATAAGAATCTCTCACTAAACACTGGTGGAATGAATGAAGGAAGCTCATTTCCTCTGAGCAGAAAGTGAAGATTTTGAAACCAAGATAGGGAGCCAGCCCCTTTGGGTTCTGAAAGAAGTGACAATTGCCCTAGGAGGAGGAAGGCATCATCATTCCTGTGGGTTCTAGAAGGAAAACCATGAGGCTCAGATTGGAGGTTGCCGGCTCTAAGTCTGTGAGAACAGGAGCCATGCCCGCCCTGGTACCCAAGGCCTTGCACCCTGCTACGGAGGCTCAGTAGCTGGGAACAGAGCTGGACAGAATGAACGAGGAGTTGGGGTTGGAAGAGCCCTCAGTTGCACGTCTGGGAGATAGTGTGTGTCTCTGCCCCAACCTTTCAGGACAGTGAATCAGTACAGGCTGAGCGGGACCCCGTGAATACTGCCGGTCACAGACTGGACGCAGATGGGGATGAACCATCCAAGGGCTGAGGAAAGAAGCTGACAGGGCGGGATGCGTCTCTTTGGAGCCAGCTTTGCTCTCCCTGCTTAAAGTCCCGCCAGGACATTCCTGAGCTTGAGACAAAATAAAGCGTCACCTTTTTCCACTAAGGATGTGCCCGTGGGAAGACCACGTCCCTTCCTCACACCTTCTTTCAGAAATCATGTGAAATAGACCGACGACTGCTTCTGCCTCCAGTGAACATGATTTGCAAACTACCCTTTCTTCTCCTTCCCCCATGGAAATAATGGACAGCCTGTCCTCTTCCTTCTTCAAATACTCTCAAGAATA
The DNA here is from genome assembly GCF_032452875.1 of Bos javanicus. Lineage (NCBI taxonomy): Eukaryota > Metazoa > Chordata > Mammalia > Artiodactyla > Bovidae > Bos > Bos javanicus. The sequence continues at coordinate 46,238,057 of NC_083874.1, forward strand.
TTGGTATGAATCCCTGTTTTCTTTTGGCCTCTTAGAACAGAACCTTATTTATCAGTTTGTGAACTCCAGACCCCAGCTCTTTCCTCCCAACTCCTGGCAATGTTATCATTCTACCAGCCAGCAAGGGGGAAAGCCAGAGGCTTCTGCAGCAAAGACCAAGTATACAAAGCAATATGAAGGGGTCACTTACTCATTGAAGCCTCTGGCAGAGGATTGTGAGCCACACAGGGCTGGTTGCTACCCTCAAGCAGCTTAGATACCAGCTGGGAAGATTGCAGCCTCCACCTGTGTGCTTCTGAGGGAGGCAGGTTGACCTGAGGTTGGCGTGGTGATAGGAGCCAACCTGGTCCTGGCGTGAATACCGCTCTGTGACCCCAGAGGTGAGCCCTGCTCCCTGGTAGGCCTCCCAGACTTTCAAGAGCCTGCATTTGGCTCAGCTTTTGGGACAGAGAGCAGTCTTGCCTTGAATCATTCCCCACAGACCCGGTCCTCTGCAGGGAAACTGAAACCTGTCCTTTGAAGAGGCAGCGTTCAGACTGATGTGCAAACTCTCGATGGCCACTGCCTCCTTCTGAAGAGAAGGGGGTGCAGCAGGCCGAGCTCAGGAGGCATGTAGAAGCATCCACAGCGTGCCAGGCCTTTTCCTAGACCCCAGCCTCTAAGGGCCAGGCTCACTCACAGCCCGGGACCTTTCGTTTGCGTCGGCACTGCTCTTGCACTCCCTAGTCCTCCATTTATCCAAGGCCTTCCATCCTGAAACCCTGGGAAACCTCCACCACGAAGCCCTCCCTGAACACCCCAGATCCTGTCTGCCCCCGAATCTCTGTGGATTTTAAAATTGTTCTCTAAGGACTGTGTGCATTTTGTCCCCCTGAGCTCTGTGAGCTCCCTGAGTTCAGGGGCAGTGCTACTTCTCTGACCATGCCTTAGTTAATTAGTACAAGCCTTAGTATTTATCGGGCTTCCCAGGTGGCTCAGTGGTAAAGAATCTGCCTGCCAGTGTAGGAGACTCTGGTTCGATTCTTGGATTGGGAAGATCCCCTGGAGGAGGAAATGGCAACCCACTTCAGCATTCTTGCCTGGGTAATACCATGGACAAAGGAGCTTGGCAGGCTACAGCCCATGGGGTCCCTAAGAGTCAGACACGACTAGGCATGCACACACATTAGTACTTATTAAGCATGTCTTGAGGTTCAGCTATCACTTTGCCTTTTTTGACTTTGTTTTTGGAGTGATTAAAAACTTTTCTACTTAAAAATATCTTAAAAGTTATACATGTTTGCACTAAAAAAAACCAAACTATTTAGAGTTGAGTACAGAAAAAGTTAGTAGCTCTTGGGTCCCACTGCCAATCCCGTTCCTGAGGTTATCAGACCTAACGGTATAGGACATCTTTACATCTCTCTCCATGCCCCCACAAACTTAAAATGTATGTATACACACATATTGGAATTTTAACTTTTCATATTTTAAATTATTTCTTTTTAAAAATAAAATCTGGCTCGCACTAACCAAACACTACCTTGACAGTGCTTTTTTAGTTAATGCCACCTCATGGTATTGTGCCGGCTAGTAAATTTGCCGAGAAAAGCTTGCTTTATCAGTAAGGGACATAAACATGTTCAAACCTTCTGACATTCATGGATAACTCTTAAAAATTTTATTAATATAAAGGAAAAATAAAAAGAAATAGACTGAGTAGTAGGACAATAGATGTTCATGGATGCTGCAATATAATATATGAGTAATTAAAAAGGAAAAAAATCCAGCATGGCTTTTTCTGTTAGTACATGTAAGATGTTATTTATTCTTTTTATTCTCCTAATAGCTGCATAATTTACATTTGATGGTATAAACATAACACAATTTATTCAACACTTTAACTGATGGACATTCATTTTGATTTTACTTTTTGCCCTGATAAACAGTGCTTCTGTAAACATTCTTGTAGATATGCCCTGCAGGACATAATCCTATAAGTGAGATTGCTGGTATTTTAAATTTTAATAGACGGTGCTATACATCTTTTCTAAAGATTATAGCAGTTTATCAGACCCTAGGAATGAGTGAGTACTCCTGTTTCCCTTACTAGCCCTAGGTATTACTATTCTATCACTCTGATGGGTCAGATTTGTTGTTTTAATTTGTATTTCCCTAACTAATGAAGTTGCATATCTTTTCCACTGCTTACTGGCAATTTACATTTCCTTGTCTTTAAATTGCCTTTTCATATCCTTTGCCTCTTTTTCTGATATTCTTTCTTTTTCTTATCTGTAGAAGTCCTTTATTAAGATAGCATATAAACCCTTAGCAATAAGTGTTGCAGTTTTTTCTCCCTTCTTTTAATTTTGTCTATGATAAATCTGGCTACCTAAAAATTTAAAACTTTGCATTGTCAGGTATTAAAACCTCTCTTTCTTTATGGCTTCTAGTTTTTATGTCTTCTTTAAGAAGACCTTCTCCCTCAGAGTTTATATATACATTCCCATAAGTTTTCTTCTACTATTTTTTTATAGTTGTATCTTTTTCATTTAGATCTTTAATTCACCAGGAAGCCAGGTATGAGATGATGTGTAGAGGGGTCTAGCTTTATTTAACAGGTGATGTTGGACTAACTGCCTATCCATAAAGGAAAAAACCAAACCGAAGCAAAGTTTCCTTTCCCCATTGACTACATCTGTGTCTTGTATGTATGGAGTTATTCTACTTTTAGGATATGTTAGGTTCCCAGGCCTTGCTTTAGGGTGGAAGACAGCTCCCATTGTCCCGACACTGTACGAAGAATCAGCATGAGCACTGGTTCCCTGCTTGGGTAAATCTCTCTTTTCTTGACTATTAGCTATCAACAGGGAAAGGGGAGGGTTTCGATTACACATTCCCGAACCCAGGCCTATGTGAAGCTCTCAGAGCAGCAAATATCCTTCTTTTGGCTTGCGGGGTGGGGGGGGTGGTGGCGGGAAGGACCAACTTTTGAATTATGACAACCCCAAGTGGTGCCCTAAATCACCAGGTTTCTTACATGCTGGTGACAACAGAGCCCCTGGTATAAGAGGTCCTGGTCAGAGACACCCTTGTCCTTGGCAGGCTTGGGGCGGTGTCTGTCTGGCTTTCTTTGCAGTATCTACTCGCAGGCTGAGATTTTCTTTAGGCCAAGTTTCAGCCTGGAGCAAATTTTTTATGGCTGTGAGCTAATCCCCTAGCAAACCCTGGTTTATATAGAAACGCTGACACAGTGCTAGCTCTGGTGATTCAACTGGGGCGGCTGGGCTATTTATGGCTCCCTGATGCCAATAGGGGATAATTCTCATTTAATAGATTCCGTTTCTGTGGGGACAGGGATCCCACTTTTTCTCCCCAGTGGAACTTCTTGCACCAGGACCTGAGCAAGTAGACGGTTGCCTGGGGGCAGGGGCAACCGTGGGAGTAGCTCAGGCTGCAGTAAGTTTCAACCAAGGTGGGCTTTTCATCCTGGGATTGCAAGAGCCTTAGAAACAAATAAATATTTTCATCTCCTGTTTTGTCTCTGGGCAGTGGGCCTGAAAAGCATCTTGATTCTTCTCAGTGAGACTTGGGAGAAAAGCTGAGGATGACTTAATTCCGTCTTCCCCTTTCCCTTTCTGCACTTCTTTCTTTGTCCTAAGGACCTGCAGCAAGGGTTCTACGCAGCCACTGTTTGTGGGCGTGAGCCAGGCAGGGCTGTACTCAGGGTCCCCCGGGAGGTGAGGCCGTGTGCACGGCTGACCCCTCCTGAGACAGCTCCTTTGCCCCAGGTGGGGGCTGACGGGACCAGGGGATGGGTTTGGGGCTGGCAGGAGGGGGCAGTTCTTGGTTTAGCTTCATTTCTATTATCAGCCAGTATGAATCTTGGGTTCCAGCTTGAGCTCTTAAAAGACCTAGGGAGTGCCTTGTTTCCATTCCTCTCAACTGCCTCCTTACATAGGGTCAGACTTTTAAAAAAATTGTGGTAAACTATTCATAGCATAATATTCACCACTTGGAAGCATACAGTTCAGTGACATTAGGTCAGTTTGTATTGTGCAACCGTTTCTATCATCCATCTCCAGAATTCTTTTCATCTTACCCAGCTGAAACTCTGTGCTCATATTAAACAATAATTCCTGCTCCCTGGGGGGAAAAACTCTTGCCACTATGGGATGAAGGGTTTTGGAGCTGTGATCTCTGATGACCTGGGCCCTGTTAGGGTGGCTCTAGGGAGTGCCAAGAAGCAGCCAAGCCCCTACAGAAGGGAGTCCTCTTTACCATGCCGGGCCTGTCCCAGTGACATTTGGAGGGTTAGACAGGTGAACTACATCATCCCCGTTTGTCAGAGAAGCTTCACAGCAACAGGGTTAAGCAGTCCAGTAACCCAGTGGCTGAACTGGGGCTTGAACTGGGGCTGCCTGGCTCCAGAGCCTGTGCCCTTAACCATTTCTGGATATTTATTGCTAAGCTCTGGGGCTCCTAGTGTCATCCCCAGACCAACAGAGTCATTGCAAGAGCACCGGGCATCGTTCTCAACTCAGCAAAGCAACCAGATCGCGCCCACCTCATCTGTGGCCTTTGAAGTCAGCGATGTCAAAAAGCGGGACAGCCTTGTCTTTAACCAGCTTTTATGGGGCCTGTCAGGGGGATGGAAGCACTTAGAGATGGCAGGCAGATAAAGGATGGGCCAGGCCTGCCCTGATAAGGTGGCCCAGGACTGGGGGAGACACCGAAGCCGCCAGGACTGTGGTTTCTGCATGGGAGTAAGCACGATTTCTGGCAGAGCCAGAGAAGCTGTGAAGACAGGCTGGCGGCCACAGGATTTAGTGGTTTAGCTTTGTTGAAATCCTCAACTTCAAGGACTTCCCCTGGTGACTGAGTTTTGTCAGGCTAATTAAGAGCAAGCCCGGCCCTGCAACAAGCCAAGCTCTGGGAATAGAAGAGGGAGGGGAAGGGTGGGCGAGGGATGCCCAGACATGGCTGGGGGGCAAGGATCTGGTGTCAATCCTGATGGATGGATGAGGCCCCCCTTGCCATGCCTGGCAAGACAGATGGTGAGGAAGATCCTAGGGTGAAGCCTGTTCCGCTTTTCACAGCTCCTCTTCCAGCTCTCCCGCCCCCACTTTCCCAAAGGCCCTGACAGGCCTGGAGCTGGGAGGACTTGTGGACTCGAGCCTGGAGGATGGTGGGGGGTTGGGCATCCTTAGATTCAGGGTTCATCCATCATCTTACTCTCACATGTGAGCTTGGCTGGAGACTAGAACTTGAGATGTATCTCATGAGGGATTGTAGGCCTGGAAGGAGGGGAGGAGACACGGAAGGGGCTGGTGAGTGTGCTCCTGGATAAAGGACTCCTCAGGGCTCTCCCAGGACTGTCTCCATGACACAGTGAGAATACCTGCCCAGGGCCTGTGCACAGTGCAGTTTCAGGGAATAGGTGGGGTCTTACTAACTAGCTAATCCTCCCCAAGCTCCTGAGATGGGAGAGGGATACTATTATCCCTATTTGACAGCCAAAGAAACTTTGGCTCAGAGAGGTTGAGTAACTCAACCAGTGTCACACAGAGTATATTTGAACCCATGTCTGATACCAGAGCTTCCCAGGTAGAGCTAGTAGTAAGGAATCTGCCTGCCAGTGCAGGAGATGCAGGAGACACAGGTTCAATTCCTGGGTGGGAATATGCCCTGGAGGAGGAAATGGCAACCCACTCCAGTATTCTTGCCTGGAGAATTTCATGAACAGAGGAGCCGAGCGGGCTACAGTCCACGAGGTCACAAAGAGTCAGACAGGACTGAGTACGAACTCACCTCACTGACACCAGAGCCTAAGCTCTTTAGCACGGGTTACCATGGACTGTACAGTCCATGGGGTTGCAGAGTCGGACACCCCTGAGCAACTTTCACTTTCACTTCATTGTCACAGAACTGGCAGCAAAGCCTGCCTGGCTATCTGCCCTCAGACCGATGCAGACAGACTGAGATGGGACCCAGATCACCTGCGGCCTCATTCAGTTCCTTCAGCATGAGAGGCTGTTGGATGCGAGCTGGGTCCCTCAGCCAGACGTATGACAGGAAGTGCGGAGGGGCCTCAAGAGCCCTGTTGGCCACTGCACGGTGCGGGGAGCAGACCAGGGGGAGCACTTGAGGGCAGGGGCCGTGTGGGGAATCTGTGCTCATACCCTGAGAAGCTGAACAATGAGCCAGGCAGTTCCTGCCTTTGCTCACAGAGCGGGAGCACAGGCTGAGGGGCACGGGGTGGGAGTAGGGCTCAGGAGTCAGGGGCCCCAGCTGAGATGGAGGGGGCGCTGGGTCTGGGAGGATGAGTGGGAGTTGGGGGGTGAGCTCTTCCTTCCTCAGGGAGTGGGGTGAAGAGCACTGCTGCTGGGCAGAGGAGTCCAGAGGTCTGTTTGGTGAAAACCCCAGCTCTGCTGAGTTCATGACCTTGAGCAATTTAACCTCTCTGTGCCTTTCTGCATCCTGCAAATAAAAATAGTCCATGTGGCATGTGGTTGTTTTGAAGACCAGATAAATTAATGCAGACAGAAAGCTAGGTCTGTCCTCAGTAAACTGTGAAATGACCATGGAGGCTCTGGGCTGCTGCTGTTCTCCCAGCTGAGAAATACTAGCAGGCACAACCTTTGTGCAGAGGTGGAGGAAGGGGCCCAGCTGCGTGACCTGCGAGTGGGCAGGTTGCCCGTGTCTTACTGCCCTGGCTCCCCTGACTCCCTCACTTCCTACTTGTTTATATGGGTCTTCCCAGTGTGACATGTCAAGTGTTGTCCAATAGAACATTTTCCAGGGTTGGTGGTGCTCCTCTAGCTTGACTAAGAGTTAGTTAAAGCTTGTGGGGAGCACCATCCCAAACAGTGGAGAGGTGCTTGCTTCTTTCAACACACTGTCTTTGATCGGTCTTGGTCTTCCTGGTGCAAGGCACCAAGCTAGGCTCTGGGAGAACAAGCCAGTCACAGTCCTTGCCCTTGAGAGCTCACAGTCCACGGAGAAGGCATTATTCATTCATTCATGCATTCACTCAGCCACCATTTACCAAGCACCTGCTTTGTGCCAGCGACCTTTCTAGACATTGAGAACTCAGTGGGGAACAGGACAGTCGGCAACTGCCCCCAGGTTACTCTTGTGGTTTGCTTTTCTGGGATGGCAGCAAGATGCAATCAGTCTAGAGTGATCGCCATGACCCTCAGTCCCTACTATGCGCTGGGCACTGGGAATCCACTGTGGGCAGTAGGGCAGAGTGGTTAACAGCTGGGTCTCTGGGTCCCGTAGCCTGGGTTTGTATCTTAGCTCTGTTTACTGGCTGTGAGACCCTAGGCAGGCTGGATCTGAGTCTGCTTTGTCTGTAAAATAGGGATGCTAATGGTACCTTCCTCATGGGGTCACGGTAAGGATGAAATGCAATGAGGTGTGAAAGGCACTCAGCACTTGGCACGCTAACTGCACTTACACAACACCCACCTGTTGGGACTGTTGTCATCACCCTCCTCCAGCTTTCAGGGGCTCACCTGAGACCCTGGGAGGACTATCCTCTCTTCCCCGTCAATTGTAGGATTTAACATGCAAGTACTGTTAGAAAAGTCATGCATGTAATTCTGGTTCAAGGTTAACCAATCTCCTTTTCTAAGTAACCTTTAAAAATCAATTAGACTCTGTAAATGAACTATATGGGAATACAATCTTGACAAGTGTGGATACATGTATATGTATAGCTGATTTACTTTGCAGCACAGCAGAAACTAACGCAACATTATAAATCAACTATACTCCCCCAAAACTTAATTTAAAAATAAAAAGAAATAAAAACCAATTAGAAAAAGGCAGATAGCCCAGTGGAAAGATGGGTAAAGATTTGAGCAAATAGTTCACAGGAAAAGAAAGAAGAACAGCTTATTAGCAAATGAAAAGAAGTTCAATCCTGTCTATATTTTTTAAAAATATCTATTAACATAGCAAGATACAATTTTCACCTTGCAAGCAAATGAAGGTTTAAAATTTTGCTGATACCTTTTGTTGGAAAGGATATGGGGAAATAGACATATTCACATAAGTGAGTGGGGAGTGTGAATTGGTGCAAGATCTGTGGAGAAAGTTTGGAAGGTTCTATTAAAAATGCACCATCCTTTTGACTTAGCATTTCTATATACAGAAACTTATCTTATGGATATGTTAATAAATTAATGCAGTGATATGCATCTAAGGACATTTACTACCTCCCTGTTTATTGTAGAGAAAAAAAAAGAAAGAACTATAAACATCCACCAATGGAGGACTGGTTAAACTAAGGTACTTGAATACAGTGGCATACCCAACAGCCGTTATAAGGTACCGGGGCCCTAAAATGTATCTTGCAGATCTTAACATATTGCTAAGATATGTTTTTTTTTAAGGTATAGAAAAAGGAAAGTGTAGAGCAATATGCCCATTTGGTTTACTCTCATTTGGGTTAAAAAGTATAAGCTGTGTAAAACACATGTTTATATGTACAGAATATACCCCAAGGAAATGCGTAAGAAACCACTCACAGTGGTTTCCTTCAGACAGAGGTCCCGGGAGCTTGAGCAGGAAGGGAGATCTTCATTCTACCTTCTTGTATTCTCAGATTTTTTTTGTATCTGTGAATTACTAAAATAATTACAAGGAAAAAATCAAGCCGACTGAAGCTACTCATTGCTAGTTACAACATTCATAGTTAAAAGATGAAATCTTGTTCCAAGTTTTTCTGGTTTGTGTTTTTGTGTGCGGACTGATACAGTATTCTTCCTCTGAAATCCTCCTGATTAGCTAAGAGATGGCTCTCAGGCAGGGCTGCCCATTTAGATGGTTTCAACGTAAACCAGCGTCCTGCCATTGCTTTGATTGAGGTGGAGGAGAAAGCCCAGGGGTTGAGCCTGACCTAGCTGGTGACGAGGGACCCCTCTCCTTCCTGAGTGTTTGATCCTGCATTCTTATCTCCCCCTGTAGGATCAGAATCCAAAAGCCTCTAGGGTGAGGCTTGAGGTTCTCAGAGCATCCTCAGTACCAACCTTACCCCTGTACTGGTGAGTAGGTAGGTGTTTTCTAGGAGCGAGACCACACACCCAGGTGGTCCTGGAGTTGTTGTTGAGTCGCTAAGTCATGCCTGAATCTTTGCAACCCCATGGACTGCAGCACATCCACTTTCCTGTCCTTCACTACCTCCGGAAGTTTGCTCAGACTCAAGCCCATGAAGTCAGTGATGTCATCCAACAGTCTCAACCTCTGTCGCCCCCTTCTCCTGCTCTCAATCTTTTGCAGCATCAGGGTCTTTTCCAATGACTCTGCTCTTCTCATCAGGTGGCCAAAGTATTGGAGTTTTAGTATCAGTCCTTCCAATGAGTTTTACAGGTTGATTTCCTTTAGGATTGGCTGGTTTGATCTCCTTGAAGTCCAAGGGACTCTCAAGAGTCTTTTCCAGCACCGCAATTCAAAAGCATCAACTCTTGGGTGCTCAGCCTTCTTTATGGTCCCAGCTCTCACATCCATACATGACTAATGGGAAAACCATAGGTTTGACTATATGGACCTTTGTCAGAAAACTGATGGCTCTGCTTTTTAATATGCTGTCTAGGTTTGTCATAGTTTTCCTTCCAAGGAGCAAGCATCTTTTCATTTTGTGGCTGCAATCACTGTCCACAGTGATTTTCAAACCCAAGAAAATAAAATCTGTCACTGTTTCCACTTTTGGAGGTATGGCTAAAATGAATCCTTCCAATCGGTGAGAAAATCTATTTTTTGTGAGGGCTATTAGGACAGCTTTCATGTGTATGGAACTTGGGGCACAGTCTACTGTTTGTCCCTGAATTTTTGGTAGCTAGAGGTGACTTCTGTCAGGAAGTAGAGAGGTAGGAGCTTTTAGAGCAAGCAGCCTGCAAGCTGACTTGTAACTTCTAATAGTAATTCAGAAGCCAGAATGCCCATACTTTTTTCTCCCTCATTCCCTCTCACCCCTTCTTCTTCCTTTCCTTTTCCTCTTTCTCACTGTTTTCCTGTTTAAAATTTTTATTAGTTTTTGTTTTAAATTTCATGTAAAAAAATAAAAATTACATTTGCAAATGGTTTAGAGTCAGATGTTACTAGACTTGTGTAAACACACACAGGCACACACCCCCCATATCCTGGTCCTGGACTTCTGCCCACTTCCCTCATTTTCTACTTCTCAGAGGCCACTATTGATACTACTAGTAATCTAGTGGATTCTTTTGATATTTCCCTCTGTGTCTCTAAATAATGTACTTATGCTGCTGCTTGAATTCTTCCATCTTTGGCATTGTTGATTGACTTTCTGCTGTGGAAATGAGGATTTAACTCTCTTTTCATCATCACCTGCACTTCTCCTCTCCCATTGTTCTAAAATAGTTAATAGCATAATTTCATTATATCGGTGTTTGGTGGTTGAATTATTGTGACCCTTGAAGTTCTGTTCATAGCTGAACTATGATGACTCGTACTTTCCTGACCATTTCCTCTCGTCAGTTACCTTTTTTCCACCTCTGCTCAGTGTTTTGTTATAGGTCACTAGTTCAACACCAAACTCCTCTCTAGCTGAATAAAGTCTGTCTTAAAATTGTTTCCACAAACTTTATTCTATCGTGTCCACCTTCTGAGAAAATCTCTCCCACAGCCTCTGAACTTGGTCGGGTGCTTTCTAGATCTGCTATCCAGTTTTTGTTCCAGGTTTCTTCATTAGCATATTGGCGATTCCCTCAGTTTTATTTTTCTGCTGATCTTCTATTTCCTGGATCCCATATCCTCCTCTTTCTTTGGTTTCTTCTTTGCTTTAGTGGAGCGCATTTTTTTCACATTAACTTATAAAGAACTAAGTATTTTTTGTACCCTTGGATATTTTAAAATGTATTTATTCTAGCCTCATGCTTACTTGATGGTTTGGCTGGGTATAGAATTCTGGGTTGGAAATAATCTTTCAAAACTTTGATGGCCTTGTGCCATTGTCTTCATGGTTACAGTGTTGCCAAGAAGGCCATTAGTGAAATCTGTTTCTCTCTCTCCCTCTCTACTATAGGAAATTTTCTTTGCTCTGGTTGTTTTGAAATTTTGTATGCAGTTCTTTAGAGTAGATATATTTTTACTCATCGTGCAGGGCACTTTGTGAGCATTTTTGAAACTTATATCCTTCAATTCTGGTTGTTGCTGCTGCTGCTAAGTCGCTTCAGTCGTGTCCGACTTTGTGCGACCCCATAGACAGCAGCCCACCAGGCTCCCCTGTCCCTGGGATTCTCCAGGCAAGAAAGAACACTGGAGTGGGTCGCCATTTTCTTCTCCAATGCATGAAAGTGAAAAGGGGAAGTGAAGTCACTCAGTCATGCCCCAACTCTTCGCTATTACCTATGAAAATTGTTTCCTTGATTATTTCCACTTTCATTTCCCCTCTTTTTATTTTCTACCTCCCCACCTACTCCCTGAAACACCTATTATTTAGAGGTGCATGTATTGAACTATTTCCTCAATATTCTCATTTATTTCTCTTCCATTTTTTTTTTGTTTTCTCTATTTTCTGGGCTGTTTATCTTTGAAATTTTTATGCATTGTATTTCTTCCATCATTTAAAAAATTTTCCAAGATCTCTCTCTTGTTTTCTAAACATTCCTTTTTAAAATAACATCTTGTTGTTGATTCATAGATATAATATTTTCTCTAAGGTACTGTGATTTCACTCAAGTTTTCTTCTCCTTCCCTACTTATTTTGGTCTCTATGTTTCATATTATATAGTCTCCACAAGTGCCTTGTTATTCTTGATTGCCTGATCACCTTTAAGAGTAGAGGTCATTTAAAAGCTGACTTGAAAGCTCTGTGTCCTTTAGGTGGGGCTGTTTAAACTATGAACTTCATGTAGCATAATCTAGGTAGGCTGTTTGCAAGAGAATCCTCACTGTTGATGTCTTTTGAATGTATCTCTTGCACTAGTAAGATTGTTCAGAGAAATTGTCTCCAGTCTTCTGCCTAGAAGGTATACATTTGGCTCTCAGCATTCATGGACTTTAGGAGGGAAAGAAGGCTAACTATCTCCTTAGTATGTGTATTACTAGTCTGCTCAGGCTGTCATAACAAAATACCACAGTCTGGGTGGCTTAAACAACAGAAATTTATTTTCTCACTGTTTTGGAGACTAGAAGAGCAAAGACAGAGGCTTGGTTCTGGTGAGGCCTCTCTTCAGAAGGCCACCTTCTCCCTGTACCTCACATGATCTTTCTACTGTGGGCAGGAGGAAGGAGAATGCTTTGGTGTCACCCCTTCCTCTCCTTATCAGGACAATAGTTCTACTGAACAGAACCCTAACTTATGACCTCATTTAACCTTAATGACCTTCTTAAAGGCCCAAACTCCAAATATGATAATGTGGGGAGTTCAGTTCAGTCACTCAGTCGTGTCCAACTCTTTGTGACCCCATGGACTGCAACATGCCAGCCTCCCTGTCCATCACCAACTCCTGGAGTTTACCCAAACTCATGTCCATTGAGTTGGTGATGCCATCCAACCATCTCATCCTCTGTTGTCCCCTTCTCCTCCTGCCTTCAATCTTTCCCAGCATCAGGGTCTTTTCAAATGAGTCAGCTCTTCACATCAGGTGGCCAAAGTGTTGGAGTTTCAGCTTCAGCATCAGTCCTTCCAATGAACATTCAGGACTGATTTCCTTTAGGATGGACTGGTTGGATCTCCTTGCAGTCCAAGGGACTCTCAAGAGTCTTCTCCAACACCACAGTTCAAAAGCATCAATTCTTCAGCACTTAGCTTTCTTTACAGTCCAACTCTCACATCCATACATGACTACTGGAAAAACCATAGCCTTGACTAGATGGACCTTTATTGGCCAAGTAATGTCTCTGCTTTTTAATATGCTGTCTAGGTTGGTCATAACTTTTCTTCCAAGGAGTAAGCGTCTTTATTTCATGGCTGCAGTCACCATCTGCAGTGATTTTGGAGCCCAGGAAAATAAAGTCAGCCACTGTTACTCCATCTATTTGCCATGAAGTGATGGGACCAGATGCCATGATCTTTGTTTTCTAAATGTTGAGCTTTAAGCCAACTTTTTCACTCTCCTCTTTCACTTTCATCAAGAGTTCTTTATTTTATCTGCCATAAGGGTGGTGTCATCTGCATATCTGAGGTTACTGCTATTTCTCCCAGCAATCTTGATTCCAGCTTGTGCTTCATCCAGCCCAGCATTTCTCATGATGTACTCTGCATATAAGTTAAATAAGCAGGGTGACAATATACAGCCTTGACATTCTCCTTTCCTGATTTGGAACCAGTCTGTTGTTCCATGTCCAGTTTTAACTGTTGCTTCCTGACCGGCATACAGGTTTCTCAAGAGGCAGGTCAGGTGGTCTGGTATTACCATCTCTTTCAAAATTTTCCACAGTTTATTGTGATCCACACAAAGGCGTTGGTATAGTCAATAAAGTAGAAATAGATGCTTTTCTGGAACTCTCTTGATCTTTTGATGATCCAGCACATGTTGGCAATTTGATCTCTGGTTCCTCTGCCTTTTCTAGAACCAGCTTGAATATCTGGAAGTTCACGGTTCACGTATTGTTGAACCCTGGCTTGGAGAATCTTGAGCATTACTTTACTAGCATGTGAGATGAGTGCAATTGTGCGGTAGTTTGAGCATTCTTTGGCATTGCCTTTCTTTGGGATTGGAATGAAAACTGACCTTTTCCAGTCCTGTGGCCACTGCTGAGTTTTCCAAATTTGCTGGCATACTGAGTGCAGCACTTTCATAGCATCATCTTTTAGGATTTGAAATAGCTCAACTGGAATTCCATCACCTCCACTAGCTTTGTGTGTAGTAATGCTTTCTAAGGCCCACTTGACTTCACATTCCAGGATGTCTGGCTCTGGGTGAGTGATCACACCATCGTGATTATCTGGGTTGTGAAGATCTTTATTGTATAGTTCTTCTGTGTTTTCTTGCCAACTCTTTTTATGGGGAGTTAGGCCTTCAATATGTGAATTTGTGAGGGGTATAATTCAGTTCATAATGGTATGTAAAATTTCACTTAACTGTTCTGTTTTCATTCTCATACTTTCATCTTCTGCTGTGTTTGATGACCTCAATTCTGTTTCATCCTCTCTAGAAAATAATCTTCGAGTCTACTGCTGGAGTGGTGATTAGGCTGCCACCCAGGTACATTGAATGAGAATGGGTCTCTGAAGGTCTGACGGTTCTTAAATAGATTATAAACCAATTCTTCTTTTAATAGGTGCACATTCACTGCCACTTCTAATGTTGCTTCTAATTCCTGACTAGTTGACTTTTGGCCTGCATTACTGTTGACTTAGGACTCAGTTTTTCAGGTCTGCTAAATTGGTTACCATTTATCCAGCTTCCAAAATGTTCTTGCTTTTGTAATCTCTCCTGTTTTCTCTCTCCATGGGAATTATATCCTAAAAATATCTTTCTGTTGTCAGCTTGTGTTTCTGGAGGAAGTAGAGGTAAATGTATGTTTGTCTCATTCTCCATCTTTAACTGGACACCATATGTCTCCTTCCCTTGAAAGCAGTGGAAGCCCATCTGAGGAGTTAGCTTTGGTTCCCAGTCCATTTCTCCACCAACTCTGGTGTTTCCACAAAACATGTCTGTAGCATCCAAATGCATTTGATTTTGATGTGTTGAGTGATTTCTGGGGACCAATAGTCTGACATCACTTGACCAAAAGATAGAAATATACTCTGAGCTCATCACAAGTATGCAAACAATTTTAATACACTCAGAAAATGATTTGTGCTTCAAGTTCAACAAAGCTTCCACATTTTCCTGAACAGCATCTCCTTACATTTAAAAACTTGATATATTTCCAGGGGAATCTAATCCATATGTTTCCTATTTTTGTTTTTTTTGTTTTTTTGTTTTGCTTTTAATGCATCTTAATATTGTTTCATAAAGCACTATTTAAGCTAACATTCTTTATTAGCTTTTTTTCCCTTAAGTAAGCCTTTTCCATTAGCTTTTATTTAGAACTGTATTTTTTTCAAAACTTGCCGACCACCAAGTTGAATTGAACCCCTAAATGTCTGAGTTTCACTTGAAAGTTTGACTTGTCTTGGCGTCTAGTTAGGGCAAACCCATATTTTCTAAAATCTTGTGTTTTCTGTCTGTGTTTCCCAGCTAAGCAGATCTGTACCCAGAACCCATTCCACAGAATCCTATACTCCATGGTAATTTGGACCAGAAAGAAAGTACCTACATGCAGCATACCTCTTGTTGTGGTCAACCATGCACTGGATAGATAAGAGTAGAAGGAAATATTCCCCTGCCTTGGGGAGTTCAGTCTACTTAGGGAGATGAGTAAGAAAAGAAAGTCTTTCATTTCCTTCCTGTATGTCAGATAATGGACACTTGGCCATGATTGTCCTATTTAAACCCAATGATACACATGTATTTTATCTAAATTAATCCTCTTAATAAGTCTTCAGGATGAATATAATTATTACCCCAATTTACAGAATAAGGGCACTTGAGACTCCAAATGTTGCTGAGCTTGCCCGAGATTGTACAACTATGAAGTGGTAGAGAGGCTGGTTTAGAAGGTAGGCAGAATTCCAACACATGAAAAGCAGGAACATGATTTAGGTACCTGGTTTGGAATGAGTATTCAATAGTGGTTGTGAAATAAATATAACAGGGCCAATGATACATCCTGTAAAGCTGAGAGAAGACTTATGAGGGCTGCCACCACTAAGAAAGATGTCCTAGAGGAGACTATTATCCCAAACCTGTCTTCACTTGCTCTGCTGCCATGTCCAGGTGACTGTCGTCTGTTACCTGGATACCTACTTTGCTGCTGTTGTTCAGCCACTCAACCATGTCTTGACTCTTTGCGACCCCATGGCCTGCAACACACCAGGCTTCCCTGTCCTTCACTAGGATACCTATTGGAGCCTGTCAACTGCTCTCCCCACTTTCCTTCTTGCCCCATTACTAACTGTTCTCCACACAGCAGCCAGCATGATCTTTTTTTTTTTCTATTCAAGGTAAAATTTATCTACAGTGACATGCATACAACTTAAGTATTTAATCTGACGAATTTTAACAAAATGTATATACCCATGTAACCAACACCACATTCAAAACATAGAACATTTCTATTACCCTGTATTCCCTTTTTGTCAATACCTACCTCTGATAGGCAACTAAAATTCTTGTTACTATAACCATAGATTAGTTTTGTATGTTTTGAGTTTCATGTAAATGAAATTACACATTATAACTCATTTGTGTCTGTTTTTTTTTTTCCAATCAGGATGTTTTAAGATTCATCCCTGCTGTTCTGTGTAGTTGTACCTCATTTCTGAAATTGTGAAATAGTATTTCAGCTATAAAAATATCAACTTTATTGATTGATTTTTGTGTTGAAGGAGATTGTTACAGTTTGGAATTATTGTGAGTGAAAGTGCTACATTCTTGTACAAGAGAGTTAGTGAACATACATTTTTATTCTCTTGAGTGACTAAGAATGCAATTGCTGGTCATACATAGATACATATTTAATATTTTAAGAAAATGTAAAAATGTTTCCAAAGTTCTTTCACTGCTTTATACTTCTATCAGCAATGTATGGGGGCTGTGTTTGTTCTTTTTCCCCCTGAGACACTAGGACAGTGAAAAATAAAAAAGATAACACCCAGTGGTGGAGAGACAGAGGGAGCTGGAATAATTGGATATGGACATGGGGAAAATACAGCTTGGCCTATTCTCTGTGTGAGGTAGAAGTCAAGGCTTGCTTTTTTCTCATTAGCAATATATAGGTGTTCCAGCATTATTATTATTATATTACTATGTAGCATTAATTTTTAAAAAAGACTTTACTTTTGCAATGGAATTGTCTTGGCTCATTTGTCAAAAGGCATGTATGTTAGAGTCTCTTTCTGGGTTATCCATTCTATTCCACTGATATATTTGGTGATCTTTATGCCAACACTGAAAGGACAACATTGGAAGGACTGATATCTGAACATGAAGCTCCAATACTTTGGCCACCTGAGGCGAAGATCTCACTCACTGGAAAAGACCCTGATGCTGGGAAAGATTGAGGGCAGGAGGTGAAGGGGGCAACAGAGGATGAGATGGTTGGATGGCATCACCAAGTCAACAGACATGAATTTGAGCAAACTCCAGGAGATAGTGAAGGACAGGGAACCTGGCGTGCTGCAGTCCATGGGGTCACAAAGAGTCAGACATGACTTAGCGACTGAACAACAACATGCCAACACTACACAATATTAATTTTTTTAAATTATTTTAACCGAGTTATAATTGATATATTAGTTTTGGGTATACAGCATAATGATTTATTATTTGTATGTATTGCAAAATGATCACCATAATAAGTCCATGTAGCATCCATCACCATACATAGTTACTGTTTTTTTCTTGTGATAAGAACTTTCAAGATCCATTCCCCTGGCTACTTTCAAATATGCAATATAGTATTATTAAGTACAGTCATCATGCTGTGCTTAACATTCCCATGACTTACTCATCTATAACTGAAAATTTATACTTTGTGACCCCTTTCACTCAGTTAACAACCCCTAACCCTCACTTCAGGCAACCACTAATCAGTTCTCTACATCCCAAACTTGGGATTCGTTTTTCATATTTCATGTATAAGTGAGATCATATGATGTTGTCTGTCTCCTCTGACTTATTTCACGTATCATAATGCCCTCAATGGCTTCCCTGGTGGCTCAGACAGTAAGGAGTCCGCCTGTGATGTGGGAGACTTGGGTTCGATCCCTGGGTCGGGAAGATCCCCTGGACAAGAAAATGGCAACCCACTATTCTTGTCTGGAGAATCTCAAGGACAGAGGAGCCTGGAGGGCTACAGTCCATACAGTCACAGAGAGTCGGACACAACTGAGCGACTAACACACAATGCCCTCAGTGTCCACCCATGGACCTTGTTCCAAATGAACCTTTTTATGGCTCAGTAATATTCGTGTGTGTGTGTGTCCCCTTTATCATTATGAAATGACCCTCTTTTTCTGGCATTATTCATCACCTGCTTTCTCCTGATTAGACTTTGCCTGATATACCTTTTTATGTATTTTTACTTTTAATGTATCTGTGTCTCATTTTGAAGTCCATTTTTCCTTGAGAATACATGGTTGTGTTTTATCTATATTGAGAATTTCTGCTTTTAGTTGGACTATTTAGAATAAAATTTAATATTAGTATATATATATAGTTGAGTTTAAGTATATCATCTAACTATTTATATTCTATTTGTTTCTACTGTTTTAATACCTTTTTAATAATATATTTTCCCTGCTTTGTCAGAGTTTTTAAATGATTCTGTTTTCCCCTACTCATGGCTCATTATGTTAACCTTCATTTTACTGTGGTTTTTCACTTGTAGTAATGCTGGGAGGGACTGGGGGCAGGCGGAGAAGGTGATGACAGAGGATGAGATGGCTGGATGGCATCACCGACTCGATGGACATGAGTCTGAGTGAACTCCGGGAGTTGGTGATGGACAGGGAGGCCTGGTGTACTGCGGTTCATGGGGTCACAAAGAGTCGGACACGACTGAGTGACTGAACTGAATTAATTTTAGTTTTTAAATGTTTGTATTTAACTTGCCACAGTATATTTTAAAATAATTTTATATCATGTTGTTTATAACATAAGAACTTTACGACAGTATAGTTCAATTTACCCACTCCTATTTCTTTTGCGATTTAAAAAAAAAATTAAACTTCACTTCCAGATATGTAATAATGCCAAAATCTCTCTTCTCTCTGTTGCATTAAACAGTCAAGTCTCTCTTAAAGGAAATCGGAAACCTTTTTATTTTGTAATAACCTGAGACTTACAGGAAAGTTATAAAATGAGGATGGAGATTTCCTATGTACCCTCCACCCGGCTTCCCTTAATGTTCACTAACATCTTACAAACCATAGTACATATGTTAAAAACTAAGAAATCAACACTGACACAATACTGTTAAGTAAACTAGATTTTATTCACATTTCATTAGTGTTTCTGATGTCCTTTTTCTGTTCCAGGAGCCAATCCAGAGTCCCACCACGCACTTAATTATCTTCTCTCCTGGGACAGTAGTGTTAGTCTCTCAGTCACATCCTGGTCCTTGCCAATCACCTCCCACAGTCCTTACTGATCTATGACAGTTGCTTATCTTTACTAGTCTTTCATGGTCTTGACACTCTTATAGAGTTGTTTCGTAGAATGTCCCTCACTCTGGGCTGAGTGTTTGCTCATGATTAGGTTGAGGTTGTACAAAGATACCCCAGTAGTGATGCGCCCTTCTCAGTTACCCCATCAGGGGGCATGTGATGTTAATACTTACTACTGGTGGAGCTAACAGTGATCACCAAGCTGAGGCAGTGTCTGCCAGGAGTTTCCACTGAAAGTTATTTTTCCTTAATATCTGGAAGAAATACTTTGAGACTATGCAAATATCCCATTTCTCCTCAAACTTTCTCCCACTAATTTTAGCATCCATCAATGGATCTTAGCTGTAACAAATTTCAGGATGTTCTAATGGTGGTTTTCAGTTTCCCTTACCCCTTCTAGACTTCCCTGGTGGCTCAGATGGTAAAGCGTCTGTCTAGAATGCAGGAGACCCGGGTTTGAGCCCTGGCTTGGGAAGATCCCCTGGATAAGGAAATGGCAATCCACTCCAGTACTATTGCCTGGAAAATCCCATGGACAGGAGGGCCTGGTAGGCTGCAGTCTATGGGGTCACAAAGAGTCAGACACAACTGAGAGACTTCACTTTCACTTACCCCTTCTGCTTGTGTTAATTGGAATTCTTGAAAGAACCATTCCTTCTCATCCATGTCTCTCCCTCTCTTAGTTTTGGTCCTTGTATGTATTTTTTATCCTACAGGTTATTCTGTTGTTATACATTTTATTGCTTAAATTATTTCAACTTTGGCCAAGGAGAACTCTTTGATATTGATTCCTGAGCCCTTTATAGGTATCCTCATTTTTTTTTTTTTTTGATCACCTTGTCACTTTCTGGCACACAAGAAGCTCCAGACTCCTCTTGTATTTTCTGTGACCCAGGTTTGGATTTAACCACTTATCTAAGAATGCTTCCCTGGTATCTTAGTTGGTAAAGAATCCGCCTGAAATGTAGGAGACCCTGGTTCGATTCCTGGGTTGGGAAGATCTGCTGGAGAAGGGATAGGCTACCCACTCCAGTATTCTTGGGCTTTCCTGCTGGCTCAGTCAGTAAAGAATCCGCCTGCAATGCAGGAAACCTGGGTTTGATCTTTGAGTTGGGAAGATTCCTAGGAGAAGGGAACAGCTACCGACTCTAGTATTCTGGCCTGAAGAATTCCATGGACTGTACAGTCCATGGGGTTGCAAAATGTTGGACACGACTGAGCAATTTTCCCTTTCACTTTCCAAGGATCCCTGGTTGTGGTGGTGGTTGTCTTGGGGTTTTTTGCTTTTTAATTGAAGAGTGATATTTAGAAGCTAAAATCTGTGCAGTGAAGTCCTCAGTAGTATTGAAATGTCATTGTTTCTAGTGTCTGTCAGCACCAAACTTGGATATATATACACACTAACTTATTCATAGACTCATTTATGTTTATTTTTGTATCTGTCAGAGTGAATATATTTTAAAAACAATTGATTTCTTATTGAGTTCTTATTGATTCTCAAACAATTGAGTTCTTATTGATACTTTTAATTGCAACCCAATACCAGTGTCCCTTCTGACCTTCCCCATTTGCTTCTTTGTAACTGCTTTTATAGAAAGTTAGAAACAGAATTTTCATTATTTACCCTATATCTGTTTATTTGTTCAACTCTAGTATACATTGGAAGTTGCTTCAAAATTGTTAACCCATATCTCTGTGAGAAACAAATTTACCAAATACAAACTGTATTTGAGTACAGTTCTTTTTCTTTTTAGCTCTATAGTACCTAATTCAAATATGGTTTTTGAAAGTTACTAAGGTTCTTCACTTTTCAATTCTCTCCAGTGTGCTTATGCTGTTCATTAGTAATGCTTAGATTATATATTAAGATTACAATTTATATTCCATCATGTGTTCCCACCACATCCTGGTTGATTGTATTTTATATAAATTTACATGCAGTGAAACTTCCTCGCCGCCACAACTGGTGAAAGTCCGTGTACAGCAACGAAGACTGAGCACATCCCAAACCAAACAAACATATACAGAAAACTTGCTCTTTGTAATGTACAGTCCTAAGGGTGCATACAGTCATGTCTTCACCACCAGACTTGTGATACAGAACAGAAAAGTTCTAGCAACCCGTACATTCTCTCTTAATTTGTATTATATCAGCCCCTTCACTGTCCTCTATCCCTGACAGCTACTTGTCGTGAGTTTGTTTGCCTTTTTCAAAATTCGTAAAAATGGAAGTGTAGGATATATAGATTTTAGGTCTGACTTCTTCCATTTAGCCAAATGCATTTAAGATTTATCTATGTTGCATGAATCAGTAGTTAGTTTCTTTTCATTGTTAGCTTTTATTTATTGTTTTTTATTGTATGGATGAACCATCGGCATGGTGATTATCCATTCACTAATTTAAAAGTGTCTGGGTTGTTTTCAGCTTTCGGTGATTATGAGTAAAGATGGTATATAAATGTATAGGTTTCTGTGTGAAATTAAGTTTTTACCCAAGAGAAATAAAGAGTCCTGGACTGTTTGGTCTTATGGTAGTTCTACATTTAACTTTATATATTAAAAAAAGCTGACAAATTGTTTGCAGCAGTAGCTTTCTTATTTTGTATTTCTACCTTCAAGGTATATAAGTTCCAGTTGTTTTGCACCCTTGCCAGCAACTGGTTTTGCCATAAAAACAGAGCAAAAAAAAAAAAAAAAAACAGAGCAAACAAAAACCCCATAGGCATTCTTAGTATGTAGTGATTTCACTGTGGTTTTAATTTGCGTTTGCCTGATGACTAATGATATGGAGCATCTTTTTATGTGTTTATTTTCCCTTTGTATATCTTTGATAAAGTGTTTAAATTTTTGGCAATCTTTAATTAGATTGTTTTCTTTCTAAGTTAATTTTTATTGGAGTATAGCTGATTTACAATGTTGTGTTAGTTTCTGCTGTACAGCAAAGTGAATCGGTTTTACATGCACATATATCCACTCTTTTTAGATGATTTTCCCATATAGGTCATTACAGAGTACTGAGTAGAGTTTCCTGTGCTGTACAATAGGTCCTTATTAGTTATCTATCAGTTCAGTTCAGTCACTCAGTCGTGTCCGACTCTTTGTGACCCCATGAATCACAGCACGCCAGGCCTCCCTGTCCATCACCAACTCCCGGAGTTCACTCAAACTCATGTCCATCAAGTCGGTGATGCCATCCAGCCATCTCATCCTCTGTCGTCCCCTTTTCCTCCTGCCCCCAATCCCTCCCAGCATCAGAGTCTTTTCCAATGAGTCAACTCTTCGCATGAGGTGGCCAAAGTACTGGAGTTTCAGCTTTAGCATCATTCCTTCCAAAGAACACCCAAGGCTGATCTCCTTTAGAATGGACTGGTTGGATCTCCTTGCAGTCCAAGGGACTCTCAAGAGTCTTCTCTAACACCACAGTTTAAAAACATCAATTCTTTGGCGCTCAGCCTTCTTCACAGTCCAACTCTCACATCCATACATGACCACTGGAAAAACCATAGCCTTGACTAGATGGACCTTTCTTGGCAAAAATGTCTCTGCTTTTCAATATGCCATCTAGGTTGGTCATAACTTTCTTTCCAAGGAGTAAGCGTCTTTTAATTTCATGGCTGCAGTCACCATCTGCAGTGACTTTGGAGCCCCCCAAAATAAAGTCTGCCACTGTTTCCACTGTTTCCCCATCTACTTCCCATGAAGTGATGGGACCAGATGCCATGATCTTTGTTTTCTGAATGTTGAGCTTTAAGCCAACTTTTTCACTCTCCTCTTTTACTTTCATCAAGAGGCTTTTTAGTTCCTCTTCAGTTTCTGCCATAAGAGTGGTATCATCTGCATATCTGAGGTTATTGGTATTTCTCCTGGTAATCTTGATTCCAGCTTGTGCTTCTTCCAGCCCAGCATTTCTCATGATTTACTCTGCATATAAGTTAAATAAGCAGGGTGACAATATACAGCCTTGACGTACTCCTTTCCCAATTTGGAACCAGTCTATTGTTCCATGTCCAGTTCTAACTGTTGCTTCCTGACCTGCATACAGGTTTCTCAAGAGGCAGGTCAGGTGGTCTGGTATTCCCATCTCTTTCAGAATTTTCCACAGCTTATTGTGATCCACACAGTCAAAGGCTTTGGCATAGTCAATAAAGCAGAAATAGATGTTTTTCTGGAACTCTCTTGCTTTTTCGATGATCCAGCAGATATTGGCGGTTTGATCTCTGGTTCTTCTGCCTTTCTAAATCCAGCTTGAAATCTGGAAGTTCACGGTTCACATATTGCTGAAGCCTGGCTTGGGGAATTTTGAGCATTACTTTACTAGCATGTGAGATGAGTACAATTGTGAGGTAGTTTGAGCATTCTTGGCATTGCCTTTCTTTGGGATTGGAATGAAGACTGACTTTTTCCAGTCCTGTGGCCACTGCTGAGTTTTCCAAATTTGCTGGCATGTTGACTGGAGCACTTTCACAGCATCATCTTTCAGGATTTGAAATAGCTCCACTGGAATTCCATCACCTCCACTAGCTTTGTTCATAGTAATGCTTTCTAAGGCCCACTTGACTTCACATTCCAGATGTCTGGCTCTAGGTGAGTGGGCACACCATCATGATTATCTTGGTCGTGAAGACCTTTTTTGTACAGTTATTCTGTGTATTCTTGCCACCTCTTCTTAATATCTTCTGCTTCTATTAGGTCCATACCATTTCTGTTCTTTATCGAGCCCATCTTTGCATGAAATGTTCCCTTGGTATCTCTAATTTTCTTGAAGAGATCTCTAGTCTTTCCCATTCTGTTGTTTTCCTCTATTTGTTTGCATTGATTGCTGAAGAAGGCTTTCTTATCTCTTCTTGCTATTCTTTGGAACTCTGCATTCAGATGGATATATCTTTCCTTTTCTCCTTTGCTTTTCACTTCTCTTCTTTTCACAGCTATTTGTAAGGCTTCTCCAGACAGCCATTTTGCTTTTTTGCATTTCTTTTCCATGGGTATGGTCTTGATCCCTGTCTCTTGTACAATGTCATGAACCTCATTCCATAGTTCATCAGGCACTCTATCTATCAGATCTAGTCCCTTAAATCTATTTCTCACTTCCACTGTATATCATACCTAAATGACCACTAGAATGGTCTAGTGGTTTTCCCTACTCTCTTCAATTTAAGTCTGAATTTGGCAATAAGGAGTTCATGATCTGAGCCACAGTCAGCTCCTGGTCTTGTTTTTGCTGATTGTGTAGAGCTTCTCCATCTTTGGCTGCAAAGAATATAATCAGTCTGATTTCGGTGTTGACCATCTGGTGATGTCCATATGTAGAGTCTTCTCTTGTGTTGTTGGAAGAGGGTGTTTGCTATGACCAGTGTGTTCTCTTAACAAAACTCTTATTAGTCTTTGCCCTGCTTCATTCCGTATTCCAAGGCCAAGTTTGCCTGTTACTCCAGGTGTTTCTTGACTTCCTACTTTTGCATTCTAGTCCCCTATAATGAAAAGGACATCTTTTTTGGGTGTTAGTTCTAAAAGGTCTTGTAGGTCTTCATAGAACCGTTCAACTTCAGCTTCTTCAGTGTTACTGGTTGGGGCATAGACTTGGATTACTGTGATATTGAATGGTTTGCCTTGCAAATGAATAGAGATCATTCTGTCGTTTTTGAGATTGCAACCAAGTACTGCATTTTGGACTCTTTTGTTGACCATGATGGCTACTCCATTTCTTCTAAGGGATTCCTGCCCGGAGTGGTAGATATAATGGTCATCTGAGTTAAATTCACCCAGTCCATTTTAGTTCACTGATTCCTAGAATATCGACATTCACTCTTGCCATCTCCTGTTTGACCACTTCCAATTTGCCTTGATTCATGGACCTAACATTCCAAGTTCCTATGCAATATTGCTCTTTACAGCATCGGACCTTGCTTCTATCACCAGTCACATCCACAACTGGGTATTGTTTTTGCTTTGGCTCCATCCCTTCATTCTTTCTGGAGTTATTTCTCCATTGATCTTCAGTAGCATATTGGGCACCTACTGACCTAGGGAATTCCTCTTTCAGTATCCTATCATTTTGCCTTTTCATACTGTTCATGGGGTTCTCAAGGCAAGAATACTGAAGTGGTTTGCCATTCCCTTCTCCAGTGGACCACATTCTGTCAGACCTCTCCACCGTGACCCGCCCATCTTGGGTGGCCCCACACGGCATGGCTTAGTTTCATTGAGATAGACAAGGCTGTGGTCCTAGTGTGATTAGATTGACTAGTTTTCTGTGATTATGGTTTCAATGTGTCTGCGCTCTGATGCCCTCTTGCAACACCTACCGTCTTACTTGGGTTTCTCTTACCTTGGGCGTGGGGTATCTCTTCACGGCTGCTCCAGCAAAGTGCAGCCACTGCTCCTTACCTGGGCCGAGGGGTATCTCCTCATTGCAGCCCCTCCTGACCTTGAACGTGGAGTAGCTCCTCTAGGCCCTCCTGCACCTGCGCAGCCACTGCTCCTTGGACTTGGGGTTGCTTCTCCCGGCTGCCGCTCCTGGCCTCGGACGCAGGGTAGCTCCTCCCAGCTTCTGCCCCTGACCTTGGACGTGGGGTAGCTCCTCTCGGCCGCGCTTGTGTGCCGTCGCAGCTGCCCGCACCGCCGGCTCCTATAGATACTGTTAGTTATCTATAGTAGTGTGTATATGTCAATCCCAATCTCCTGATTGATCCCTCCTCCTCCTTTTCCCCTTGGTAGCCATAAGTTTGTCTTCTATATTTGTGACTCTATTTCTGTTTTGTAAATAAGTTCATGTGTATCATTTTTATATTCTTTTTTTGAAGTGTTGATTTTAGTACTTTCACCTGAGCATCACAGTGACTTGGCGTGTTTACAGATTGTACTCCATTAGAAGTTATTACAAGACAGTGGCTGTAATTCCCTGTCCTATACAGTATATCCTTGTTGCTTATCTGTTTATACATAGTAGTTTGTAGCTTTTAATTCTGTACTCCCTCATTTCCCCTTTGGTAACTATTAGTTTGTTCTCTATGTCTGTGAGTCTGTTTCTGTTTGGCATATACATTCATTTGTATTATTTTTTAGATTCTACATATAAGTGATATCATAGAGTAGTTGTCTTTCTCTGACTCATTTCAGTAAGCAAGCTTCATCCATGTTGCTGCAAATGGCAGAATTTCATTCTTTTCTATGACTGAGTAATACTCCATCATGTGTATACATACCACATCTTTATCCATTTGTCTGTTGATGGGCGTTTGGGTTGCTTCCATATCTTGAATATTGTAATTAGTGCTACAATGAAGCAACTCAATATAGAAAACACAACGCCCAAAAATGGGCATAAGACCCATTTTTGATTGCGAAAACAATTAAAAAATGGGCATAAGACCTGAATAGACTTTTTTCAAAGAATATGCATAGATGGCTAACAGACATATGAAATTATATTGTGTTGCTATTAGAGAAATGCAAATAGTAACAATGAGATATAATCTCACACCTGTCAGAATGACTATCATCAAAGGTCTACAAAGCAAGAATGCTGGAGAAGATGTGGAGGAAAGGGAAATCTTTATACTGTTGGTGGGAATGTAAATCAGTGTAGCCAGTATGGAAAACAATCTGGCGGTTCCTCAGAAGCTAAAAATTGGAACTACCATATGATCGAGCTATTTGCACTCCTGGGTGTATGTATGTATGTGTGTGTGTGTATATATATATATATATATATATATGTTTGGAAGAAAACGAAAACACTAATTTGAAAAGGTCATTTGTTTTCTTATTGTTGAGTGTTGACAGTACTTTACATATTCTGGGAACAAGTCTTTTATTAGATACGTAGGTTCCAAATATTTTCTCCCGTTCCATGGCTTGTCGTTTCATGCTGTTAACAGTGTGGTTCCTATAAAAAGCCTTTTTAACCTTGAAAGAAGACAGAAAGAAACCCTGACAGCCTATTAACCTTGAAAAAATCTAATTGGTCGATTTTTCTGTTATGAATCATGCTTTTGGTATAGCTAGAACATCTTGGGGAAAATTAACATTTGAATAATATTGAGTCTTCCAACTCATAAACATGGCGTATTTCTCCATTTATTTAGGTCTTTGATTTCTTTCATAAGTGATTTATAGTTTTCATCTACAGATCTTGTGTGAATTTTGTTATATTTACACCAAAGTGTTTCATTTTTTGGTGCTATTATAAGTAGTACTGCTGTGTGTGTGTGTTTGTGCTCAGTTGTTTGACTCTGTGTGACCCCATGGACTGTATCCAGAATGAAGCAGGGCAAAGGCTAATAGAGTTTTGTCAAGAGAACGCACTGGTCATAGCAAACATCCTCTTCCAACAGCACAAGAGAAGACTCTGCACACGGACATCACCAGATGGTCAACACCGAAATCAGATTGATTATATTCTTTGCAGCCAAAGATGGAGAAGCTCTATACAGTCAGCAAAAACAAGACCGGGAGCTGACTGTGGCTCAGATCATGAACATCTTATTGCCAAATTCATACTTAAATTGAAGAAAGTAGGGAAAACCACTAGACCATTCAGGTATGACCTAAATCAAATCCCTAATGATTATACAGTGGAAGTGAGAAATAGATTCAAGGGATTAGATCTGATAGAGTGCCTGAAGAACTATGGACAAGGGTCTATGACATTGTACAGGAGGCAGGGATCAAGACCATCACCAAGAAAAAGAAATACAAGGCCTCCTGTCTGAGGATGCCTTACAAATAGCTGAGAAAAGAAGAGAAGCGAAAAGCAAAGGAGAAAAGGAAAGATATGCCCATTTGAATGCAGAGTTCCAAAGAATAGCAAGGAGAGATAAGAAAGCCTTCCTCAGTGATCAGTGCAAAGAAACAGAGGAAAACAATAGAATGGGAAAGACTAGAGATTTCTTCAAGAAAATTAGAGATACCAAGGGAACATTTCATGCAAAGATGGCACAATAAAGGACAGAAATGGTATGGACTTAACAGAAGCAGAAGAGATTAAGAATAGCTGGCAAGAATACACAGAAGAACTATACAAAAAAGATCTTCATGACCCAGATAATCACGATGGTGTGATCACTCACCTAGAGCCAGACATCCTGGAATGTGAAGTGGGCCTCAGGAAGCATCACTAATGAACAAAACTAGTACAGGTGACAGAATTCCAGTTGAGCTCTTTCAAATCCTGAAAGATGATGCTATGAAAGTGCTGCACTCAATATGCCAGCAAATTTGGAAAACTCAGCAGTGGCCATAGGACTGGAAAAAGTCAGTTTTCATTCCAATCCCAAAGAAAGGCAATGCCCAAGAATGTTCAAACTACCATACAGTTGTACTCACCTCACACTAGCAAAGTAATGCTCAAAATGCTCCAAGCCAGGCTTCAACAGTACATGAACCATGAACTTCCAGATGTTCAAGCTGGGTTTAGAAAGGCAGAGGAACCAGAGATCAAATTTCCAACATCCACTGGATCATCAAAAAAGCAAGAGAGTTCCAGAAAAACATCTATTTCTGCTTAATTGACTGCACCAAAGCCTTTCACTATATGGATCACAACAAACTGTGGAAAATTCTTCAAGAGAAGGGAATACCAGACCACCTTACCTGCCTCCTGAGAAATCTGTATGCAGGTCAAGAACCAACAGTTAGAACTGGACATGGAACAACAGACTGGTTCCAAATTGGGAAAGGAGTACATCAAGGCTGTATATTGTCTCCCTGCTTATTTAACTTACATGCAGAGTACATCATGAGAAACACTGGACTGGATGTGCTGGAATCAAGATTGCTGGGAGAAATATCAGTAACCTCAGATACGCGGATGACACCACCCTTATGGCAGAAAGTGAAGAACTAAAGAGCATCTTGATGAAAGTGAAAGAGGAGAGTGAACAAGTTGGCTTAAAGCTCAATATTCAGAAAACTAAGATCATAGCATCTGATCCCGTCACTTCATGGCAAATGGATGGGGAAAACAAGGGAAACAGTGACAGTCTTTATTTTTCTGGGCTCCAAAATCACTGCAGATGGTGACTGCAGCCATGAAATTAAAAGACGCTTACTCCTTGGAAGGAAAGTTGTGACCAACCTAGACAGCATATTAAAAAGCAGAGACATTACTTTGACGACAAAGGTCTGTCTAGTCAAAGCTATGGTTTTTCCAGTAGTCATGTATGTATGTGAAAGTTGGACTATAAAGAAAGCTGAGCATGAAAGAATTGATGCTTTTGAACTGTAGTGCTGGAGAAGACTCTTGAGAGCCCCTTGTACTACAAGATCAAACTAGTCCATCCTAAAGGAAATCAGTCAAAGCTGAAATTCCAATACTTTGGCCACCTGATGAGAAGAACTGACTTGTTGGAAAAGACCCTGCTGTTGGGAAAGATTGAAGGCAGGAGAAGGGGATGACAGAGGATAAGATGATTGGATGACATCACTGACTCAATGGACATGAGTTTGAGTAAGCTCCAGGAGTTGGTGATGGACAGGGAAGCCTGATGTGCTGCAGTTCATGGGGTTGAAGAGTCGGACATGACTGAGCGACTGAACTGAACTGGATAATTAAAGATGTTAAGCATCTTCTCGTGTGCCTCTTGGCCATCTGTATGTCTTCTTTAGAAAATGTCTATTTAAGTCTTCAGCCCCCTTTTTTTATAGGTGGTTTGGTTTTTTGATATTGAACTGCATGGGTTGCTTGTATATTTTGGAGATTAATCCCTTGTCAGTTGCATAGTTTCAAAATATTTTCTCCCATTCTGTGGGTTGTCTTTTTGTTTTGTTTATGGTTTCCTTTGCTGTGCAAAAGCTTTTAAGTTTAATTAGGTCCCATTTGTTTGTTTTTATGTCCATTACTGTAGGAGATGGATAGAAAAACATATTGCTGTGATTTATGTCAGAGAGTGTTCTCCCTGTATTTTCCTCTAAGAGTTTTATAGTATTAGGTCTTATATTTAGTTCTTTAATCTATTTTGAGTTTCATTTTGTGTATGATGTTAAAGAATGATTTAATTTTACTTTTTTACATGTCCGGTTTTCCCAGCATCATTTATTGAAGAGCCTGTCTTTTCTCCATTGTGTATTCTTGCCTCCTTTCTTGTGGATTAATCAATCATAGGTGCATGGGTTTATTTCTGGATTTTATATCCTGTACCATTGATCTCTATTTCCTTTTTTGTGGCAATACCACACTGTTTTGATTGCTGTAGCTTTGTGCATGCATGCGTGCTCAGTCATGTTTGACTCTGTGACCCCTACAGACCTCTGCTCTATAGCTCTCCAGTCTCCTCTGTCCATGGAATTTTCCGGACAGGAATATTGGAGTGGGTTGCCATTTCCTACTCCAGAGGATCTTCCCGACCCAGAGATTGAACTCATATCTCTTGCGTCTCCTGCGTTGGCAGGTGGATTCTTTACTACTGCACTACCTGTAGCTTTGTAGTATAGTCTGAACTCAAGGAGCCTGGTTCCTCCAGCTCCATTTTTCTTAAAAATTGCTTTGGCTATTTAGGGTCTTTTAGGTCTCCGTATAGATTAATTTTTTTTGTTGTTCTAGTGAGAATGCCATTGGCAATTTGATAGGGATTGCACTGAATCTAATATTGCTTTGGATAATATAGTCATTTTGACAGTACTGATTTTTCCAATCCAAGAACATGGTATATCTTTCCATCTGTTTGTGTCATCTTCAGTTTTTTCATTGATGTCTTATAGTTTTTGGATTTCAGGTCTTTGTCTTCTTAGGTTTATTCCCAGGTGTTTTATTCTTTTTGATGAGATCGTAAATGAGATTTCTTCTTTAATTTCTCTTTCTGATCTTTGATTGTTAGTGTACAGAAATGCAAGAGATTTCTGTGTATTTAATTCATATCCTGCAACTTTACCCACTTCATTGATGAGCTCTAGTCGCTTCCCGATAGCACCCTTAGAATCTTTTATGTATAGTATCATGTTGCCTGCAAATAGTGACAGTTTTACTTCTTTTCCAATTTGGGTTTCTTCTATTTCTTTTCTTCTCTCTGATTGCCATGGCTAGGACTTCCAAAACTGTGTTGCATAAAGGTGGAGAGAGTTACCTCCTTGTCTTGTTCCTAATCTTAGAGGGGATGCTTTCAAGTTTTTCACCATTCAGTATGATGTTAGCGATAGGTTTTCACAACTGGCCTTTATTATGTTGAGGTATGTTCCCTCCACGCCCACTTTCTGGTGTTCTCTCTCTGTTTGGCTCCTCTGTATATAATTTCATGCCTTCTTTTGGATTAATTGAATATTTAAAAATTTTTACTTTTGTGTTGGCTTATTATATCTTCATATATATCTAACATTATAATTATATATATATATAAGTGATTACAAATGATACAACATAAACCTAACTTTGCAGTCTATTTAGAGTTAACATTTTACATTTTTAAGTAAAATACAGAAAACTTACAACCTAAAAGGTACTTATTAGCCTCCCCACTCTGTTATAGTTGTCATAGATATTATATAAACATACATTGACTCCTTTTTTCAGGGCTCTGTAGATGATCATTTTTTCTTTCAATAGTCATGTATTTTTGAAAACCTAAACAGAAAACAAAATAGTCTATTACATTCATCTTTCTGTTTCTTCATTTCTGAGGACTGAAATTGTTTCCTTTAACCTGGAAAGCTTCCTTCAGCATACATCTCGTAGCAATTCTGCTGGTGACAAATTCTTTTTGGTTCCTTCTTTGCATTTCTGAAGGTGATTTTCCCTTGACACACAATTCTGTGTTAACGTTTCTTTCAGCACTTTGATGATGTTATTTCACTATCTTTTGGCCTCCACAGCTTCTGATATGAAGTAAGCAGTCAAATAACTAATCTCCTACATGTAATGTGCTTTCTCTAGCTGCTTTCAAGACTTTTTTCCTTATCTTAGTGTTTAGTAGTTTGATTTTAATGTGTCTGTATGACCTGTGTTTTTTTTTTTTTTTGCATTTATTCTGTTTTAGATGTATTTGATTTCTTTGTTCTGTAAGTTTATTTTTTTTGCCAAATTTGCTAAATTGGACAATTTTTCTTAAATATTTTTTTCTCTTCTACCTTGGGGACCCCAATGGCATGAACATTAGACCTTTCAAAATTGACACACAGATCCCTAACGGTCTGTTCATTTTTCCTCTCAGTAATTTTTGTCTTTTCTTTAGTTTGGGTAATTTTTATAGATCTATATTTATTGATCTTATTCTTTTTTTTTCTTTCATCTCCATCCTACTATTGAACCTATCCAGTAGTTTTTAATTTCAATATCCTTTGTATTTATCCTGTTTTTGTATTATCCTTGTACAAAATCCTGTTGTATTTATCAGTTTCAAATTTTCCATTTGATTCTTTTTCATAACTTCTATTTCTTTGCTGAACACATCTATTTTTTCATTCATTTCAAGAGAGTTTGTCTTTACTTCATAGAGAATGATTATCTAGCTGCTTGAAAGACTTGAATATTCTAACATCTTATTCACCTTGAGGATGGCACCTGTTGAGTGTCTTTGCCTTTGAGAATTGGTCAAATTTTTCTGGTTCTTGGTAGGTTGAGTAATTTTGTATTATACCCAGGGAGTTCTGTATATTAGCTTGTGAGGCTCGGGTCCTGTTAAAATATGCTGCAGAATGTTAATTGTTTTGTTTTAGCATGCCACAAGTCTGGTTGGCTTCAGAGGACAAGTTCTGCCTCACCTTCTGTGGGGAGCCTTTCTCACCTTTCCCTAATCCCCTCTCCATAGGATTCCCCCCACACTCTCCAGCTCTCAGAGACGCCCTGGTCTGGTCCTTTGTCTAGAAAGCTGGGGTTCCCTTGTTGCTTTAGCTACTGACACTGTTGCAGCTTTGCATGATTGAACCTATAGAAAATACTGATATGGTCATAGAATAGAGAAGAAAATAGCGCACTTTGCTCAACAAGATTCCCCTTGGTCAAAAGGACGGGCTTCTTGCAGGGGGTTAGGTGCCTGCATTATGTCCTTTGCGTGGTCCTGCACTTCTCAGACTGAAGCTGGCCTTGTGGTGGGGCCATGAGAGGAAAAGGATATTAAAAACAATGCAGACTCCTCCACACTCTTTGGCTTAATTTAGGAGCCATGTTGGCCAAAAGGGTCATTTCTTAGAGTTTTTGTTGCCTGTAATCACTTTGCAGTCTCCCAGTTTGAATCACTTCAGTTAAAGCCAAGAGATAGGACTTCCCTGGTGGTCCAGTGGCTAAGACCCCATGCTAGGAAGACGGGGCTGTGGGTTTGTTCCCTCCTCAGGGAACTAGATCCCACGTGCCACAACTAAGAGTTTGCATGCTGCAACTAAAGATTCCATGTGCAGCAATGAAAAAAGAAGATCCCGCATGCCACAACTAAGGCTTGAAGAAGCCAAATACATAAATAAGACAAGAGAGAAAGGGAGAAAAGATAAAAACACATAACTCATTACTATCATACTGATTATACTTCAGGTTTTAACTTTCCTTCCCATACCATCTGCTCTTATTTGCTTTTCAAGATCCTCAGGTAGCTGCTTTCTGAATTATATCCAGCATCTTTAGTTGTCATCATTTGGATAGACTGTGGTAGACGCATTCCATCATAGTTGGAACGGGAGTTAAGCCAGTTTTCACTTAGGGGCTTTAACCTCTGGCTTCTGCATTTGACAGCTCATTTTTGGAAACTTACACCTGCATGGTTCATGCAGGCTCAGAGAACTCAGGTTGACAGACAGAAAGATTTTGTTTCTGTGCAACAAGGAGTACATTCTTGCCTCCTAGGTTCATGCAGGGTTGATTCTCTGTCTCTGTTGCTTTGATCTGTGTCAGGGCATTAGCGATTAACTGGCATTGGTCTCATTATATTTGGGGTAGATAGAGCCAGAAAGACTAAGTACAAGGCTAGTCTCTGTTATACACTCAGTTCAGGTGCTCAGTCGTGTCCAACTCTGCAACCCCATGGACTGCAGCATGCTGGGCTTCCCTGTCCATCACCAACTCCCAGAGCTTACTCAAACTCATGTCCATAGAGTCTGTGATACCATCCAACCATCTCATCCTCTGTCATCCCCTTCTGCTCCCACCTTCAATCTTTCCCATCATCAAAGTCTTTTCTAGTGAGTCAGGTCTTCGCATCAGGTGGCCAAAATATTGGCGTTTCAGCTTTATCATCAGTCCTTCCAATGAATATTCAAGGCTGATTTCCTTTAGGATAGGCTGGTTTGATCTCCTTGCAGTCCAAGGGACCCTCAAGAGTCTTCTCCAACACCACAGTTCAAAAGCATCTATTCTTCGATACTCACCTTTCTTTATAGTCCAACTCTCACATCCATACATGACTACTAGAAAAAACGTAACTTTGACTAGATGGACCTTTGTTGGCAAAGTAATGTCTCTGCTTTTTAACATCCTACTAGGTTGATTATAGCTTTTCTTCCAAGGAGCAAGCATCTTTTAATTTCATGGCTGGAGTCACCATCTGCAGTGCTTTTGGAGTCCCCCAAAATAAAATTTGTCACTGTTTCCATTGTTTCCCCATCTATTTCCCATGAAGTGATTGGATTGGATGTCATGATCTTAATTTTCTGAATGTTGAGTTTTAAGCCAACTTTTTTACTCTCCTCTTTCACTTTCATCAAGAGGCTCTTTAGTTCTTCTTCCCTTTCTGCTATAAGGGTGGTGTCATCTGCATATCTGAGATTATTAATATTTCTCCCAGCAGTCTTGATTCCAGCTTGTGCTTCATCCAGCCCAGCATTTCTCATGATGTACTCTGCATATAAGTTAAATAAGCATGGTGACAATATAGAGCCTTGATGTACTCTTTTCCCAATTCGTACCAGTTTGTTGTTCCATATATGGTTCTAACTGTTGCTTCTTGACCTGCATGCAGATTTCTCAGGAGGTAGGTAAGATGGTCTGGTATTCCCATCTCTTTCAGAATTTTCCACAGTTTATTGTGATCCACACAGTCAAAGGCTTTGGCATAGTCAGTAAAGCAGAAGTAGATGTTTTTCTGGAACTCTCTTGCTCTTTTGATGATCCAGTGGATGTTGGAAATTTGATCTCTGGTTCCTCTGCCTTTTCTAAAACCAGCTTGAACATCTGGAAGTTCACGGTTCACGTACTGTTGAAGCCTGGCTTGGAGCATTTTGAGGATTATCTTGCTAGTGTGTGAGATGAGTGCAATTGTGCACTAGTTTGAGCATTCTTTGGCATTGCCTTTCTTAGGGATTGGAATGAAAACTGACCTTTTCCAGGTTACACACTAGCTGTTTGATATTGCAAGGGCCATTTTACTTCTCTGAGCTGGAATTTCCACATCTATAAAGTATTAGAGGAAAATGCCTGACTTGAAGGCTAATTCATTGAACAATTATTTAGTATATGTCATGAGTGAGACTTTATTCTAGGCACGGGGCATATAGTAATTTAAAAAAATCACACAAAAAATTCCATCTTCATGCACCTTATATTCCAGTAATGGGTGGATAGTAAAAGATATGAATGTGGAAATTACATGTAATTTATTAAAAGCAAGACTAATAACTCCTCACTATACACTCCTCACGTAAACATGGAAAACTTAAATAGCACATTTCTCATGAAGCAGCTGCCAGTCAACTTTCCCTGGCATAGTGAGCTCCAATTAGTTTGACTTGAAATGACCCTTGGCTTACCTCTCTGACCATCCAGTTGTGCATATGCTTCCTGTTCATGTTCAGTGTTGGAAGTGCTCCAATCCTGGACAGACCCCATTGGAAGCATTGCCCAGTTGTTAACCACTCTAGGCAGAGCAGTTATATGTAAGAGATGAGGCTTTGTTTAGAAAATGGGCCTGGAGTAAAGTCAGACCCTTGATGACTATGAGCTTTTTAAAACCTTAAGACCAAAAGGTCATTGTGGTTTCATTCTTGTGGCTATTGTAGCTGAAGAATAGATAACCTACATTCCCTGATTTATACAGATGGCAGAGTTACAGTAAGTTAAAATTTTCTATGTGTACACTTTCCTATCCATGATCTCCTTTAAGGCTCACAATATCCCTGGAAGAAGAAGGAGAAGAGAGAGAAGAGGGAAGGGTAGGTGGAGGAGGGAGATGATGAAAATGATAATGGTGTGATGAGACTAATAGTTAACATTTATGAAGCAGCTATGAACTTAGCACTTTGTATGGATTGTCTCATTTAATAAATGAGCAGGACCAAGATCACTTAGTTTCATTGCAGGGAAGACTGAGACTTGGGGAGTCACTGGATGGAATAGTCTGGGCCTCTGGCCCAGTCTGGTGCTCTCTGTGCTGTTCCCTGTCTGCCTGGAGGATGGGCAGTGCCAGGGTCCTGTTAGTCATGTGACTCCAGCCACCTCCCAGGGTCCCCCTGCAAGGTTCTGCCAAGCACTCCTCCCCTCTCCCCACCCACCCCCACCACCTCAGGCACAGGCAGGTTCACAGCAAGGCCCCTGGGATGCACACATTTCCTGGGTGGTGACGTCTCCCCCGATCTGGGAGCCTGGGCTGTGGATTAATGTGTCCGTCACACTAACTAGTTATCACCCAGGAAAGTGTGACGTTGAGCATCATGTCATGGCTGACTCAATGTGCCGAACAGATCTGTGACTTGTTGGTTTGGCTCTTTTGACACTGGAACATTTTGACATGGTATGAAGAAAAGCGTTGAAAGTATATGAAAACGTCAGCTTATCGTGTTTGTTTTATTACCTAATGATGTGAAGGATGTCCCTGACTCCTACCCTCTTGCCTAAGTATGAGGTTCTAGAATAGATGGGGCCCTGGGCTGGCATGAGGGTAAGGAAGATGTGATTAAATCTTTACAAACTGTATTTCTTGGTGGTAGGCTGGGATGAAGACTTAGCTGATTTTTTTTTTGAATGCCACCTCAACAAACCCCACATTCTTGTGAGAGGCCACTCTTCACTGGCCACCCAAAGGGCAAGTTTGAGCATCCAGACACTAGAGGGAACGAAAGCCAGGGTGGTCCCTGACCTAAAGAAAGGAGTCCTCCAGAACATCACAGCTCTTGCCCCAATTCACCTTTATTTCCATCTACTCAAGCCCCAGGCTCTGCTGCCTCTTCCTCTCCTGGCATTTCCATGAGAGCACTTGGATGGGGTGTGTGGACCCAAACACTAGGCTCTTTCTTAAAACTGCTTTGGGTTTTGTTTGCTCAAACAGTTTTCTTAAAACTTGTCTCAAGGTTTTGATTGCTCATCTTTTGGCTTTCCTCAGTGCTTATGCTGCAGCAGTAAAGGCAGGAGCTAAAATTGAGAGGCTGTCTCAGATCCTGGGAGATACTGTCTACTGAGAATGTGAGCTTTCAAGTCAGGTGGACAAGGGGTTAGCCTGGCCTCTACTACTTAATTAATCAGGCAGGATAACGTCTCTGAACTTTGGTGCTATGGACCGAATTATGTCCCCACTCCCCTCCCCACCCAGGAAATGTCAATCCACTCCAGTACTCTTGCCTGGAAAATCCGATGGACAGAGGAGCCTGGTAGGCTACAGTCCATGGGGTCGCAAAGAGTCAGACACGACTGAGCGACTTCACTTTCTTTCTCCCCCCCAATTTACATATTGAAGTCATAACCTCTGATGTGATTATATTTGAAGATGGGATCCTTGGGGAGATATTTAGGTTTAGATAAGATCAGGCTCTAAAATCACTGCAGATGGTGACTGCAGCCATGAAATTAAAAGACGCTTCCTCCTTAGAAGAAAAGTTATGACCAACATAGATAGCATATTGAAAAGCAGAGACATTACTTTGCCAACAAAGGTCCGTCTAGTCAAGGCTATGGTTTTTCCAGTGGTCATGTATGGATGTGAGAGTTGGACTGTGAAGAAAGCTGAGCGCCAAAGAATTGATGCTTTTGAACTGTGGTGTTGGAGAAGACTCTTGAGAGTCCCTTGGACTGCAAGGAGATCCAACCAGTCCATTCTGAAGGAGATCAGCCCTGGGTATTCTTTGGAAGGAATGATGCTAAAGCTGAAACTCCAGTACTTTGGCCACCTCATGCAAAGAGTTGACTCATTGGAAAAGACTCTGACGCTGGGAGAGATTGGGGGCAGGAGGAGAAGGGGACAACAGAGGATGAGATGGCTGGATGGCATCACTGACTCGATGGATGTGAATCTGGGTGAACTTGGGGAGTTGGTGATGGACAGGGAGGCCTGGTGTACTGCGATTCATGGGGTCACAAAGAGTCGGACATGACTGAGCGACTGAACTGAACTGATTGTCAGTCTCTATGTCTTTAAAAAAACATCTATTCAGGTCCTCTGCCCATTTTTAATTGGATTGTTTGCGGGTTGTTATTACGTTGAGCTGCATGAGTTCTTTGTATATTTTGAATATTAACCCCTGTCAGATATATCATTTGCAAATATATTCTCCCATTCAGTAGGCACCTTTTATTATTTAGTTGATGATTTCCTTTGCTGGGCAAAAGCTTTTTAGGTTGATGTAACTCACCTAGAGCCAGACATCCTGGAATATGAAGTCAAGTGGGCCTTAGGAAGCATCACTACTAACAAAGGTAGTGGAGGTGATGGAATTCCAGTTGAGCTATTTCAAATCCTAAAAGATGATGCTGTGAAATGCTGCACTCAATATGCCAGGAAATTTGGAAAACTCAGCAGTGGCCACAGGACTGGAAAAGGTCAGTTTTCATTCCAATCCCAAAGAAAGGCAATGCCAAAGAATGTTCAAATTACCACACAACTGCACTCATCTCACACACTAGTAAAGTAATGCCCCAAATTCTCCAAGCCAGGCTTCAACAATACGTGAACCATGAACTTCCCAGATGTTCAAGCTGGTTTTAGAAAAGGCAGAGGACCAGAGAGATTGCCAACATCTGCTGGATCATGCAAAAAGCAAGAGAGTTCCGGAAAAGCATATATTTCAGCTTTATTGACTACATCAGAGCCTTTGACTGTGTGGGTCACAACAAACTGTGGAAAATTCTTCAAAAAAAGGTAATACCAGACCACCTGACCTGCCTCCTGAGAAATCTGTATGCAGGTCAGGAAGCAACAGTTAGAAATGGACATGGAACAACAGACTGGTTCCAAATTGGGAAAGGAGTACATCAAGGCTGTATATTGTCACCCTGCTTATTTAACTTATATGCAGAGTACATCATGAGAAACGCTGGGCTGGAAGAAGCACAAGCTGGAATCAACATTGCCAGGAGAAATATCAACAACCTCAGATATGTAGATGACACCACCTTTATGGCAGAAAGTGAAGAGGAGCTAAAGAGCCTCTTGATGAAAGTGAAAGAGGCGAGTGAAAAAGTTGGCTTAAAGCTCAACATTCAGAAAACTAAGATCATGGCATCCGTTCCCAGCACTTCATGGCATATAGATGGGAAAACAGTGGAAACAGTGGCAGACTTTATTTTCTGGGGACTCCAAAATCACTGCGGATGGTGACTGCAGCCATGAAATTAAAAGATTCTTGCTCCTTGAAAGGAAAGTTATAACCAACCTAGACAGCATATTAAAAATCAGACACTACTTTGCCAACAAAGGTCCATCTAGTCAAGGCTGTTGTTTTCCAGTAGTCATTTATGGATGTGAGAGTTGGACTATAAAGAAATCTGAGCACTGAAGAATTGATGCTTTTGAACTGTGGTGTTGGAGAGGACTCTTGCGAGTCCTTTGGACTGCAAGGAGATCCAACCAGTCCATCCTAAAGGAAATCAGTCCTGAATATTCATTGGAAAGACTGATGCTGAAACTGAAACTCCAACACTTTGGCCACCTGATGTGAAAGAGCTGACTCATTTGAAAAGACCCTGTTGCTGGGAAAGATTGAGGGCAGGAGGAGAAGGGGACGACAGAGGATGAGATGGTTGGATGGCATCACTGACTCAATGGACATGAGTTTGAGTAAACTCCAGGAGTAGGTGATGGACAGGAAGTCCTGGCGTGCTGTGGTTCATGAGGTCACAAAGAGTCGGACATGACTGAGCAACTGAACTGAACTGAATTCTCTTTTTTTATTTTTGCTTTTGTTTCTCTTGCCTGAGAAGGCAGGTACGAAAAATATTGCTAAGATTCATGCCACAGGGTAAAACTGTCTATATTTTCTTCTAGGAGTTTTATGGTTTCAGTCTTACATTTAAGTGTTTAATCCATTTTGAGTTTATTTTTGTGTATGGTATGAGAGAGTAGTGCAGTTGCTTGTTTTGTATGCAGTTGCCCAGTTTCCCCATCACCATTTATTGAAGAGGCTGTTGTTTCCCCATTGTATATTCTTGCCTCCTTTGTGATAGATTAATTGACCACATAAGTATGGGTTCATTTATGGGCTGTCTCTTCTCTTCCATTGATTTGTGTGTCTGTTTTGTACCTATAGCATACTCTCGATTACTCTAGCTTTGTAGAATAATATGGAACCGGGGAACATATCTCCAGCTTTGTTCTTTTTTCTCAGCCTTGTTTTAGCTACTCAAGGTTTTTTGTGTTTCTGTAGAAATTTAGAATTATTTATTCTAGTTCTATGAAAAATGCCATTGGTATTTTGATAGGTTTTGCACTCAATCTGTAGACTGCCTTGAGTAGTGTGATTATGTCAACAATAGTAGTTCTCCCAGTTCATGAGCATGGTATATCATCCCATTTGTGTCATCTTCAATTTCTCTCATCAGTTTCTTATCGTTTTCCAAGTACATGTATTTTACCTTGTTAGATTTACTCCTAGATACTTTGTTATTTTTGAAGCAGTTTTAAATGGGATTGTTTTCCTAATTTCTCTTTCTGATAGTTCATTGTTAGTATATAGATTTTGTGTCCTGCAACTTTATTGAATTACTAGTTCTAATAGTTCTGGGGTGGTATCTTTAGGATTTTCTTTCTTTCTTTTTTTTTTTTTTTAGGATTTTCTATATATAGTATCATGTCATCTGAATATAGTGACAGCATTACTTCTTCCTTTACAATTTGGACTCTTTTTCTTATCTGATTATACTATGTTGAGTAAAAATATCAAGAGTGGGCATCTTTGTCTTGTTCCTGATCTTTGAGGGAATACTTTAAGCTTTTCACCACCAAGTAGGATGTTGGCTGTAAGTTTGTCATATATCACCTTTATTATGTTGAATTATATGCCCTCTATATATACTTTGTTGAGAGTTATCATAAAGAGATGTTGAATTTTGTAAAAAACTTTTCTGCACCTATTGAGATGGTCATATGATTTTCATCCTTCAATTTGTTAATATAGTGTGTCACGAATCATTGTTTTGTGAGTAAAGTAAGTCCTCTACATACTGAACCTTCAAAGATGTGAATGTGTATTCACATATCCAATCATGTAAGTTAGTTCACGTGTCTGACGTACGTTGCCATACGTGCATCTTCTACAGGTGGTTGTGCCTTTGTGTAATTTACTGTAAATTACCTTATAGAGAATGGCAGGACAGTATCTTTATTTCAAGCCTAGGAAACAAGGGTACAGTCAGTGTCAGTGTAGTTGGTACTGCTAAGAAACACTCAGATAATGCTGGAAACCAAAGTGAAAGCAATTGAGTTAGTGGAGCAAGGCGATAATATGGATTTGGAGGCCCAGAGCAAAGATGAAGAGAGACAAGGAGAAGAAGGAACTGAAGAACTGAAGAGATTCATGCTGCAGGAAATGGCAAGGGGACTTTCTTTATTTGAGGTGGCACTGTTTGTGAGGCACTGCTGCTGCTGCTGCTGCTGCTGCTGAGTCGCTTCAGTCGTGTCCGACTCTTAGCGACCCCATGGACTGCAGCCCACCAGGCTCCTCCATCCATGGGATTTTCCAGGCAAGAGTACTGGAGTGGGGTGCCATTGCCTTCTCCGTTGTGAGGCACAGGACCTGAATATAGAATGGTACATGAAGGTTGCAGCAGCTGTTGAGAATGCAATCCAGTGCTGCCGTGTCATCTGTGACAAGGAAAAAAGAGCTACTACCCAGACAACACTACATCACTTTTTCCAAGAGGCTAGCTGTTATTTCATTGGGTAAGTTCTTTGTCCCTTTCTTTCTCTCCTCTTCTTCTGGGACCCATATAGTATGTACATTAGGGTTAAGCCTCTTGATGAGAGTGAAAGAGGAGAGTGAAAAAGTTGGCTTAAAGCTCAACATTCAGAAAACGAAGATCATGGCATCTGGTCCCATCACTTCATGGCAAATAGATGGGGAAACAGTGGAAATAGTGTCTGACTTTATTTTTGGGGGCTCCAAAATCACTGCAGATGGTGACTGCAGCCGTGAAATTAAAAGATGCTTACTCCTTGGAAGAAAAGTTATGACCAACCTAGATAGCATATTCAAAAGCAGAGACATTACTTTGCCAACAAAGGTCCGTCTAGTCAAGGCTATGGTTTTTCCTGTGGTCATGTATGGATGTGAGAGTTGGACTGTGAAAAAGGCTGAGCCCTGAAGAATTGATGCTTTTGAACTGTGGTGTTGGAGAAGACTCTTGAGAGTCCCTTGGACTGCAGGACATCCAACCGGTCCATTCTAAAGGACATCAGCCCTGGGTGTTCTTTGGCAGGAATGATGCTAAAGCTGAAATTCCAGTACTTTGGCCACCTCATACGAAGAGTTAACTCATTGGAACAGACTCTGATGCTGGGAGGGATTGGGGGCAGGAGGAGAAGGGGATGACAGAGGATGAGATGGCTGGATGGCATCACCGACTTGATGGACATGAGTCTGAGTGAACTCCGGGAGATGGTGATGGACAGGGAGACCTGGCATGCTGCGATTCATGGGGTCACAAAGAGTCGGGCACGACTGAGCGGCTGAACTGAACTGAACTGAAGCTTGATGTTGTCCCAGTGGTCTCTTAAGCTGTTCTCATTTGTGAAAATGTGTTTCTCTTTAAGGTTCAGCTTGAGCAATTTCCACTACTCTGTCTTCCAGTTTGCTGATGTGTTCCTCTGTATCATCTGTTGTCGATTCTTTCTAGCGTATTTTTATTTCTGTTATTGTATTCTTCAGTTCTGTTTGATTCTTTTTATATTTTATAGCACTTTGTTATACTCACTGTGTTCACCTATTCTGAATTTGTTGAACATCTTTATGATCATTACCTTGAACTCTATCAGGTAGATCGATTATCTCCACTTCACTTGGTTCTTGTAAGATTTTATCTTATTCTTTCATTTGGAACATATTCCTCTGTCACCTCATTTTGCATAATTCTTTGTTTTTATTTCTATGTATTAGATAGGTTGGTTATGTTTCTTGGAGAAATGGCCTTATGTGGAAACTCCCAGTGGGGCCCAGCAGCACATTCCCCTCTGGCCACCAGAGCTGTATGCTCCAGGGATGCCCCTTATGTGGGATGCATGGGTCCTTCTATTGTGACAAGGCCAATTACTCTGGATACACTGGTAGGTGGGGCTGACCCTTGAGGTAGCTGGATGATGGGCTTGGAGGTGCTTAGGGATGGTGCTGATCTGGTGTTCATGGGATTGAGTTTCCACATGTCTATGCAGCAGGATCCTGGGACAAGTGCTGACTAGCTAATGGGAGGGTAACCCCCAGCACTATAGGATAGAGGAAGGGCTCCAGGACAGCACTTGCCAGCACCCGCGTCCTTGTGGTAGGACAAGTTCTCTAAAATGGTTGCTGCCAGCATCTGTATCTCAGGGTGATCACAGCTGTCTTCTCACTCTTCAGGAGACTCTTCAAGATTAAACAAGTAGGTCTGACCAAGACTCCTCTCAGATTACTGCTTCTACACAAGGCCTTGGAGTGTTTGGGATTTTGTGTGCACTGTTTAAGAGTGGGCTTCTCTGGTGGCTCAGACAGTAAA
The DNA here is from genome assembly GCF_032452875.1 of Bos javanicus. Taxonomy (NCBI): domain Eukaryota; kingdom Metazoa; phylum Chordata; class Mammalia; order Artiodactyla; family Bovidae; genus Bos; species Bos javanicus. The sequence continues at coordinate 46,282,027 of NC_083874.1, forward strand.
GAATCTGCGTGCAGTGCAGGAGATGCAGGCTCAATACCTGGGTCGGTAAGATCCCCTGGAAGAGGGCATGGCAACCCACTCCAGTATTCTTGCCTGGAGAATTCCATGGACACAGGACCCTGGTGGGCTACAGTCTATGGGGTGGCAAAGAGTCGGGCACAACTAGTGACTAACACTTTCACTTTAAGAGTGGAGTCTCTGTTTTTTAAAGTCATCTGGTTGTCTTGTAAGTGTGCTCTGCTGGCCTTCAAAGCCAGATATGCTGGGCCCTCATCTTCCTGGTGTAGGGCCCATGGGCTGGGGAGCGTGATGTGGGGCTGAGACCCCTTACTCCTTAGAGAGAACCTCCATAATTGTGGTTGTCCTCCTGTTGTGGACCGCCTACCCAGGGGTGTGGATCTCGACTACACCATGTCTTCATCCCTCCTACCCATCTCATGGAATTCCTTCTTTACATCTTTAGTTGTGGAAAATCTTTTCTGCTAGCCTTCAGGTTGTTCTGATTGATAATTGCTCTGAAAATAGTTGTCATTTTGGTGTGTCTGTGGGAAGAGTTGAGCTCAGAGTCTTCCTATTCCATCATCATGGTCATTTCCCTTAAAATTTTGATGAGTGACAATGCCAAATGTTGGTGAAGATGTGGAGCAGTTAGCATTGCTCTGCATGGTGATGCAAAATCATGCAGCCGCTTTGGAAAAGAGTTTGGCTGTGTAAGTTTAACATATGTTTACCATGTGGCCCAGCAATTAAACTCCTTGTTACTTACCCAAGAATAATGAAAATATGCACCCCCTTTAAAAAAAAGAGTTGTACAAGAACATTCTTAAAGGAATTATTCATAATAGCCCCAAACTGTAAATAATCAACTGGTCATCAAGTGGTGAATGAATAAACAAATTGTAGTGTATCCATGGGCTTCCCTGGTGGTTTAGCAGTCAAGAATCTGCCTGCCAATGCAGGAGATGCAGGTCCAATTCCTGGGTCTGGAAGACCCCCTGGAGAAGGAAATGGCAACCCACTCCGGTATTCTTGCCTAGGAAATCCCATGGACAGAGGAGCCTGATGGGCTATAGTCCATGGGGTCACAAAAGAGTCAGACGTGTCTTAGCGACTAAACAACAGCAATGGAATACTACTTGATAATAAAAAGGAGTGAAATATTCATATACACAACAAAGTGGATGACTCTCAAACAGCATGAAGCTGAGTGAAAATACTACATACTGTATGATTTTATTTGCATGCAATTCTGGGAAAGGCAAAACTGTAGTTACAAAATGCAGATCAGGGGTGACTGAAAATCACGGTACAAGGGAGGGGATCGACTGCACAAAGGCTCAAGGGAACCTTTTTTGGTGATAAAAATGTTCTGTATCTTGATTGTGGTGTGGTTACATGACTATATATAATTACCAAAGTTAATCAAACTGTATCCTTAACATAGGTGAGTGTTATTGACTGTAATTTATGCCTCAATAAATCTGAAGAAAAAGAAAATATTTCAAATACCAAAAAAGCTGACATTTTCAAATGCTAGGGAGGATGTAGGGTAAGTGTAACTCTCATATATGGTTGGTTGAGGTGTAAAATTGTACAGCCTCTCTGGGAAACGGGTTGGCAGCTCTTTTAAAGTTAAATATGCACTTAACAGTATCCCGTTCCTAGGTGTTTATTCAAGAGAAATGGAAACATATGTCCACCATGAGACATTTATATGAATATTAATAGCAGTTTCACTCCTAGGAGCCCCAAACTAGACACAGTCCAAATGCTCATCAGTAACTGAATAGATAAACAAGTTGTGGCCATTCATACAATGAAATAAATACCACCTAGCAATAAAGATCAGGAAGCTACTGAAATACACAGCCTTGTGGATGACTCTCCAAAACATTATGCTGAGTGAAGGAAGAACACATCTTCCAGGATTCCATTTACATGACGTTTTAGCGCAAGTAAAACTATCGTGATTGAAATCACATTCAATGCTGGCTGGAGGTGAGGGAAACTGACTGTAAAAAGGGTACCAGGGAACTTTTGAGGGTGACGGAATTACTCAAGATCTTGACTGCAGGTTTACGTATGTGTGTGTATACATACATATATAAATATTTTATATGTATATATAAAATACATGTATAAAAATGCCATCTCTCTCTTTATATGTATGGCCTAATATAAGTTCTGACTAAAGATCCCTCAGTTTGAGTTTTTAGGCTTTCTGAGTTATAAATAGTAGAAAAAAAGTTTTTTTAACCTTTTTTCTCCAAAGACGTAACTGTGTGCACCCTTTAAAAGTGGGCTTCCCTGGTAGCTGAGGGTAAATTCACACTCATTACAACCTTGAATTGTTACCATTTTAATGTGATTATTTTACTTTTTCAGGGATTCTCTTTAGCTTGCTTCCCTGTACTGAGAGAGTATTGTGAGAATTACATTTTTAGTTCTAAGTACTCATCTTACTCTCTGCCAAGGCTAAGTTGTCCTTCCTGCTTCTGGAAATATGATTAGGGGCTGGCCTTTCGTCCAGGGCCACTAAGTCCCTTGTTTACCAGTCTGTGTCTGCTGTACATGTCAGAAACTTCAGGCCATTTAGATAATTTCCATGGGGGAAAAAAACAAAAAACCTTGTTATTTCAATTATCTAGTGGCATTCATTTAAAAAAAAATGATTTTTGCTCTATCTAAGCAGTTGATCCACTGGCCCACTTTGAGAAGAAAGGTGCAGATTCAAAAGTGCACACTGTTATTGGGAGCAGGGGATGCATATTATGAAGTACCAGGAATGTGCCAGGCACAGGGCTCAGTCCTTCATGAGCATTGTTTTCCTTCATGAGCATTAGTTTTTGCCCTCATATCAGGTACTCAGGCAGCTCCCATCAGCTCCATCTTTCACCAGTGCCTGAGGGGGTCAGCTTAGGGAATTAATGCTGCTTTCAAATTGTGGAACAGAATTGAAACCTAGAATCGTATCCCCAAATCCATGTTCTCTCTGTGGCATCTCTCCATCGAAAATAAATTATGGTGCCCAGATGGCCAAGGAAACTGTCCCACTTTCATTGTATCTGAAATGGCATCTTGCCTTTGTTTGTCCAGAGTACATGTTCCTGCCACATGTGAATGACTGAGGACCGTGGCAGGGGACAGGTCCCCGCTGTGTCACCATCCAACAAGCAGCCAGCAGGACTGGTTTCTGAAGTCCCTGAGATTCTGGCCTGATCTGGCTCCCCTCTAAGTCCGCAGAATGTGTGCCTCCTGACCTCTCAGCCCACCTGGAAGATCCCACAGTTTTCTTGTGAAAAGATCAACCCAAAGTTCTCAGGGTTTCAAGGGCTTGTGTTACCCACTGCTCTACCAAGCACATTTTACACTGGATTGAATTTCCCCTGCTTTATGCAGGAACTCTGCCCTGTGTATGAGCACACCACCGGAGTCATAAATATTAAGAACAAATTTTTCTTTCTTTTTTTTCCCACTGCCCAGTGGTGATAAGAGTCAGCGAAAACAGGCAGGTGGATAATTCTGCATGGATCACCTCAGTTCTGCGGGCTCCCCATGGGCAGGGTGACTGGGCTGGGTGGCGCTTGCTTTGCTGAGGCAGAAGAAATGCTTTTGTGCGTGTTGGAGGCTGGGGGAAGGTTCATGGCCAGGTCACGGCGCCAGCATTCTTGCCTTGGCCGCAGAGGCAAGGCAGCGGTGGGCCCCAACCCGAGAAGCCCAGGCCGGGGTGGGGAGGGGGCACGGGTCCTGGGAGGCAGAGCTGCAGCTGCTGTGTTTGGTTTCCCTTTGGTCCCAGGGATTTAGATAAAAGGGCTGCTTTTATTGATTGGGGAGATTGAGAAAGGGAGGGAGGGGGCTCTAGAATCAGTCTTTGTCTTTTTGTTTTTCTAAGCAAACATTTATTGAGCATTTACTGTGGACCAGGCATCATGGTGAATGCTTTTCATGCATTATCAGGTCGAATCCACGTGACAGCCCTGCTGTTAGAGTCTCATTCCAGCGAGGAGGCGACTAAAGCTCAGAAAGGTTAAGTAATCTGCCCAAGGTCACACAGCTTGTAAACGGGTGAAGAGTGTGGACCCTGGAGCCCTCTCTCACCTGAACTATTGCAGTAGTCTCTTTACTGCATTCTTCTTTCTATCCTGCATCCCCAATCCACTTGCCACTCTGCCCCCAGAGTGATCTACTTTTTAAGAATTTTTTTTAATACATGTAAAATATCATGTATGAAACGAGATGCCAGCCCAGGCTCGATGCACGATACTGGATGCTTGGGGCTAGTGCACTGGGACGACCCAGAGGGATGGTATGAGGAGGGAGGAGGGAGGAGGGTTCAGGATGGGGAACACATGTATACCTGTGGCGGATTCATTTTGATATTTGGCAAACTAATACAATTATGTAAAGTTTAAAAATAAAATAAAATTTTAAAAAATTAAAAAAATAAACTTTTCATTTGGTATTGAGGCATAGCCAATTAATAATGTTGTGATAGATTCAGGTGAACAGCAAGGGAACTCATCCATATATATACACACACACACACACACACACACACATACACACATATGTATCCATTCTTCCCCAAAGCCCCTCCCATCCAGGCTGCCACATAACATTGAGCAGACTTCCATGTGCTGTACAGTAGGTCCTTGCTGGCTGTCCATTTTAAATATAGCAGTGTGTACACGTCCATCCCAGAGTCCCTAGCACGACCTCTTCCTCCTGGCCACATAAGCTTATTTTCCAAGTCTACGAGGGTCTCTGTCTTTTAGGTTCATTTGTGCCATCTCGTTTTTGATTCCACACATAAGGGCTGTCATGATATTTCTCCCTCTCAGTTGGACTGACTTCACAGAGTGGTCTTTCCAGAACTCAGGCCTGCTCTCCAGCTGCCAGTGGCCCTGCTTTCCCATGGTGCGGAATTCGCAGTGACCAGAGCACTACTTACCCTGCCCCCGGGACTCCCACTGAGCTGGGCCCTTCCCCGCCCCGGCTTCCCTCCCTCACACCGGGCCGTCCCCTGCAATACCCCCACCTCCTGCCCAACGCTCAGAGCACCTCCTGAGGGCCCTGCTGTAGGGAGCCCCTTTCCCTGCCAGTCACCACTCCTCCGCCGGCTCCTCCTGGCCCTGACAAGCTTGGCCGTGGTCAGACAGGGTTCCGGAGGGGACAGCCACGTGTTGTTTGTCTTCCCCCGTGGCCCGTGTGGGAACGGGCCATGCAGTGGGTATTCTGCTACTCCTTGTTACGATGACTCTTGTGGGAAAACCTGCCTTTTCGCCCCTTTGTTCTCAGCACCCAAGGTGCTTCACAGTCTCGGGGATCTCCAAGACCCTTCTCCCACTTGGCAGCGGACCCATCCCTAAAGCGGGGCTGGCCTTAGTGGCCATTTCCTGCCTACTAATAAAGTCACAGGAAAAAACTGGCTGTTGATTTGAGAGGAAGGTGCTGCCTCTGGGTGGGATAAGGCAGGCAGAAAAATGACAACCTAATGGGCCACCTGGGGAGGGTCTGGGTGGTCCTGAGAGATGCTGGGGTAGTGTATGGGGACATTTAGGGACAACATCGGGCCCCCACAGGGACGCAGCATGAGAGCAGGTGAGGGGCCTCTGAGAGCCCAGGTGTTCCCTGGCCAACAGAAAACCAGAGGGGCAGGGATTATCCCATCTGAGATCACAGAGACAGAGGTGCTTTGGATGCCATTTGCTAAAATGAATTAGGGCCCCAGTTGGGTATTCAAGTTGTATAAAAAACCTCCAAGAGGTATTTCTGGGGGATCAGTGTTACCCACTCTAGTTAATGAGCAGATAATGCTTCCATGGGAACTCCTCCACTGAGTGCTATTGAAGAGATCTCCCTGGCCTCGGTTTCCTTGCCTGTGACAAGAGGCCCCGGCACGGCAGCTTCCATCAGGCAGGTGATGGTGTCCAGGAGATGAGACTTCCCCTGTGCAGTGGGCAGTGAGGGCGGGCTGCCTGAAAAGTGTCAGGTATCTGTAGTGTCAGCGGTCACGCTGTGGGATAGCACAGAACACAACTTGCTGTCGGTTGCTTGCATTTCCTTATAGGTTCCATCAACTCAGAGTTTTCACAGCAGTTTCTAGGTGGGGGCACATCTCCTGCCCCACCCATCCTGCATGTGGGGCACAGAGGGGCTCATGGTGGATGGTGGAGTTGGTATTCCCATTTTTCAAGTGGGTGTGACGTGGCTCAGGACAGGTGACGGTCTCAGGTCACACAGAGTTGTGGGGTTGGGGGTGGAAGTCAGGTCAGGCTCACTTGAGCGCTTGTGCCCCCGGCTGCTCCATTGGTGGCCTTGCTCTGACCTCAGTGACAAAAAGGCCTCCCAACTGCACCGCGTGGGACAGCAGCCTGGGGCTCATCCTTTGTCCGCTCTTCCTGGTCCTCCCAGGACACAGGGATCATAGAATGTACCAACCATGTTTCTCTGCAGCCACCCCTTGGTGAGGGCCAGCAGATCATGGGTGGGGTGGCCCTTCCCTTCTTGACCTGATGGCCCCCGTGTGTTGCAGGCGGCTCTACCCTGTGCAAGGCTCACTCAGTCTGGAAGGCTCTTGCTGGAGGCAGCTGGGGGCAGCATTTCGTGGTTTATAGTTCCTTCCCAAGCTTACTGGTTCAGGTAGAAACAAAAGAGAATGACGCTTTGGGCGATGGCACGGGCTCACAGGTGTACATAACTCCTTACAGAGCGCTGCTCCCCCAAGGTCATGTTGAAGAGGCTCACAGGCCTGACGTCTCTGCTGAAGGACGCAGGAAGGGCATCTGGGACAATGGCTAGGGCTTGCGGCTGGCCAACCATGGCTGCCAAGGGCCAAGGGAGGACTAGAGTGCGCACAAGAGCTCAGGCCTCTGTGTCAAATGGCCTGGAGCTAGCTCCCATTACCTTCTGCAGTCTGAGCCTGAGCCAAGGTTCTTCGGGTCCCTGCCCCCTCGTCTGTGCAGCAGGGGGGTGATGGTGGTGGTGATATTGATGATGGTGGTGATAGTAACAGGCTCTCTCCACTGGGGCAGGCGAGGCCCTGCAGGGACCCTGGGCTGTGGAAAGCAGCCCCAAAGTGCTGGAAGCGGTTGACGGCCACTGTTACGGCTCTGGTGGAGTCAGGTCCCCCCAGTCCCTTCCCTCGGCAGGCCAGGAGGAGGCCGACTGGCTGCTGACCCCGCAGGACAGGTTCCTCCACAAGGTGGGTTCTGCGCCTGTCCAGAGCCCTCTCTGCTCGGGAGACACATGGAGATCGTGTTAAGGCCCCAGCGTCCATTGTTCAGTCAATCAGGCTAATCTGCCTGGCCCTCGATAAGGGCAGGAATCAGGTTTCAGGGAGATTTTCCTGGGATTACTTCTAGTAGCCGCTCAGTCTAGACAGGCCTCTCAGTTACAGAGGTGCAGACAAAGGCGAGGACCGGGAGTGCCCGGCCACGAGGCGGGCCCAGAGCCCTGCCCCAAGAGCCTTCCCCCACAGTTCCTGCTTTCTTCCTGGGGGGTCAGCGCAGGGAAGGCGTCACCTCACTGGCAGACAGCCCTGGTCTGTCTGAGAGAGGGTCCTGAGCCCCTTTCGTGAGTCCAGGCGGGGCCCTAACATAGTGTGAGTGCCTGGTGTCCATGGAGCCCTCGCGCTATATGAAAGCACAGCTCACACTTTGCCCCATTCAGTCCTGCAGGGGCTCATGAGGTGGCTGCTGATGACAATGGGCTGTCCCCACACTGAAGAGGTGGGCAGGGAAGTCTACCCACCTGCTCCTTCTGGTTCCTAGCCTGTTTTTTCCCCTATTTCCTTGCTCTGAGACTTGGGTGGTTGCTTTTGGACATCAGTGTGCCCATCTGTAGAATGGGCATGATACCTACCCCGCCAAACAGAGTCATTGTGTGAGTCACCAAGAGAACGTGTGTGAAATGGTTTTGGAAATTGTGAAGTGCTGTGCTCATGACGGTCACGGGTTCCTAGTGTGCTGCCTGCCACGGAGTTGACCATAAATAAGTGGATGGATGAATGAGTGAGTGTGAATGACCCACCCTCTAACATAGAATTGCTGAATGTCAATTGCTCCCGTTCTCCGCCTCCCTCACTCCCCCAACCCTGGGAAGTGTGTGGAGCAGCCTGAGGCTAAAAGGGACAGGGAGCTGCAGGTCCAGCCTGCTCCTCAGTTTTTCTGGAAGACGAAGGGGACCCATGTCCTGCCCTCACTGGCATCCTGGGGACATTGTCGGTGTGACCACTCCAATGTCACTGTGTCCAAATGGGATGTGTCTGCTCTTCTTGAGCCTGGGGAACAGAGCCTGGAGGGGCTTTGAGGAAATGTCCTTTGGGGCTGGATGTCAACTTTGGTCACATACATATGCACAGGGCATGGGGGGTGGGAGGAAAGGAGGAGACAGATAAACAGTTCTTTGTTTCCTGGCTCATCTACCTGGGGTTTGAAACAGGCCCTCCATTACTTCCTGGTTCTCTTCAGCTATACCTATGCCCTCTAACAGAGCTAGATTAGGTTTAAAAGTACAAAGTATCACTCATTTAATGAATTGGGTTTTCTCAGAGTAGCATTGGAGAAGGAAATGGCAACCCACTCCAGTGTTCTTGCCTGGAGAATCCCAGGGATGGGGGAGCCTGGTGGGCTACCATCTATGGGGTCGCACAGAGTTGGACATGACTGAAGCAACTTAGCAGCAGCAGCAAAACTAAAAGTCAAAACAGAATGGAAATACAATAACAACGGGAAAACTTACAAGTTCAGTGAGACTTTCAGGCATTGCTCTCTGGACACATGGAACCTACCTCTTAGGGTTATTTGATTTAAAGCCTCTGATCCAAAATTGACCTCGTACGTGAAGCTTGGAGGGCAGAGGCTACACAGTGATGACCCTGGTTGGCTGACTTGCACACCTCTTACTCAGTGTTGGGCAGTTATCCAGTCTGTCTGCTCTGTTCTTCAGATCAGAGTGTAGAATGAACAAGGCAGGTCTCTATAGCCAGGACCCTCAGGAGAGGCGTGAGGAAGGCATGAGGACCTTAGGGAGCTTTGAGTCTCAATGACCTGAGTTTAAGGCCTGGATCCACCATCTGCCAGCTGTGTGACTTAGGCAAGTCAGTTAACTTACTATGAACCTCTGCTTTCTCATCTATGAAATGGGGCGAATGATAGCACTGACATCATGAGGCCATTGTGAAGGTATGTCGGAGACGGTGGGCAGGAAAGGGCGTGTGGGGAGAGCAGGCCCTCAGAAGGATCTGCCTTTGGGAGGATGAGTGTGGGGAGCTGCCAGCAGGGCTGTGAACCCAGCAGCAATGCCTTCTCTGTGCGCTGCGGCAGGTGTTCGACTTGTCCGGCCTTGGGTGCCTCGACTCATTTCCACGTTCACAGATGTATTGAAAAAGGCCAGTGGGCTCAGGACGAATGCCAGCTGAACCCTTGGAGTCTGTATCTCCACCAAGCCATGCATGGCTGCTTCCAGAAAGACGAGCAGAGCTATAATGAAGTCAGCACGTGTTCACAGCCATCAACTGGGTTAATAGCCTCTTTGGATCTGGTAAACCCAACTCTTTTCCACAGTCCCTGAGCAAACCACGTTGGTGGAAGGGAAGTGGGGAGCGCGCAGAGCAGGAAATGGTAGCGGCTCTGCCACCGCCTCTCTATAGGACTTTGAATGGACCACTTGACAGCTCTGGGCCTCAGTTTCCATAAGCTGTCACACGTGATCATTCCTGTCTGTCTACCCACTGGGCCATTTTGAAGACCAAGTAGAAATATGTACAGAAAAGATGTCAGAATCTTATGCAAACATCTTGAGTTGTTATTAATGGAAGAACACGGTGATGTATGGATAGTCATTGGCAACAGTTGATTTATAAAATTCTGTCGTTAAATATTAGGTTTCTGAGCTCCATGGGTGACTTGGAAAATATACCAACCACAACAAACGTTTGCCTTTTGAGGAGTCTACACGTTGTGTGTTTGACATTTAATTGCACATCCTTCTATCTTCCTAAATAGAGCAGAGAAGACAAAATTTAACCTTTTCTTGTTGACCTGGCCATTATAAACATTATCAGCAGTGGTAGCTCAGATCAGATCAGATCAGTCGCTCAGTGTGTCCGACTCTTTGCGACCCCATGAATCGCAGCACGCCAGGCCTCCCTGTCCATCACCAACTCCTGGAGTTCACTCAGACTCACATCCATCGAGTCAGTGATGCCATCCAGCCATCTCATCCTCTGTCATCCCCTTCTCCTCCTGCCCCCAATCCCTCCCAGCATCAGGGTCTTTTCCAATGAGTCAACTCTTCGCATGAGGTGGCCAAAGTACTGGAGTTTCAGCTTTAGCATCATTCCTTCCAAAGAAATCCCAGGGCTGATCTCCTTCAGAATGGACTGGTTGGATCTCCTTGCAGTCCAAGGGACTCTCAAGAGTCTTCTCCAGCACCACAGTTCAAAATCATCAATTATTCGGCGCTCAGCCTTCTTCACAGTCCAACTCTCACATCCATACATGACCACAGGAAAAACCATAGCCTTGACTAGACGAACCTTTGTTGGCAAAGTAATGTCTCTGCTTTTGAATATGCTATCTAGGTTGGTCATAACTTTCCTTCCAAGGAATAAGCGTCTTCTAATTTCATGGCTGCAGTTACCATCTGCAGTGATTTTGGAGCCCAGAAAAGTAGCTACTGGAGGCCAATTAATGAATATACATTTCCCATGTATTATCTTAATTCTTGCCACAAACGTGGGAGACAGAGCACATTATTTATTCTGTTTATACTGAGAAAACTGAACTCATAGGAGTGAGATAACCCACATCACACTGCCAATAAGAAGAGGGACAGGTGTTCGAGACCCTGAAATCTATTGCCCTCTAGTATTGCCAATAAGTCATTTAAAAATACTTTGCCTCTCTTCCCTTCTTCTCTCTTTTCTTCCTTCCTTCCTTCATCAATACCTCAGTCAAAAAGCCATCAGGCATTGGTATGGTGGGAATGAGAGGCTTGGCAAATCCTTTCCCCAAATAACACGGGACCAAATTGTCAAAAACAACCATTTCAGGGCTCTAGAAACTGACCAAGATTACATGTTTCCGGTAAGAAGGTAAAATGTTACAGCAGCTTTGAAAAACATCGTGGCAGTTCCTTAAAAAGTTAAATATAAACACACTATGCAACCCAATTAGGTATCTGCCTGCATTGGTTTCCTGTCATTGGTATAACAAATTACCACAAGCTTAGTGACCAAAAATCACACAAATGGATTATCTTACTGTTTAGTAGGTTAGAGGTCTGCCAGAGCCTGACTGGGATACAGTCAAGGGGTCCACAGGGCTGCATTCCTTAGGAAGCACTGGAGGACAAACTGTCCGGCTTCTGGACGCTGCCCACAGTTCCTTGGTACATGGCCGCCTTCCTCCACCTTCAAGCCAGTCAGTAACAGTGGGTTGAGTCCTTCTCACATCACTCTGACCTTCTCTTCTGCCTCTCTTACTTTTAAAGACCCTTGTGAGTAAACAGGACCTACCCAGACAATCCAGGATAATCTTGCTTTCTCAAGACCAGTTTATAAGCAACCATAATTCCATCTCCAACCTAAATTCCCCCTTGCCATGTAACATATATTTACAGGTTCTAGAGATTAGGACATGGGGGCTTCCCAGGTGGCTCAGTGGTAAGAGTCCGCCTGCCAATGCAGGAGACACAGGAGACGGGTTTGATCACTGGGTCGGGAAGATCCCCTGGAGGAGGGTATGGGAACCCTTTCCAGTATTCTTGCCTGGAGAATCCCATGGACAGAGGAGCCTGGCAGGCCACAGTCCATGTGGTCACAAAAAGTCAGACATGACTATGTAACTGAGCATGAGCATGGGGGTTTAGGACATAATATAAAATAATCTAGGATAATCTTGCTTTATTCAAGTTGGCTGATTACTAAATTAGACTTCTTTGGGAGCCATTATTCTGCCTACCATACCACCCAAGATAATGAGAATATGTATCCACACAAAGACTTGTGCATGAATGTTCATAACATTATACATAATGGCCCCAAACTGGTAACAACCTAAGTGTCTGTCTACTGGTTAACAACAGATAAACAAAGTATGACGCATTCTTAAAATGGAATATGATATGGAAGTAAAAAGGAGCTATGGATGTCTGTTACCTCATTATGTAAAAACATTGTGCTAAGTGAAATGAGATGCAAAAGATATATAATTCTCCTTATATGACATTTCCAGAAGAGGTAAATCTACAGACAGGAAGCAGATGTGTGGTTGGTCTGGGAACGGGGAATGGGGTCTGGCTGCAAATGAACACTGGGAAGCTCCCCAGAGTGATGGAAATGCTCGGAAGCTGAATTTAGACGATAGGTGATGGTTGCACAGTTCTATGAACTCCCTGTACAAACCTTTGAATGATATAAGGTGGGTTAATTTTATGGTAATTTATAATTCACTGAAACTCTTCAGGGAGAAAAGTGTTTATGCAGGTCCAACAGGGTTGTGGCCTGGTAGGAGTTCAAGGCCAGGTGAGGAAGGCGGCTGAGTCTGGTAGCAGCCTAGTAGACCTGAGGGTTTGATTATGCACGGGATGACTGAGCAGATAAGTAAATATATTAGGATAATCGAGGCTGGTTTTCTCACTATTAGAGGAAGGAGTTACAGATAAGGAAAGGGGAAAGTGAGATTGAACCCAGTGTTGTCAGCCTAGAATTGGAGGTATTGGTATAAACACTTGGTTTTAAACATAGATAAGCTTACAAATTAGCATATATGTAAATATGATGTATATATATGTATTCACATATGTATATATTACTGAGCTCTTTCTACTAGGAGGGCATAGAAACACCTACATAGCAAATAGCATACCTGGTTGCTAAGGTAATGGTTTCTAATGCTGGTTTTCACTGAAGAAGACCAGGACTGCTTGGAGAAATGGCTGATTCCAGGGGTGGGGCAGGAAAAGAACACAATGAGTTGGAAATACCTCCTACCAGAAAGTATGGAGGTGATCAGAGAATGATGTGGACATGTCCGAAGAACATGGAAGTCAACTTGAAAGGACTCCCACTGGTGGAATCTGGGACATTTGAGCATCATATTATATAATAGTAATGGGTTAAAACCTAATAGCATTCCATGAGTCCACACTGGTTTAAATTAATGCAGAAGAGAAAGCTCTTTATCATGGTAGAATGCCAGCTGATCAATGTAGAAGGAGTGATGGGGTTAGAAAAAAATCTCCACTCGGCATTCATTATAGTGGTAATGAATTCAAGTAAAACTCATTCATTAAAGTAGTTTCCTATTAAAACATTCAGGGACTTCCTTAGCAGTCCTGTGGTTAAGACTTCACCTTCCAATGCAGGGGGTGCCAGTTCTATCCCTGGTTGAGAGCTAAGATCCCACATGGCTTGTGGCCAAATACCAAAATATAAAACAGAAACAATATTGTAACAAATCCAATAAAGACTAGGAAAAAAAACCCAAAACATTACAAAATATATTTGCATGCAATGATGAGCCAGGCCTTGCTGCTGCTGCTACTAAGTCGCTTCAGTCGTGTCCAACTCTGTGCGACCCCATAGACAGCAGCCCACCAGGCTCCCCCGTCCCTGGGATTCTCCAGGCAAGAACACTGGAGTGGGTTGCTGCCTTGTTCTGTGCTAATCGGATATGTAGCACCGTCCGTTCCTGCCTTGAATGGTCACAGGCTACTTTTTTAAAGTTTATCTGTTTCATGGCTCTGCATTCTTTTCCTGGGTGTCTGCTGTCAGTTAGTAGCTGTCTTTTTTTTTTTTTTTTTTGCTGTGGCCTGTATTCCATCTGCAGGTAGTCCTGCTTGATCTTATTGGGAGCTCCCACCTATAATTTCCAATCTGTTGTGGCTTAGGACACCATAGGAACAAGCTTGTTAGGGGCAGCACCACTGGCTCTGAGGGACTTGTGCATGAGGAGAGGGCATGGGCTTTTGTACATGGAAGATGGGACAATATTTTGGCTGCTCAGAGACCTTGTGGCCTATTTCCTGGCTCCTACGATACTTCGAAGAGGTAAGATTGCCTGAGCATTGGATATAACTAATGACCGCCTTTGGTTTGGGGGGACATCCGGTTTCTTTTCCTAAAGCAGAGTCACTTGACAGGTCAACATGAGAATACACACTCTCTGGTCACCACTGGAGCCCGTAGGTTGCCCAGTGTTAATAAATTGGCTGAGGCCACCTGCAGAGGGAGTCAACCATAGACAGACGCTTGGGAGATGGCTCCGGGGGGCACACCAGTCAGATGATCCTTTTAGTGAAAATGAACAAACTCTTGGCTGTTAATGAGCCGAATAATTGCCCCAGTCACCTATCCAGACTCAGACCCTTTTGCTCAGAGACAAATGCTGTTTCTTCACTTGCCAGTCCACACATTCCACAGGCCTCTTCACTTCCATGTAGGCTGGGTCATCATGAACCCTGCAGCTGTGTCTGTCTTTAGCTGTCAGGGCCTGGGAGGAAGATAATTGTGGGGGCACATCCTCAAGACAGCTGTCACGGGGCCAGAGCCCTCATTGACAGTGACACCTCTGGGACTGGGAGTATGGGCAGGACAGATGGCCCTGGGCTATGGGAACCTGTCCCAAGATGTTTGGTCTACCACCCACAAATAGACATCCATCATCCTGAAGCTGGAAATTTGGTTTCTGTACTCATTTTTATGTGTGTTTATGTTGGCTGCTCTCCTCAAAATAACCTTGGCCAGCTGAGGAATAAGGGAAGTCATGCTGTGTCCACTCTGAGAGGGTAATTCCAAAGGGATGGGTGGGATGGTCAGGGACTTTTCTGATAGGGTACGACATGCCTCTGCTTGGCTGAGCTTGGTTTTAATGTGGGCCGAGTGCTCTCTTGGGAGTGGTAGCGAGGGTATGTCATGCCAGAAGAGGCCCCAGAAGCCAGCTGGCACCACGTGGAAGGCAGTTTCTTCCAAGGAGCAGCCATCATGGGCCGAAGAGGGTCTGGGTCTGGGGCCCAGGCAGCAGAGCCCTCAGTGGCCCTCCTTTCTTCTTCTGAAAGTGAAAGTTGCTCAGTCGTGTCCAACTCTTTGCGACCCCACAGACTAGAGTTTATGGAATTCTCTAGGCAAGAATACTAGGGTGGGTAGCCTTTCCCTTCTCCAGGAGATTTTCCCAACCTAGGGATCAAACCCAGGTCTCCTGCATTGCAGGCGGATTCTTTACCAGCTGAGCCACCAGGGAAGCTCAAGAATACTGGAGTGGGTAGCCTTTCCCTCTCCAGCAGATCTTCCTAACCCAGGAATTGAACTGGGGTCCCCAGCATTGCAGGGAGATTCTTTACCAACTGAGCTATCAGGGAAAGCCCTTTCTTCTTCTAGGCCCTGTCGTATGGATTTGGGAAGTACCTGTTCTTTGTGTACCCCTCTGTACTGGGCTGGGCACATGCAGCCTTCTCTGGTAGGAAACACAGGCTGGGAAGTGACGCTCTGGACTCTCACATCTGCCAAGAGAAGGGGACAAGCTACACAGTCACTTCCTCCCTTTGCTTTGGAGCCCCATGTCCCCATCTGTCATTGAGGGGGCCAGATTAGAGACCCTCTAAGGTTCCTTCCAGATAACATGATACTTGCAAAGCCACCTGCCTGGAAACTCTCCTCAGTGAAGGGTGTGTCTGTCCCCATAGGTAGACCCCTAGGCATGGAGTTCATGCAAGGCAGGGGATCAGTGGCATCCTTGCTGGCAACTTTTAAGATTTTTTTTTTTCTTTGAGTTTATACTTGGTCACTGTGGTAGGTCTAAGTGTGAGTTTCTTTTTTTCTGTTCTACTTGGGATTCATTTGGCTTCCTAAATCTGAGGGTTAATATCTTTTACCAATCCTAAAAAAGGATCGGATGAGATATACAATAAATAAACTTTCTCAATCGATATTCCATTAAATTTTGCAAGGAAGTACTTATGACAGAACCATTTACTTTTTGCTCACAGATTCGTAGGTTGGGCTCTGGTGGCTCCACTCCACATGGAGGGTTAGATTTGGATCTAATCCACATATTGTCATCCCAGGATCCAGGCAGAGGGGACAGCAGTTACCGGAGACATGTGAGAAGCCAAGGCAAACCACAGAAGCACATTTAAACTCTGTACTTCATGTCCACTCACAGTCCATTGGCCAAAGAAAGTCACATGGCTACACCCAAAACAGTGGGTGGGAAGTCTCATTCACTCAGGGAAGGGGCTGAGGAAAGATGTTTTTTTTGCTGAGCAACAATGCACTGTATCACAGTCTGTCCACCTAGCCACAAATATCCACTTTAAGCCTCAAGCAGAACACACTTCCTTTCTCCCCAAGACTGTCTGAAGTTTTACCCAATGATAGAATCCGGCTCAGAGTCTTGTAATCTCCATGAGGTCTCTTGGTCCAGAGTCTTGTGAACTAAAGAGATAAGTATTTGCTCTCTACCCCAGCCCCTTCCCCTGCAAAAGGAAAAACTACACAATGTGTAATTGAAAAATGGGGACAGTGACCACAATTATTATTCCTGTTGACTAGGGGAAGAATGGGAGGCCCAGAGCAGTGGCCCATGGTAGATTCCTCTTTCTGGGAAAATACAGAGAGATCCTCTTCTTGGGAGGGTAGGCAATAGTCCTTGATTCTTTCTTGAATATTCCTGGATTCCTTGATTCTTGGAGCAGTACCCACATCCATTGTTCTCCGTGGCTCCTGGTTTCACCTCCTGGGATTTTCTCCCTCTTGCATTACACTCCTTGCATCCCTCCAAAGAGAGTGTTAGAATGTATGCCTTCCTTCCATGGCCGAGAAACTTTCTATGGAAAGTGGGGGTGGGTAGAGGCAAAGGCTTTTTTAAAAATCTATCTACGTTTGGCTGCGCTAGCCTTCGTCGTGGTGCGCGAGGCTTTCTCTAGTGGTGAACAGGGGCTGCTGTCCAGTCGTGGTGTGGAAGCGTCTCACTGCAGTGGTTTCCCTTGTTGCAGGGCATGGGCTCTAGGGCTCCCGGGCTTCAGTAGTTGCAACACATGGGCTCTAGAGCGCAGGCTTAGCAGTTTTGGGACACAGGCTTAGTTGCTCCGTGGCATGTGGAATCTTCCCAGACCAGGGAGCGAACCCATGTCCGCTACATTGGCAGGAGGATTCTTAACCACTGGACCACCAGGGAAGTCCCAGGTGCATTTTTAATGGTAATATAACACTCTCAGAATCATGTTTTAAAATGTGTTTGATTTTATTGTATTTTTATTACTTACCTCTAAAAATGTTTTTGAGTTCCAACTGCATACGCCACAAGCCTTTGGAGGACTGCCCCTCCCTCTCTCCTTCCCTTTCCCTCTGCCTCTCTCTTTTTCTCTCTCACTTTAATTATAGGTATGCTGAGTTAATCAGGCTTCCACAAGAGGAAAGCCTGATTTTGTTCTTTATCTACCAGGTATGATCTTAATCCCCTCAGATTTTAGCAAATGCTATGTGATGGTCACATCTGTGATTCGATCTGTGCTCTGAGACAGTGTCTTAAAGCCTGTGCCCTTGATTTGGTCTTTGACCTAAGACTGCATCTTTATGGCCATACCCTCAACTTGGTGAGAAAGCAGTTCCATGTTGCAACTTTGCAAGTCCAGGGATTTCGGGACCCTCTCCATTCTGCTTGCAAACTGGTCCCATGGTCAGTTCTTCCCTGCGCTCACTTCTCTCCTGTGCCACCCTATGAAATGCAGTGAGTAACATCCAACTCACTCACAGAATCATCTTTTATGACACTTCTTCACGGGAAGCCATAAATACACGAGGTGAATCTCTTTCCGGGTTTCCAGGGCAGCAGTTTTCCCACCACATAACACAAGTGCCGTTTCTCCAGCCCTGCTTAGTGTTCCTTACCACCTGCTGCCCGGTCCCAAAGCCAGGGCCACAGACTTTAGGCTGTCATAGCAGCCCTCACCTAGGCACCAAGTTCTGTATTAGTTCTAGCAGCAACAATACTTTCTGATAACTTCAGGGCTTACAGCAAAAACAAATGCTTCCTTTTAACTCCGGGATGTGCAGGGCTTTTGTTCTGCTCCACGCTGTGGGTCAGGTCTGGGTCCATGCCACTCTTTGAATATTCTGGGCTCCAGGCTGAAGTGCCGACCGCTATGGAGGGTGTGCTCATCTCATGGTGTATCACAGAGTGTGAGCACTGGCTTATTTTTACACAGCGGTTCTTTCATTTCCCGCCCCACCCCACCATCCCATTCTATCTTTGTGCCGGTCTCTAAGTTATTTGTTTAGATCTTTTCCAGTGAGTTAATTCTCACATCATCTGTGTTTTAACTGTTCATTGGGCATTTAATTTTATGTTTCATTTCTGGAAATTCTAAGTTGATTCTTTTTCAGGTATGCCTGGACAGTTTTGAAATGTTCTTTTTGCATTATGTTTAAGCTCACTGGTCTTAATTTCGGTTTCATGTCTACAAATTTAGTATCTGGTCCTTGGGGCCCAATTTTGCTGCCGTTGTTCTTGCTGACTCTCACTCCTGGTGCCTTCTTTGGGTCCTTGGTAATTTTTCATGGCGAGTTCATAGCTGACTGATTGTAATCTGCAAGCTTCTTGGGAGGCCTGGGCTGAGCGTGCATCCCCTAAGGAGCTTTTGTGGGTGCTTCCTCTTGCTGCCTGAGGATACCACTCTCTGAAGTCACTTTTCTTTTGTATTTCTTTTTCTTTTATTTTTTTAATGTGGGCCATTTTTAAAAAGCCTTTATTGAATTTGCGACAATATTGCTTCTGTTCTGTTTTTGGTTTTTTGACTCAGTCCAAGGCATGTGGGATCTTAGCTCCCCAAACAGGGATTGAACCCGCACCCCCTCCATCAAAAGGTGAAGTCTTAACCACTGGACCATCATGGAAATCCCTGAAGTCACTTTAAATCAGCATACCTTCCAAAAGTTTCCCAGACTGAGAAGGTGTTGTAAATTCATGTTCAGAGCCAAGCCTGGAGACGGCCACGTTTCCCAGTTCTCTTGTCCCAGGGACCGAATTGGAGGAAGTAGATCTCTTGCAGAGTCCTGGGTCTGGGCAGAGGTCTCAGTTCAGACCTCCCCCTTGTGTCTGCTTCTGGGTTTGGCAGAGGCCCAGGGACAGCTCATGGCTTTAGTGTTCACATGGCCTTGGCCTCCATATAGCACTGTCGCCACATCTGTTAGCATTCCCCACATCTGTTCCTTGCCTCTCTCCCTGCCTTCTTGGCTTCCTCTGCTTCGCCTTTGCATTTAAATTTATCTTTATTGTGTCCAATCCAGCATTTCTGGATGTTTATAGTGGGAGGGTGGTCGGGCACAAGGGTAGAAGGTCTCCCTTCCGTGGGATACTTACTGCTTCCTGGGTGCACAGCAGGCCCTGTTTCTCTAGAGGCCTGGGGGGCACAGTCCTGGACGCAGCCCAAGGACCACCCAGAGGAAGGAAAAGGCCCACGTGCCCTGCATTCTCGTCAGAGGACAGGGTGGATGGGCAAGGAGGGATGGTAGAGGAGTACTGACTGTGAATTTATTGAGTGCCTCCTGTGTGCAAAAGTCCATGTTAGTGCCTCTCTACTCATATTTCATCCTATTTAAATATGGATTTAAATCCTATTTAATCCTCACATCAACCTTTTGATAGGCTTATTATTTAAGCCTTATATAATCCTCACAACAATCTTTCGTTTAATCCTTCTTATTTAATCCTCACAACAACCTTTTGAAAGGCTCAGAAATGGCAAGGGATGTACCCAAGGTCACACTTGTAGTGGGCAGCCAGGTTGAGAAGCAAGGCCTACACCATTTTCGCTTCTTTAGAAACCAAGGCGCAGGTGGGCCTGGCCATCTGTGATGGGCCATAGGAGAAGCAGCCTGACCCGTCATGTACCGCCCTGTGCAGCTGGGTCTGAGTGTGCGTGTGCAAGCTGACAGGGGGCACCCATGAGGGGGGCCTTGAGGGGACATTCCCCCTCGTCCCTTTTCGTGATGGTTGTAGAAACTCAAAAGTGTGCTTTTTAAATGAGGTAGAGAGATGCTGTATTCTCTGGGGGCAGGGGGCTGTGGTGCGGTGGGGGCTGGCAGGACGGCCCAAACCCTGTCTTCTTTAAAGTCAGCGTGTGGAGTCACTGGTGACTCCAGCATGGACTCTTCAGGTTGAGAGGCAGGGGTTGGGGGTGGTGTGGATGGGGCTTGGCCGTGTGGTGCTCACTCTGCAGAAGTCCTGACTGCTCCCGAAACATTCGCCAGCCAGGACTCAGGGGGCCCTGGATCCTCAGGTGTTTTATTATTTTTGAAATCTAGATTATTTCCCAAGGATGACAGCAGCTTTGACACACAAGTCTGGCTCAGACTTTCTCCCCCAGCCCAGCAGTGTCTGCGTACACCTTTGCCTCTGAGCAAGCCACATTTCCTGTCTCCTCCTCGGCACTGCCCCAGCCCCCAGGCAGTCTGCTCCTTTGCAGCAGGGTGTCCCCCTCACTGAGAGGGAAGGCTTCAGCAGATGTTGGAGGCAGAGCAGAAGGAAGCTGCCCTCAGCGGATACTGAGACCTGTGCGGTGCTCACCTTGGCTTTCCCAGGCCAGCAGGGCAGGGTGCTCTGTCTAAGGAGTGGGGCAGGGTGCTCTGTCTAAGGAGGGGGTGGCCTGGGGGCTGAGGGGCAGGCTCAGCTGCTGCACAGTAGTGCCCTGAGCTGACTGTAGGTCCACAAAAGCTTTCTGGGCACAGCAGCCTGGATGCTGGGCCTCTGGGCAGAGTTCTGTGGTGCGAGGGCAAATGCCAGGGCAGGGAGCAGAGAGTTTCAGAAAGTGGATCCAGAATACAGATGAGCCTATTTGCAGGGCAGAAATAGAGATGCAGATGGAGAGAATGAACATGTGGATATGGGAAGTGGGAGAGGGGCGGAAAGATTAGGAGACTGGGAATGACGGACGTGCGCTGCCATGAATAAAACAGACAAATAGTGGGAAGCTGCAGTACAGCACAGAGAGCTCAGCTTTGTGCTCTGTGGTGACCTAGAGGGGTGGGATGGGGGTGGTGGGAGGGAGGGTCATGAGGGAGGGATGTATGTATCAGTTCAGTTCAGTCGCTCAGTCGTGTCCAACTCTTTGCAACCCCATGAATCACAGCACGCCAGGCCTCCCTGTCCATCACCAACTCCCGGAGTTTACTCAAACTCATGTCCATCGAGTCAGTGATGCCATTCAGCCATCTCATCCTCTGTCGTCCCCTTCTCCTCCTGCCCCAATCCCTCCCAGCATCAGAGTCTTTTCCAATGAGTCAACTCTTTGCATGAGGTGGCCAAAGTACTGGAGTTTCAGCTTCAGCATCAGTCCTTCCAATGAACACCCAGGACTGATCTCCTTTAGGATGGACTGGTTGGATCTCCTTGCAGTCCAAGGGACTCGCAAGAGTCTTCTCCAACACCACAGTTCAAAAGCATGAATTATTTGGCACTCAGCTTTCTTCACAGTCCAACTCTCACATCAATACATGACCACTGGAAAAAACATAGCCTTGACCAGATGGACCTTTGTTGGCAAAGTAATGTCTCTGCTTTTGAATATGCTATTTAGGTTGGTCATAACTTTCCTTCCAAGGAGTAAGCGTCTTTTAATTTCATGGCTGCAGTCACCATCTGCAGTGATTTTGGAGCCCAAAATCCACTGTTTCCCCATCTATTTCCCATGAAGTGATGGGACCAGATGCCATGATCTTCATTTTCTGAATGTTGAGCTTTAAGCCAACTTTTTCACTCTCCTCTTTCACTTTCATCAAGAGGCTCTTTAGCTCCTCTTCACTTTCTGCCATAAGGGTGGTATCATCTGCATATCTGAGGTTATTGATATTTCTCCCAGCAGTCTTGATTCCAGCTTGTGCTTCTTCCAGCTCAGCGTTTCTCATGATGTACTCTGTATATAAGTTAAATAAGCAGGGTGACAATATAAAGCCTTGACATACTCCTTTCCCAATTTGGAACCAGTCTTTTGTTCCATGTCCAGTTCTAACTGTTGCTTCCTGACCCGCATATAGGTTTCTCAAGAGGCAGGTCAGGCGGTCTGGTATTCCCATCTCTTTCAGAATTTTCCACAGTTTATTGTGATCCACACAGTCAAAGGCTTTGGCATAGTCAATAAAGCAGAAATAGATGTTTTTCTGGAACTCTCTTGCTTTTTCCATGATCCAGCAGATATTGGCAGTCTGGTTCCTCTGCCTTTTCTAAAACCAGCTTGAACATCTGGAAGTTCATGGTTCACGTATTGCTGAAGCCTGGCTTGGAGAATTTTGAGCAGTACTTTACTAGTGTGTGAGATGAGTGCAATTGTGCGGTAGTTTGAGCATTCTTTGGCATTGCCTTTGTTAGGGATCAGAATGAAAACTGACTTTTTCCAGTCCTGTGGACGCTGCTGAGTTTTCCAAATTTGCTGGCATGTTGAGTGGATCATTTTCACAGCATCATCTTTCAGGATTTGAAATAGCTCCACTGGAATTCCATCACCTCCACTAGCTTTGTTCATAGTGATGCTTTCTAAGGCCCACTTGACTTCACATTCCAGGATGTCTGGCTCTAGGTGAGTGATCACACCATTGTGATTATCTTGGTCGTGAAGATCTTTTTTGTACAGTCCTTCTGTGTATTCTTGCCACCTCTTCTTAATATCTTCTGCTTCTGTTAGGTCCATACCATTTCTGTCCTTTATCGAGCCCATCTTTGCATGAAATGTTCCCTTGGTATCTCTAATTTTCTTGAAGATCAGTGGAGAAATAACTCCAAAAAGAATGAAGGGATGGAGCCAAAGCAAAAACAATACCCAGTTGTGGGTGTGACTGGTGATAGAAGCAAGGTCTGATGCTGTAAAGAGCAATATTGCATAGGAACCTGGAATGTTAGGTGCATGAATCAAGGCAAATTGGAAGTGGTCAAACAGGAGATGGCAAGAGTGAATGTCAACATTCTAGGAATCAGTGAATGAAAATGGACTGGTTTGTGTGAATTTAACTCAGATGACCATTATATCTACTACTGTGGGCAGGAATCCCTTAGAAGAAATGGAGTGGCCATCATGGTCAAAAAGAGTCTGAAATGCAGTACTTGGATGCAATCTCAAAAATGACAGAATGATCTCTGTTCATTTCCAAGGCAAACCATTAAATATCACAGGAATCCAAGTCTGTGCCCCAACCAGTAACTCTGAAGAAGCTGAAGTTAAACGGTTCTATGAAGACCTACAAGACCTTTTAGAATTAACACCCAAAAAAGATGTCCTTTTCATTATAGGGGACTGGAATGCAAAAGTAGGAAGTCAAGAAACACCTGGAGTAACAGGCAAATTTGGCCTTGGAATACGGAATGAAGCAGGGCAAAGGCTAATAGAGTTTTGCCAAGAGAACACACTGGTCATAGCAAGCACCCTCTTCCAACAACACAAGAGAAGACTCTACACATGGACATCACCAGATAGTCAACACCGAAATCAGATTGATTATATTCTTTGCAACCAAAGATGGAGAAGCTCTATACAGTCAGCAAAAACAAGACCGGGAGCTGACTGTGGCTCAGATCATGAACTCCTTATTGTCAAATTCAGACTGAAATTGAAGAAAGTAGGGAAAACCACTAGACCATTCAGGTATGACCTAAATCAAATCCCTTATGATTATAAAGTGGAAGTGAGAAATAGATTTGAGGGACTAGATCTGAAAGATAGAGTGCCTGATGAACTATGTATGGAAGTTCATGAGACTGTAGAGGAGACAGGGATCAAGACCATTCCCATAGAAAAGAAATGCAAAAGAGCAAAATGGCTGTCTGGGGAGACCTTACAAATAGCTGTGAAAAGAAGAGAAGCAAGAAGCAAAGGAGGAAAGGAAAGATATAAGCATCTGAATGCAGAGTTCCAAAGAATGGCAAGGAGTGATAAGAAAGCCTTCCTCAGCAATCAATGCAAAGAAATAGAGGAAAACAACAGAACGGATGTATGTATGCATATAGCTAATTCACTTGGTTGTACAACTTTATAAAGCAACTACACCCCAATTTTTCAAAAAGAAGAGAAAATGGACCCTGGGTTCAGGTTGTGGTCCATCGCTTGCCTGTGTGACCTTGGGCAAGTTGCTTGACTTCTCAAAGGCTCACTCTCCTCCCACCTTGTGAGTGAGAGTAACAGCAGTGCCCTCCTCTGTGTTGTTGCTGCTGCCTTTTGCACAAGGCCTGACACATGCTAAGCAGTCAGTTAGTGCTCCCTGTGGTTGGTGTCATTGTGGTCGGTGTTAAGGAATCCTGGAGTCCATGGTGCTGACTTCCACTGGCTCTGGTCTGAGCGTCAGGATGACAGCTCAGACCATAAAGCCCAATAATTCAGAGCACCAATGTAGAAAGTGAGTTGCCAGCCGCTAGTACTGGTGCAGTGACACCCCTCACTCTGGGAGGAGGGCATCTGAAAGGCCAAGTGGGATGAGCAGGTGGTTGAAGGGGGAGAGCCCTCCTGGTAGGTTCTCCAGCGAGCCCGGCAGGTGAGCCAGTCTTCTCCTGCTTCTCACTCAGAGGCAGCTGGTCTACCCTGCCTGCCTCCTGGAGGTCAGGAGACAAGGGCCTTTCCTGGAAGAAAGCTGCAGAGGAGCCTGGGCTGCCAGGGATGAGAATCTGGAGAAAGAGCAGGCATACTAGGACCTCAGAGAGAATTAAGAGAAAGCCACCATGTCTGACATTTGGAGGAGGGTAGATACTTACCCACTAGGCTGCACTGTGCCTGGGACTGGGGTCTGGTCAGGATCTGCAGGCTCAGCCAGCTGCAGAGGTGGGCATTGATCCTGGACTCATGGACTCCAGAGCCCGTTCTCAGCCTGCTTGCTGTGTGTATCCCACTGGAGCTTCAGTGTGTGTCTGCTCAGAGCCTGCTCCTCCAGCCCTCTGTGGCTCTGCATCCCCTACATCACCGCCTGGCATGGGCTTCACAGGGTCAAAAACTGGTCCAAAACCAAGTGGCTGGAGCCCACGCTTGGAGCTTTGTTAGGTGGCACCATGAAATATTTGAGTGGGGGCACAGCAGCCTGATGGGGGGAGGTTTGGGTTAAGTAGTGGAGGGCCTGGGTTCTATTTCCCAGTAGGGCTAAGGGCATGCCTGACCTTGGAGCCAGCCCTGGCCCAGAAGAGGGGCCTTGTGCCCCTGGGCCCTCAGAGTCATGTTCATCGGGTGATGCTGGGAGAAAGCACTTTGCAGGGAAAGCTATGTTTCATCTACTGGATTTCCTTCCTTGCATGACACACGTGATTCCGCTAACCCTTTCTTGATGGCAAGTCCATCTTTCCCTGTTCCTGGGGGTGTGTGGGCCACTTATGCCCCCGAGATCTATGAGGACAGACTCTTGTAGATGGAATACAATACCCCACTCCCACCCAAAGGTGCTCAATCCTAATCACCTTTACATGGCACAAGAGACTTTGCAGATGTAATAAAGTTCAGGATTTGGAGATGAGGTTACATGGCTGGGTCCAGTGTAATCATAAGGCCCCTTGTAAGTAAGGGAGGAAGGCAGGAGTGTCAGAGACAGAAGGGGTGGGATGACAGAAACAGAGGTCAGAGAGGGGCAGAGAGGAGTTGGAAAGTGCTACACGGCCAGCTTTGCAGATGGCAGAAGAAGCACGAGCCAAAGACTGCAGGCGGGCTCTTGACACTGGAAAAGGCAAGGAAGTAGGTTCTCCCTCCGCCCTCCCCACCGCCCCCAGAAGAAACACAGCCGGTGACACTTTGATTTTTCGTATAATGAGACCCATTGTGGACTTCTGACCTCCAGAACCGTAGGATAGCATGTGTTGTTTTAAGCCACTAAGTTGGAGATAATTTGTTACAGTAGCAATGGGAAAACAACTCCAGACACTAAGACCTGAGGGCCTGAAGGAGACGATGAGCACGGGGCCTTCCTGGATCTGCCCCAGAGCCTCTGCCTGGGGCCCTGGACACTGCTGTCTGCATTGGTTTCCACTTCTTCCCTTGCCACGACCGGACACTCTGCTGGCGTGTCTTTGTGAGCATCTTCTATCTTCTCGGTGTTCATTTCCTTCAGAGTTGAGTCCAACAGCCGATCAGGAGCAAACAGAAAAGATAGCAGGCCCCTGAGGGAAGATCAGGCCTCACTGACGGGGAATGGAGCCCCCTTTTCCTACCAAGTCATAACTGTGAGCTTTGTGACAACAGTTTCTCTCCATTTGGCTGCACTTCATCAACAATTTCTGGCCTTATATCAGTGTTCCAGAGGGCAGAGCTCCCAGAAGGCTGAGTGCCAGCCAAAAATGGGTTCCATGTGCTCTCAGGGAACACAGGACAGCTCACTCCACTCTCTGGCCTTTAGAGAAAGCCAGCACAGGAGTGGAATCTGTGAGTTTTTATCAGAAACGCCTTTGGCTTTGGTGTACTCAGAGAGCAAGCCCTAAAGACGGCATCCGATTGGCAGCTGGCTTTGTTAGAGGAACTGGCAGGCTGTGGTGATAGACAGCGGGTGGGAGGGGGGTGCATCAGCTTTGGTGTTTTGCTTTTTTCTAAGGCCTTAGGAATCTTCCATGACTAGGCCAGCCTTTGCTCCTAGCGGGGGCCTCCTCCCAGAACCTGATTGATCCACACATTCCTTGACATTTTAGAAACTTGAAAAAACAAATCAGCTCTTTATCTAAAGAAAAATTTAGCACAGACAATTAACCTTGGGATATGGGCATTTCACGGAGAAGGCAATGGCACCCCACTCCAATACTCTTGCCTGGAAAATCCCATGGATGGAGGAGCCTGGTGGGCTGCAGTCCATGGGGTTGCGAAGAGTCGGACACGACTGAGCGACTTCCCTTTCACTTTTTCACTTTCATGCATTGGAGAAGGAAATGGCAACCCACTCCAGTGTTCCTGCCTGGAGAATCCCAGGGACAGGGGAGCCTGGTAGGCTGCCATCTGTGGCGTCGCACAGAGTCAGACAGGACTGAAGCGACTTAGCAGCAGCAGCAGCAGCAGCATGGGCATTTCAAGGCTGTTATAAAGGAGAGTGAGGCAAAGACAGAAAGGCAGATGGACCACGACAGTGGCGCTTACCTCCCCAGAACTGACATGAAGCTGGTAGCTGGGTCTTGAGTGGTTTCTCTGCACTGGGGCCTCAGTTTCCCCACCTGCTACCCAGGTGGTTCCCCATGCACCCAGCCACTGACTTCTACCTCATACTGCCAGTTGATTCTAAGCCTGAGTATTGCCACAGGCCTGTGTTTTACATGACTTTACAGTGAGGAGGTCTTGCTTCATTCAGAAACAAGGAGAAAATATTTCATGAATGATTTCAAGAAATTCTCCTAGAAACTGAGAATTCCCTGAAGGTGGTTAGCAGACAGTTCTCAGAATTTGCAAAGAGATAGTCACTTTTCCAGGTGCTTCCAGACTAGGGTGTGGCAGAGAGATGTCAGACCTTTAAGAGGAATGCCAGGCGGCGGGACTCCTACCTCAGTCCCTCCCCACCCCACCCCTTCCTGAGGGCACTGCCAGAGGACTTCTGTTGGCCTGGCCTCCACTGCTGGCTGCAGGGCTTAGGCTCTTGGAGCCACGGTTAGTTAACTCTGGAGTTTGAGCCCACAGAGAAAGTTTGATTTTCTGCAGCAGGTAGTTAACTGTCCCCACACACTAGACCAACTCCCTGACCCCTGAAAGTGTTGTAATAAAACCACTACCTTCCCTCCCCAACAACCATCGCCAACTCAAATGAAAATGATTCCTTTGTAGAGTTGCTGATTACAAAATTCCAGCTAAGTTTCTTGACACCAAGTGTTTCTTACTGATTAAAGGACCTGCTTGGCTTTCCAGCCTGGAGTGTTCTGTTCTAAAGAGTTCATGGTCATGGCCTTTGGAGTGTGAAAGAACTGAGATTTAAACCCAGTTCTGTCTCTTTCTCCCATGTGAGCTTCTCACTTCTCTTGTTCTCCAGAAGGGGAGACTGGTGTCCTCTTCATGGACCTATTAGGCTTGAAGCTGCCATGTATGGAGTGCCTGCATGTGTGTGCACGCTCGGTGGTGTCCGGCTCTTTGTGACCCCATAGACTGTAGCCCGCCAGGTTTCTCTGTCCATGGGATTTTCCAGGCAAGAATACTGGAGCCGGTTGCCATTTCCTACTCCAGGGAATCTTCTCGACCCAGGGATTCAACCCATGTCTCTTATATCTCCTACATTGGCAGATGGGTTCTTTACCACTAGCGCCACCTGGGAAGCCCAGGTGGGAAGCTTGCACTAGGGCATAATAGTCACAGCAATCATGGTGGGTGTGTGTGTGTGTGTTGGGGACATCACTGTTCCTATCTTAGAGACAGATTATAGACTCAAAGAAGCTAAGTGACTTATCCAGGGTTACAGCTTATAAGTGGCAAAGCTGGAACTTGATCCCAGAAATCGACTCAAATGTCTGCGTTCTTGACCACTGAGTTCATGCTCACCAAGTGCCCAGGAGGCCTTGTACTTAGTAGGTGCTCATGCAGATGAGTGAATAGAGAAAGAGCTGTGTGCATGTCTGCAAACCTGACCTGAGAAGTCCTATCACAGGTGTGAAACCGTGGCTTCTGTGACCTTGGCGTGATGGCAGGCACACGGTGCCCTTGGGGATTGTTCCAGGGCGAGGCTGGGCAGGAGAAGGCCCTCTGGGATGCCTGAGCTGTCTCGTCCTCTTCCTCCTGGGTGAGCATCACTGGAGCTCGAGTCCAGATCCCAGATCCTGGAGGCGGGCACAGAGGTGCTTAGATTTAAGGGGTAAGTTCAAAGCAGAAAGGAAGCTCTCTTAAAAATGAAGGGCAGTGTGAGTGTCGGGGCCAAGGGAGGATGGTTGAGAATTCCTAGTAAAACTTTACAGCTTCCGCATTTCCCCTCCTCTAAATCTTCCCATGAAAACCGTGCGTCTGGGGGGGCCGTCTCGGCTGAGTGAGGGCAGGAGCCACCCATTAGCCCAGCTAGGGAGGGCTTTCCGGCTTCATTAGTGCTGCCCGTGGTCTGGTGGACAGTGGCATGCTAAGTGGGTGCCCCGCTACGGCCCAGAGGTGAGGAGAAACAGCTACAGACGCCCGCGGCAGCCGGGTGGTACCCACGCTGCCCTCCAGCCCTGCCGGACCGCATCTGTGCAGAGGAAGCTCAGCTGTTGTCCCTTTTATGCGTATTGACTTAGTGGAGTGCAAACATGTTAAAAGTTCACTTTCTCCTTTATAGAAGTCTATAAAAAGGCTCTTAAACTGGAGTCCTAGGGCTTCAGCGAGACACACGTAGGCTCGGGCCCTGGGGAGGGCAAGGTCCATCCCTCTGCCTCCAGCATGGGGTGTGATCCCCTCAGCACGAAGCCTGAAAGCCCTGGTTTAGCCAGCATGGCTGCGGTGGACGCGTGACAGTGGGCAGAGAGGTCCCGACTCAGGGGCTGCCTGAGGCCTGTGGGCTGTCTGAGCCCAATGCCTGGCAATTGTTCAGTGACTTATAGACAAGTGAATGAAGGCTCTGGGGCTCATGCCAAGCGCCCAGCCACCGTTGCCCTGTTCTGCTCCCTGTGCCTCGGCATGGGCCACAGCTAGGGCTTGGGGCAGGAGCGCCTCCTGCTCGCAGGTACATACAGTGGCATGTCCGCCTGACACCTGCTGCCCCTTTGCACCCTGCTGACCTGACCCTGCAGAGGGCCGCACTCCCTGCAGGGGCTGGCAGCACAGCTAGGGGCTTCCTCCATTGTCTGCCCCCATGGTCCACTGAGCTGATCCCTCAGGAACTCGGGGGCCCGGTGGGCTGTGGCAGCCCCCCTGGCCAGGAGGGGTCTTCGCAGATAAGGCTGGGCTTTCCTGAGAGGAAGAAACATTCAGAGCTACGTGAAAGGCCAGAAGGGAACTGGCACTTTTGGGAAAGAGCAAGCATTCCTCTGGGTGCAAATCTAGTCAAAGCACAGAGGGTCAGATGGAAATCCGCACCTGAGGGGAGGCTGGCTGTGCAGTTGGAGCTGGTTGTGCCCCTCTGCCTTGCTTGATTGAGCTCTTAAGTCCATTTTGTCTTGAGTAAAATGGAGATATGTCACTAACTGGAGCATGTTTGGAAGGTGGGGGTTAAATGTAATACAAGTATGAGGCATGCAGCAGTGCATGGATTTTACTGTTTCCACCATCACAATTATCAGTCCCTGTCCCTGTCATTATTGGCAGTATAGAAACATTTGCTGGTGGAAGTGCCTCGGCCACGGTTGTCGCTCCACACACTAAATGGTATGAAAAGCTTGGGGTGTTGCTCGGAAGCGCTCCGTGGACTGATGTTCTAGAACAGAGCTGCCCGATACAGTGGCTACTGAGTACTTACAAGGTGACCAGTGAAAACAAGGAGCTGAATTCTTAATTTTATTGTGTTTTAATGAATTTAAATTTAAATAACCACATGTAGCTAATGGCATAGCTACACTGGATGGCACAGTTTTGGAAGGTTCCCCCCAAACTGGGCATTGCCCAGCTCCTCTCTGTGCTATGGTAATACAAGATGGGGAAGGGCTTGCCAATGACACCAGCCCCTCAGCCATACACAATGCTGGGTTACAATTGACCATGGTATTGATAACCACGTGGCCACGTTCCTTTGAAGCTGGCCGCATGGAGATGAGCTGGCTACTGTCAAACACTGACCCTAGCCAGAGTTTGGATTCTAGCCATGACAGCCACGAGGCTTCTGACCTTTATGGGAACCAGAGCAATAGAAAGAAGCAGCTCATTTTGATGGAGCATCTGTCCCTGACACTGGGCTGCCAACTCCATTTTAACAGATGAGACCACCCCTGGAAGAGGCAGGGTGACCTGTCGGGGCTTCATCCCCTAGCAGTTCCTCAGACCACAGAGATAAAGACGAGCCAGGTTTTGCACTGACTGAGGAGACACCAAAGTACAGAGGCTCAAGGTCTCAGGCTGCAGAGTGGAACTTTCCTGGCCAGGCAAGGCATGGTTTCCCATCAACAGCTGTGGGGATGCAGGCTCAGAGGGTCAGGGGGACCAGCCCAAGACCCCACAGGGAGGTGGACAGCCACTGGCAGCAGGATGGAGATCAGGGGCTAGGTCTCTGAGCCCACTTCTCCCATGCCCCCCTCCCCGGTCCCCCCGCAACCCTGCTTCCACTTCCTGCGGCCACCCTCAGCCCCTGAATGGACAGGCCCCACCCCGGGGCGCATCCTCATGCACTGGAGGGTGGGCGGGGCCCAGAGTGGGGTGGTCCTGCCTCCAGGGGGCGCGGTGTTTGGTGGGGTGGGGGCCTGACAGCTGACAGCCTTAATAGGCACATTGTCCCCTCACTGCCGAGAGCGCCGCCCGGCCACTTCCTCACACGCCGCGCGCTGGATGAGCTCATGTCTGAGGCCGCGGGCGGCGCGGGGCGGCCGAGCTGGGCTGCAGGGAGGCCCGGCGGCCGCGAAGCCCGAGCGGCTGGGGCGGCAGAGTCGTGAAGCGGAACGTTGTAATGAGCGACGCCGGCTGGATTTATGGGGCTGCGCACGTGCGCCTGGCCTTCCTGCGAGGGCCTCGCCTGGGAACAAAAACAAGCCCTGGCCCAGGCACGGCGCGACTGGGTCTTAACAAGAGCCCACTAATTACTGGAAGGCCTCGGACAGGTCCCCGGCCTGCAGAGGAGCAGAGTCGGTGCTGCTTCCTGTGTCAGTGTAGGCTTCGCTGGAGCCGGTCTCTTCCCAGGAGGACGTCCAAGGCCAGCCTCTCCCTGGCTCTATGGCCTCGTGGAAGGGGCTGATTCCACCCGCCCCCATCCTCAGTTTTCCTCATCTGTGAAATGGGATAATGCACCTTATGAGGCCATTGTGGGGCGTTCTAGAAGGAGCAAGAGTTGACTTGAGAGGGACTTACTCCTGGTTTTGGATCCTGTTCAGCCAGGTTCCTTCGGTGTGGTCTGGCCAAGTCCCTGCACCTCTCTGGTGCACGTTGCCTCACCTAGAGTGTGGGGATAGGCTTGTTCACTGTCAGGGTCATTGGGAAGGTCTGCCAAGAGGACGCATGCAGGCTCCTTGGTGTTCCTAGCATTCATACTGCTGCCGCTTCTCCGTGCATGATCACATCTCTGGTTGTGGTGTTAGTGCGGTTTCCCCCGAGCGTGGAGGTGGCAGACGGGGTCTTGAGCGGCTGGCATCAGGTGATCCTGCCCTGCGCCCTGGTGGTCTGAGCAGCTCAGGGTCGGACCCACGTCCTGTCCAGGGCATTTGGAGACTCACCAGGGCCAACAAGCGCCATGAGCTTGTGATCACAGCCTCTCTCTGCTGGTGGGGAGCCTGATGGGACCAGGATCCAGGCCTTGGACTGAGCTGCAGCCTGTTGTCCTGTCCCGGGACTGGGGCTGTGAGAGGCTTCCTGACTCAGGCATGTATGTCGGGGTGATCAGGAAATGCTGCCCATGGCCCACCCAGGACACCTGCCCAGGTTAATACCCTTGCCTGTGAAAGGTGTGACCTCAGTCTCACTGGCACACAGGCCAGGGCTCTCGGCCGCCGTCACACAGAGGTTTCTCCTGCACACATTTCCCGCTGCTGTCCCTGTCTATTGATACTGTGGATTTAGCATCTAGCCAGAAAGTTTCCATGTCCACACCCTTTTCAAATCAAGATCCAGGGAAGCGGAAACAGCAGATACCACGAGATCCAGGCTGCCGTTAGCTGTGCGGCCGGCTGGCTGGTGTCAGCCGAAGTCTGGTGCCAACATCAGACTTGACTCTGAAGCCTCTCTGTGCACACACGGAGCCAGAGACCCAGTAGGGTGTTGCTCCAGAACCGGAGCTCCAGGAGTGGGCGTATGCACCTGGGTCTTCCTCCTCCTTCCCCTCTGAGTCAGGCACTCTGACTGCTGGCTTGCTTCTGAGGGTCCCAGCAGGCTCGGCTTGACCGTGATTTGTGCAACCCTGAGAGAGAGTCCCTCTTCCGTTCTTCTTCCCTGGGGTGAGGCACTGAGGATGCCACAGGGCACTCAGGGAGGGTGGGGTCTTCTTTGCTTGCTCACTGCTGTACATCAGAGCTGAGGGCGGTGCTCGGCCCAGAGGGCTCCGGGGCTGTGTGTGAATGAACAGTACTTGCTGTCTGATGGGGAGATGGCCGTCAGCGCCGGACAGCTGTCCAGCAGGTACAGTGCTGTCACTGGTGGGTGTGCAGGCTACACCAAGGAAGGACACCCAGCCGGACGATGGTGTCAGGAGGGCTTCCTGGAGGAGGTGGAAGGGCAAGAGAAGAGACCCAAAAGGTCAAGCAGGGTTACACAAAGGCAGCAGTCATGTGTTCGGGGCCGAGGAACTGACACATGCCAAGTCTTGCAAGCAAGATATGACTGGCCTGACACAGAGTCAGGACAGGTATAAAGAGGGGCGGAGGTGGAAGGTGAAGCTGGAGAGAACAACCAGCCTTCCTCCATTCTCAGGCCTTTATCGACTTCGAAGACAGCTTTTAAAACTTCCATGGATGGTCTCATATCCTTAACCATTTTATAAATGGAGACATCGACCATCACCTCAGGTGTGTTAGGATTGAACCCTCTGTGTGTATGCAAGTCTTGCATGCTGGAAAGGGCCAAGTGATGGGGTATGGTGATGGTTTCGGGGTGCTGCCCTCTGAGTAGCCCTGGGGTTACTGGGGACACTTGAGGCAGAGGAGGGTTCAGCTGAGGGGCCCCTGGAAAGTGAGGCTCCCTGGGGGTCACCTCAATGGATGCTGTCTGCATCCTCCAGGTGTTAGGGTCTGCTCATAATGAAATCCTGGAGGGGCCATCAGTGGCTGTTGGCAAGCATGTCGTATGTACTTGGCTGAGCCTAAGTTCCCTGAAGTTGGTCCAGCCTTTGCCCAAGGTGGCATCTCATTACAGAAGCTGTGTGGCAAGACCAAGTAAGTAAGTGGCTTCTCTTCTGGGGCTCGGAGGCTGTCTCAAGGTGGGAATCCGTAGCTCAGACCTGAGGGGCCCTAATGAGGAGCTGCCAGGGTTCAATTAGGCGCACGGCCCCAGCTCTGCAGTGTTTGACTGACAGCTCATTACCCTGCTGCCATTTTGGGGCAGTGGAATTTAATCTCCCAGATGGGAAGCAAATCAATTTGCCCATCGGCCGCAGCTGAGCCTCCTTGAACTCAACTCTAATTTATTCTCCTAAGCTTAGGAAGCTTTGTCATTTCAAGGTACAGAAATATCAGGTTTCCCAGCCAGCCTGGGCATGGTGTGCATAGGTGAACATGTCGAGAAGGTCAGGCCTGGAGCCCAACCTCCTGTTGGTTGGTGGGGACTGTGCCATCAGCCTGGCTAGGAGGAGACCAGGGTTCTTGCTCATCTGTGGGAAGGTTGTATATGGAAATTGAGGGCCATGTGACATCCCAGGTCATTGGGATCAAGGTCGCCTGCCCAAGAACTCAGCCTGGAAGGGACTCCTGCCAGCAAGGCACATGTGACCGGCTCACCTGGGCCGCCTGCATCCTGGGGCCACGTTCTTCTGTGTTGGGGTCGTGGCTCTGGTTTCCTAGATTTAGACACAAGAAGATTCAGAGGGTGTCATCCTGGGACTCTGAGCTTTCTGCCCTCCCTAGTGAAAAGTGAAAATGTTAGTCACTCAGTCGTGTCCGACTCTTTGCGACCCCACCAGGCTCCTCGATCCATGGGATTCTCCAGGCAAGAATACTGGACTGGGTAGTCATTCCCTTCTCCAGGGACTCTTCCTGACCCAGGGATCAAACCCAGGTCCCAGCAGATTCTTTACCATTTGCGCCACCAGGAAAGCCTCCAAAGTGTCATCATAAACCCACAGTGCACACAGGGACCTTTACCTTGTAATACCAGGTCTGTGCTCAGGACTCAGGTGGCCTCTCGCCAGTGATGACATTACCTGTGGCATGTGCGCCAGGACATGTGACGGTGCCCCCTCTGCTGTGGGTGCTGGGCCCCAGTGGGCTCTGGCAAGCAGTGGGTGCCCCTTCTAAGCATGCTCAAGGGAGAGTTAGCAGAAGAAGCACATTCAAAGGGTGAAACAGGCCAGGGAGGGCTTTGCTGAGCAGGAAGGTAAGCTGTCTTATAGAGCAGAGTCCTGGCTGATTCTGTTCAAGGTGGATGTTTCTCTGCTTGTCCCTTGATTTTGCCCCCTCTGACACACAGGGCCTGGAGTCTCCTGCCTTAGGTGAGTGAGAGTGAGCACATGCACGTGTGTGGGAGGGTGTGTGCATACACGTGTGAGCATGGGTGTGAGTGAACATGTGCGTGATGGTGGGTCACTTGAGTGGGAGCAGGGGAGTGAGGGGAAAGTGCCGTCTATGGAGAGAGAGTTTCTGAGATTCTTTCTCTGAGTTTGACAAAGGCGCCCGGCTGGGTTGGTTTTCAGGGGTCAGGGAAAGGCCAGTCTATTTACACACCTTTGCTGAGGAGCATGGAGGGGCGGTGATGGGGGCCGGGATTAATGAGCAGTTTTATTGCCTTGCCTGTCAGGAGGGTCATGCGATATTATTTTGATATCGGGGCCCCCAGAAGCAAACACAACGGGCCAGGTTATAAATGGGAGAAAAGCCAAAGAAAAGGCGGCCTCACCCTTTGCCATTGAGTGTTTCCCTTTCTTCTCGGCCAGGGTTGGCCTGGGACCCTCCTCCCACCCCCAGTGCCTTCAGGTGGATCGCTTCGAGGCGGCACTGAGGCCAGCTCCCAAGATAACACCGGTCAGTGGCGCCTGGCCATGAAAATTAAACACCATGGTTGCTAAAGAATAAATGGGCCATGCCATCCCCCAGCCACCGTGGCCTCTGATGAGAGCTGGACCACTCAGGGTGACTGAGGATACAGCCTGCATGACACAGAAGGAAACAAGGGGCTACCAGCACCCTGAATCGACTGGTCCAGGCTGCTACCGTCTCCAGCAAGGCCAGACTCAACAACAGACCAGCCGTGGGGCCTCAGGGTTTTGAGGGATGTGATGGAGTGAGAGAGGGCAATTACTGCGCATCTCTTATTCCCATCCCTTCCCTTTCCTTCTTCTCTTCTTTCCTTCTTGCCTTTTTTTCTCTGTCAGGGCTAACTGTATCTAGGACCAAACACAGTCACCTGACCCAGGTAAACGCACCCATGGATGGACAGCTCCACATGCTGGGGGCAGGGATGGGGCAGAGCTAGGGCTGGCGTGGCTGCCTGGCTGTGAGCAGGCCGCAGACCCGGACCTCCCAGCACAGGGACACGGCGAGCTTCCCTGGCTGGGACAGAGATGCCTGTGTGCCGTCCGGCCACTCGTCCCTGTCTCCTGGCTGTCTTGGCTTAGAGGATTCCAACCTTCCCCACACAGCCTGGCTGTAGGTTGTCTGCTCCCAGAAAGTCTCCCTGAGCACTGTGAGCCCGTGGGTGCAGCTCCCCCTGCCAAGCCCCTGCCCATACAGTGGCTAAGTCTGTGGGTCACCCACACTGCTGGGCAGAGGCAGCGTCTCACCTGTCCTTGCAGGAGGCCCTGGCCTGAGCCTCGTTCAGAGTAAGCGCCCCGTGAGTCCTTGAAGCCCACTGCGCATGTGTGCTATGTGCTCAGTCGTGTCTGACTCTCTGCGACCCCGTGGACTGTAGCCTGCCAGGCTCCTCTGTCCATGGGATTCTCCAGGCAAGAATCCTGGAATGGGTTGCCATTTCCTACTCAAGGGGATCTTCCTGACCCAAGGAATGAACCTGAGTCTATCGCATCTTCCTGCACTGGCTGGCAGATTCCTTACGACCTGGGAAGCCACTGGATTGTTTTAAATACGTGTTTCTGTTTGCCTATCATCCGGGTTCTGGGTATACCCCCAGGCCAGCTGCATAGGACCTAGAAGTTGAATAGGCAAGAAGCCATGTCTCACTGGAGTAAAATTTGGGAGTGCATACCATAGGAGGGGCCAGTCCCCAGGGCAGAGGGGATGGGAAGAACTCCATCTATAGACATAGACAGTTGAGTTCAAACCCCATTCCACACTGATAGCTTGGGGGATACACTTCACCTCTCTGTTGTAATTTTTTCATCTATAAAATAGGGAGGGTATGATCAACCTCCTAGGCTTGCCATGAGAAGTAGATGAAATGATGGATATAGAGGACCAGTACACACACGTGTCCACATGCACACGCACACACACACACTCACACAGTAGTTGTCAGTGTGGTCCCAGTTGGAGCCATGGCACTGTGTTAGATCTCAGATGTCATTTAAGGAAGCTCATAGGCTTTCTGACGAAATCGTCTGGATTATTCGGGGCAGAGCCCAGCTGCCGAGGGCAAAGGTTGCTCCTCAGAAGTAAGCAGGAGGGGGTGTTGTCTGCCCAGCTGCCGGCACAGGCTGCGTTGCCGGCTGAATCCTGAGGTCGGGCTGGGGCTCAGGCGTGGTGGCCGTGGGGTGAGTGGCTCCCTCCCTGCTCACTGCAAGCCTGCCTCCAACACAGCTCACAGCACCAGGGAGATGGGGACAGCCCTTACCTCTGCAGAGGCTGCAGGTTTCTCCCTTCCCAGAATAATCTCACTTCTGGTAAATTTTACTAACTGCAGACTTTTCATTTGAGGTCTGTGTACGTTTCAAGTGGTTCCTTGCACTCATACCATTTTTTTTTTTAAGTAATGAGCTGTTTTCTTTTTTCCCTGTAAACATGAGGCCGACATCAGAGAACAGTTTTTGATCTCAGTTTTGAAAACAGACAGGGTGGTTTAGAGATGATGGGGATCCCAGGCGAGGGGTTGGCGTGCTTTCCCTCAGTGTCACTGAAAAGAATTTCTTCAGTGAGCCCACATTTCAGGGGCACAACACACTCTGGATTATCGAAAGTTTAGAAACACTTAGGTGATTATGGTAAATAATTCACACAAATCCTGACGAATGCAGTCTATTCTTTTGTGCACAATCGAAGAGCAGAAACCTGCAGCGCTCTCCTCTCTTGGCTTCCCATCCTTTGAGTGACATCTAGTGGACGATCTCTGATAAACACAGGACTGGGTTTTAAGGTGTTCCTTTTCCAGGGGGAAGGAAATGCCATTTACCTAGAAACTACTTAAACCTCTGTTCCATCTGTGTTTCAGTCTCTGAGTTGAAAATGGCACCAAGGCCAAGTGGCCTCTTTGTTGCTGATTAGTGTGCCATCTTGGGCCTTGTCTTGGTGGTCAGCATTTCTGTGTTTAAATCTGGTTATCACGAATTACCAGTGTGATTACAAGGTACTCAATCTCTCCCAGTCTGTGTTCTCAGCTGTAAACTGGCTCTAACAAAAGGACCTGCCCTTCAGGGCTGTCACAAGGGCAGAATGGATGATACCTGTAAGAGACTCAACACAGTGCCTGGCACACAGCAAATAACCAGCTCCTAGAAGCCAGCGTCCACATCACAGGTGTCATCTGCACAGACAACACTCTTGGGTGAATGGATACGCAGTATGGTTTGTCCAGGAAGACGTGTGCAGATATTACTGATGGAGTGATATCATTTTTAAGATGCATCTTCTTTTTTTCTTATTGTTTTAAAATTTTTTATATTGGACTATAGTTGACTAACAATGTTATGTTTCAGGTGTACAGCAAAATGATTCAGTTATACATGTATTTATTCTTTTTGTTTTCCCATTTAGGTTATTAGAGCATACTGAATAGTTCCCTGTGCTATATAATAGGTCTTTCTTGATTATCTGTTTTATATATGGTAGTATGTATATGTTAATCCGAAGATGTATCTTTAAAAAAAAAAAAACCTTTCTTTTTGCCAAAATATAATTAATAAGTAGGAATATGTGATCTAGACACAGTAAAGATCTTGGGGGGAAAATGTAAGTCTTAATAACACCTTATGTTTAGGAAAATTTCAAAAAATCTTTCAGGTTTGAGTGAGAAGTGTTGTAGTTGCTTTTTCATTGAAAAGGCTGGTTGTGTGATGGCTTAGGAATTCTATTTTTATTTCATTAGGCACAGTTTGGAAAGGAAAAATGATCCTTTACATTCATCCAAGATATGCAGCGTGCTATGTATTTCCTCCTGGGTAAAGTCTGCTTTAGAATCAGGCACATTTCTTTTCTAAAGTGACAAAAGCAGTCTTCTGTGCCTTTTAGGCAAATTTAGATTAAGGTGAATGTACCTTCTGAAGCACAGAGTGTCTGCATTTTGCTACCAAGTTGAGACAGCCAGAGTTTCGCTGCTCGAGTGTGGCAGGGATCATCCCTAAACACCCACCGCTGTGAAAGCGGACAGCATGATGGGGGCC
The DNA here is from genome assembly GCF_032452875.1 of Bos javanicus. NCBI lineage: Eukaryota > Metazoa > Chordata > Mammalia > Artiodactyla > Bovidae > Bos > Bos javanicus. The sequence continues at coordinate 46,321,235 of NC_083874.1, forward strand.
CTGGTGTGGCAGGGATCATCCCTAAACAGCCACCGCTGTGAAAGCGGACAGCATGATGGGGGCCCTGGTGTGGCAGGGATCATCCCTAAACACCCACCGCTGTGAAAGCGGACAGCATGATGGGGCTCTGGTGTGGCAGGGATCATCCCTAAACACCCACCGCTGTGAAAGTGGACAGCATGATCGGGCCTGGTGACAGCACCTTCCTTGCCTTTGGAGAGCTCCCCGTAACAGGGACCCCATCCTGTAGGAAACAGCATGGCCCGGGCTGAGGGCTGAAGGCTTCTGTCACTCCATCTGGCAAGCAAGTGGCCCAGGGGCTCTGGGTCCAGCCATGAGTCAGAGAGATGGTCAGGAGGGAGGAGGTGGCAGGAGAAAGCGGAGCTCAGAGTCTAGAGATCCAGGCTGGAGGACCAGCCTGCCACCTGCCACCCAAAGGGCTGTTGGAACATCTGCTTTCTCATCCATGAAATGGGATCGCACCCTTGCCCGGTGTCATGGGATGAAAGGAGACTTTATACGAACTCCCCCCTAGAGACCATCAGGGTCTGAGGCTGCTCTCCCTACCCCAGGGTGCAGTGACCACTGTAATATTTCTCAGGGGTGGGCTGCCCCACCCAGGGTCCCCCATTCCTGTGATGAGAGAAACCGACTTAGGACTCAGGGCACAGTAAGTTGGAACACACCAGTCAGAACAGTTTAACATTTTACTAAATCAATTCACACAAATTCCAAATTGCAAATATAATTAAGGACAACAGATTCTGTTCTGCCTTTTAAATCTTTCATTTTTCAAATCCAACATTAAGACAAAAAGTAAACAAAAATTAAGTCTGCTGCAAATTCATGATTTTTCTTCTTGAGGGGAGGAAAAAAGGAACATTATAGTAAAAAGAACGCCACTGGGTGTACAATAAAGCACCACAACACACGGTTACAAAACAGGCTTCCTGCGCTCTGCCCCACGTAGAAGACTGCTCTCCCCACTGCTCTGCATCAGGCAGGATTCCATTAAAATAAAACTATAAAATCTCCTAGGTTACACTAAAGTCAGACACGGTCTGGAACAGTGCTTAACAACAGTAATGTCAACTATCAGTGCTAACGTAAAAACATTTTAGAAGGTCAAACACAATTAAACTGGAAACCAAAACCTTATTTCCCCTAGATGAGCAAAACTGGGGGGAAAAAAAAATGAAAGGGTTCCCGCCTCCCACTAGGAGTGGAGGGGATTTCTTTTTTTCTTTTCTTTCTTTCAAATTGGAGGCGGGGGCACGGTGCGGGCTGGCCTGCAGTTCCTCAGCCTAGTTGGCGTCCAGCTTGGCCATTTCCTGCACGTATATGCCTATACTCTCACTGTCGAAAAGCACAAAATACACCGTTTTGATGGAGGAGGACATTGTGGACACGAAATAACTGGAGATGGCCTTCAGGATCAGCTGAGCTGCCGTCTGCTTCGGAAAACCGTTCCTGTGAGAGAGAGAACGAGGGCTCAGTAACTACGGGGCCATGGCGGCCACCGGTCCACCCTCCCCAGCCACCTCCTCCCTCCAGGAGCCCCTCGAGTTCCCTGTGCCATGGTGGCCTGGTGCTGTGTTGGGGTTCACGAGCAGCCCTCAACCTCTGGCTGCTCGGACACAGGTGTGAGAGCCCAGGGCCACCAGGCAGGGGGAGGATGAAGCGGCGGCAAACTGTGTCCTGCAGGAAAATACGCTGTGTGCTCCAACAGGGGGCGTGCCATGATGCTTTCTGAGAGGCAGTTAGCAAGGCGACAGGTCTGTGTTTCGTGGCGTGTGGGGTGTGTGCTATCTCTTGTGGGCGGTGTGAACACTCACAGTTCTCTTCCCAGCATCACTGGGACTAGCATGGGGCTTGAGATACAGCCCAGGCTCCCAAAGGCTCCCCGGGGGGCTCAGTCTCAGGGGTAATGGAGGCTGGAGCTTCTCCAGGAAGCACCAGCCTCTGTCTTGTCCACGGTAAAGGGTTGCACCCTCCCCATGGGCCTTCCGATTTCATGGGTGCCGAATATCCTCCTCCCAGTACACACCAGCTTGGACACCCCATAGGCCTGAGTGTCAGGGAGCTGTGTAAGGGAACAGCCCTGGGACAAGTAGGCTCTTCATCCCAAGGGACAGCATCCAAGTCTCCACGCCAAACTGACGTGAATTCACATACAATTCCATTTAAAGTAAATGTCACGTGGCTCAGAACTCAGGCAAGAATCTGAAAGGCAGGACTAACAGGATAAGCACCCTGCTCCGTGTGTGCCCGGGGCCGTTCCTGGGCAACACTGCAGGTGCGGACCCACAGGATCCAGGACTGTGACTAGGCTTAGTATAGGGCAGATAATGGCCCTGGATTCAGGCTCTTACTGACCCGTCTACAGTTCAGGATACTGAGGGCAAGAGTGAGGGGCTGGAATCCACGGGGATTTCTTTGTTCATCTGCAGGTCTACCGTCTTCCATCCGACTGGACCTTGGAGTGTGAAGTGTGGGGCCAACTTGACTTTGCTTCGAATGGTGTGCCTGCTGCCTGGCGAGAGGCTTTCAAATGTGTCAGGTACAGGATTTCTCCCTGGCTCACTCGCTAAGCGCTGTGAGATGTGCACCACCTTAGCTTCTTTTGGAGGGTCGCACTTAATCTCGTCAGCACTTGGAGCCTTTCAGGGCCGAGGAGAAAGCCATTCTTGCAACTTGCTTTCGATCAAACAGGGCTTCACTCAGCTTGATAATGGACCCCTACTAACTCCTGAATGCTTCAGAAGTGAAGTTCACTCTTAGATGACACGGGCATCACCCCAGACCTGTTCCCAGTCTGTGCAGAGGAGCCTGCAGGCTGTATGTAGTAGGTGCACCCCAGAGTTGGGGCTCCCTCGCAGGTTCCCCCGCCCCAAGCACAGGGCACTCCTGGCGGCAGCCAGCATACACGAGCCTGTAACCAGACCAGGGTCAGAAGCTGAGGGAGAGCTGCAGCGGTGTTCTGGCCAGGATGGTGCTCCAGACAGGCAGCCTCCACCTGAGGACCCCCTGGGGGCTCTGTGCACCAGCAGAGTTGGGGTGACCAACAGGCGGCCTGGGGTGGAGGGTGGTGGGAACAGTGCAGGAAGTTTCTCATCCCCACTCCGGGACCTGCAGGCTCAGCCTGGCAAGAAGCTGTTCTCACAAGCCTGGCTCAGCTGCCTTGACTCTCCTCACAGGAGTCAAGAAGCACAGAGGCCATGCTGTCCAGGATAAGACGCAGGCTGGAATGACTGCACGAAGTAAAGCTGACCTTCTATTTCGGCGCTTCTCTCTGGTGAGTGTGCTGTGGGGCACCCAGCTCACACCCTGGAGGGGCTACCCTTCCTTCCCCACCCCCCACTCTTGAAAGGGGGACCAGGCCCACTTTGGGTGCAAGCGTGCAGGCACAGGGTCCCAGGGTCACCCGAATAAGGGCCCCCTTGAAGCATCTCACCAAGAGCAAATGTTTATTTTCCTGCTGTAAATACAGATGCTGTCCGGAGAACTCATCAATTAAAACGATCCCACTTGTCCTGATCCTGATGAGAAAAGCATGAGGAGGCAGCTGCCGCTGGGCAGACAGGCAGGAGTGGGGTCGCGGGGTGGTGGTGGGGGGCAGCAGCAGGACCGCAGAGCTCCACCCACCGCTGGGGGCAGCCTGCACTCAGGCCAGGAACTCCAGGGGCTTCTGACCAGGCAGAGTTCGGCCTGTACACACCACCTGGCTAGGTAGGGGCCGGGCAGCACTGGGAGGTGTTACCTCTGCACTGGAAGCCCAAGACCAGGCTCCATAAGCCCCAGACACCCTACTAACGATGCCCTCCTGGGTGTCCTTGCCTGCACAGGTGAGCTGGGCCGAGGTGAGGGACTCTGTCGTGTGGCCTGATGGTCACAGCTCACCTCCTCTGGCTTGTGCCCCACTGGAGCTGGCTCTGGGCAGGGCTTCGTGAGCTGCCCTCGTGCCACTCTGAGGCTGCTCTGCCCGAGCCAGGGGAGATGGTGTGGTACAGAGACGTGGCGGGGCCTCTCTGGGGCGCCCTCACCAGGCCAGCCACTGCACCTGTTGTGCCCAGCACTTTCTGACACAGACCTTCTCCCCCAGCTTCCCATTCCTCTGCCCTGGAGGATGTGTGACTCTGACTGAAGGGATATTAGTCTCTGTTCCTCTCAGTCAACAGTTCTCCACTTTAGCTTCTATCAGGATTACGGAAGGGTGGCCAACATGCAGTTTTCTGGGCTCCAGCCAGGAAGTCTGATGAGGTGAGCCCAGGGACCATGCTCTGAGAGCCACTGTTCTACACACAGTCAGGGTAGACTTGATAATCTGAACTTGTACTGTGAGCCCAGAGGTTAAGAACCTACAAGTGGGGAGGTCATAGAGCTACAGTGCCCAGGCCTGTATGCCCCACTGTTAAGGGAGCACAGGCTGATCTGGCTTGTCCTGCAAGGTTGCTGTTGGGTGACTATGAACATGATCTGTTTCCAGGAGACCTCTTGCTGACAAACGCAGACCTGTGTCCGAGGCAGTCACAGCCTGAAGAAGAAACCCAGCCCTGGGACTGTGGCCACTCTGGACCACACAGGCCACCAGGAAGGAATGGAGGTGGCAGCAGCTTTCCTCTTGTCTTCAGGTACGGCCTCAAAACAATTTCTAGTAGGCACACTTAGAAGTATTTGTAATGGAATGGAATGTGTAAGACGCAGCAGCCTGGAGCCCCACAGGACTTGAGTCTGGGCCCTGGCTCTGTGCCTTGTTTCCCCACCTGGTGAAATAAGGCGGGTAATCAAGTATTTATTACCTGGAGAGGCTGTGCACATTGAACAAGACACTACACAGAGCCCTCAATCAATAGTGTCACCTATAAAGTGGGAACAGGGTCTTTCTAAAGGTACACATGGTGGGAAATGGCCTCCCAGGCCCTGTGACAGCTGGGATTGGGTGACTGCTGCTGTCTCTGCTGACAAAGTTGTAGTCAAGGCACCCAGAGGGCCGCCGTCCAGGCCTGCAGCATCCAGTTCTCGTGGAGGGCCGTCAGCCGTTGACTGCTGTGGTGTGGGCAGGGGCTCCATCGCCCTCCTGGTGCAGCTCCGACCAGTTTAGAGAGAGGTGCTCACCTCTGTGTGTCTCACTCATCTCTTGGCTTAGTTGCTGGCTGGCTGGCTGGGCTCCCTCGTGGGTGGAATAACCGCTGCCTCTCTGCTTGGCTGGGTCTTCCTCTCCAGTCACTCTGTTCTACCGCTGCCGCGCTGTGTCTGCCTCCTGGCTGAGACCAGTTGCCACCGCTTCTAGAGTGAGGGTGGACACGGGCTCCCACTCCAATCAGATCCCAGTCTGAATCGTGCCGACCTCTCTCAGCACAAGCTTCCTCCACTAGGAAGCAGGTTCTGCGTGGTGCTGACGATGGGGATGCAGGTGGGCTTCCCTGAGAGCTGGGAGCCCCCCATGTTCCATGTGGCCCCTCAGTGTCTTAAGGTGCTTTGTGAGAAAGGGCTTCCCACCCCTCAGAGAGTTTATCTTCCACTTTGACCTTTTTTATTGCCTTGACCAGACTAAGAAGGTGTCTAAGCTTCCCTGAAGTCACTCCAGTTGTGTCTGAGGCCTCAGTCTCCATGACTGTTGCAAGTGGACTCCATGGGCTACCTCCGTGTGGTGCCCTCCCAGGTCACCTGCTCGGTGATGGCTGGGGGCTGTCTGTACACACTGGTTTCCTGTCCACTGTCCCATCTGGATGGCAGAGATTCGGGTTCACAGAAGAGGGTTTCCTGCCTCCAGCTGGGCTGAGCCCCTCTTCATTTAGGGCTTTGCCAGGCGTCCCTGCTTCCAGTGAGCTTGGCCTCCAGGCCTGGTAAGGCAGGCCTGCAGGCCAGGGGCAGTGCTGAAGAGGCTGACCAGGGACCCAGAGATTCCTGTGGGGAGAGGCTGTGTCTTGGGAGCTGGAGAGCCCAGGTGGATTTTCTGGAGGGCAAAGACTAGAGGCCCAAGCCTGAAGGCTAAGAACAAAAGTGGCTTCTAGATGGACTCTGGTTTTCACAGACCAGGCCACCTGTTTAATTGCCTCGGCTGTTTGGAAGATGGCAGGGTAGCTTGGGTGATGCGGGCAGAGTGTCTGTCGCCCCATGTGGATCCCGTCTGCTGGGAGTAGGTCTACTTCACACTGTGCTCCTGGGCCTTCCTGTGCTCTATCTGGCTTTGAATAACTCTCCAACCAGAGACAACTCTATCCAGAGGTAAAGACCAGGCTCTCAGGGTCTGAGCTGAGAGCAGTAGGTTACAAGAAGGTGAAGCTAAAATTCAGAAGGCATTGGCATCCAACGCAGTGCCTCCAAAGCCAGAGAGAGGCCAGGGCAACACAACCCCCCCAGAGGCCTCTTACCTTCTCTTCAGGGCTCATGTAAGTAATTCTCCCCAATAGAGTTTGTCTCTTCTTTGTATTTGTCTTCTAAGGCCCATGCCCAGGGAGCAGGGAGGCTGATGCTGTGGCTGGGCAGGTCAGGGAATTCCAAGCAGTGTTTCCAAGGTTGTCTAAAATCTCCCACAGAGAGTGCGCAAGGAGTGGTGTGATCCTCTGGCAAGGCTGACCAGAGGGGACACTAGGTGGGGGTTCCATGTGCCTAATATCAAGAGCACTGAAGCCAAGGGCCTTGGATGAAATGCTGGCTCTGCAAGTACATGCTGTGTGACCTCTGGTGAGTGACTTAACCGCTCTAAGCTTCCCCTTTGCCTTTGAGTTGAATTAACAGTGCTGCTCACCTTGTGGGATTGCTGTGAGGATACTGCAGATAGGAGGTTTAGCATCACTCCTGAAACTCAATGAACAGCCATAAATGGTAGTTTGAAGAAAACACACTGGCTTTCCTTTTTAGGCTCATAAATCTAAGGAGAGTTTAATCAAAGCCCCACACTAGCTGTTCCCCAAGTGCTGCCCCTCCGGAGAGGGGTCGTCCCCTAATATCAAACAGAGCAGAGGGAGTCGGGGGGAATCCATAAATACTGTGAGCAGGATGCCCAAGGACAGGAGGGCCAGAGGCGGTTTCCCGAGCCCAGGGCTACACTGTGGGTCTCATTTGCCTTCAGTGGGCTCTAGGATTGGCTCCTACTCTTAGGGGCTGGAGGAAGGCAGTGCAGGGGTGTGGTCAGCCTCCACATGCCCGTGACACCGGGCCTTGGCTGAGAGAAAGTGATCCCACAGCCCTTCACCAACATGTTTGCATTTATATTGTTTTCATTCCAGCATGACTTTTATGCTGGAGACACTGGATGCCACAAACAAGCTGTTTTATTTCCCCTCCTAAACCCCACTGTGATTTACTGGCCAGCTCTGGTGTAATCCCATTCTCTGCTCATGAAAGGGAGGGCAGCTGTTTACACGGCTCTGTGGGGCAAGGTCTGCCCCACAGATGTGGGGCCAGGCGGCAATGCACATGTGCTTGTCTTTGGCATTCTGCCCTCTTAAAAGCTTTCAACTGATTATTTTTTAAAACATTTTACTCCGTGAAAAATGTAAATAAGTTTGTAATAACAGATGCTCTTTTTATGGGCATGACTTTTATGCTTCAATTAAAAATTTCCCAATAGTCATATGAAGGAGCGTGAAATTATTACCTCCAATAAAGACTCCTCTATTGCTTCTCTCCTCGGAAGCACCTTTCATCAGAGTAGATCAAAGTGCATCCGAAACGCTAATTAACTGTGCCTTAGAACCGTCTGTGAGGAAGGGCAGTCCCTTAGCCTCACTAGCTGATAAGGCAGGCCAGGGACAGAGAGGGTGATTCACTTCCCAAAGGTCACACAGCCATGCCAAATAACAGAATTTCTGTGGGAGGATGGGTAAGTGGGAGAAGCAGGAAGCTGGCTAATTATGCTCAGATCCAAGAGCACGTTGTAAAAAAAAAAAAAAAAAAAAAAACTTGCAAGGGCTCTGGGACTGAGTAGGGTCAGTCCCTGGGGAAATTCACTGCTGGGTGCTTGCTGACTGCTTTATGGAGGGTGCGTGTCTGCCGGGTGCTCTTAGAACCAGCCAAAAGGGCTGTTAGATGCTCTAGCTCTGTCAGCTTTGCTTTCTTTTCAATGTGTATTTACATGGTATTGGCTTTTAAAATGATGGTCAAGTTTTGCTTCTGGCAGAAGAGAACAGAATGAAGACGTATGGCAACTAGAAAGACAGACAACAATCCAAAACACCAACGGCGTGCGTTCTGGACGTACCTGCACTTGGAGCTGATGGGGCCAGAGCACGGGGCAGGGTGGGCACGGGGACTCGAGGCTGGGGCGGCGTGCACGTTCCCCTGTCCTCTGTGCAGGGTCCCTCCTCCCACACACCAGCGTCGCTAGTAAGCCCCAGAAGAGAGCCCGCTTCTGCCCTTGTGCCCCCTCCCACTGCCCAGAACTGCAGGGCCCGAGGGGAGGTGTGGCAGCCATAGCTCAGCTCCAGGAGGGGGATGCTGCTTCTGTCCTTGCTGGAGAGGGACGGGGAGAGGCAGAGGCTCCGGGGAACAGTTTTCCCGTATCAGGCCCTCTGGTGTGACTACTGTGACCCTGGCACACGGTGCCTGTCTGCCTACAGGCAAGGCCTTCTGCGTATAGTGGCTAAGCTCCGCTCAAGCAGACATCCCAGGACCGCTCTGGCACGTGGGCTGTGGGCCCCTCAGTGATGGCACTGTTCAGGGAAGCAGCATTACAAGGTCTGCACAAGGGTACAACCAGCCAAGTCCACTCTCTGTCCTCCTCGTGGGTTTGGAAGGGGAATGTTTGAGAAGAGCAGCTTTCTATGTGCACAAAGAACGGTTCTGGCCCAGGAGGACAGTGTAGCTGGCCGCATCACGGGGCGTCAGTGTGCTGGACCCATGCTATACTGCACAGCCCGCCTTCCTCAGGTGTTGGGAGGCACTGATGGCAGAGACCCTGCAAGGCTCTCCATGTGCGCAGGATGCCCCAGGGACTGATACCTGCCGACACAGTGCCCTGGGCTGTAGCAGCTCTGAAGGCCACTTTCCACTTGCTACTGTGCCCTGTCCAGAGGGTGAGGCTTCTAGAGGCCTGAGGCTCAGACCCTGGGGAGGGAGGAGCCTGGAGATGTGACAGGCAGTGAGACACAGCCTCAGAGGCAGCCATCCCACCTTCTTCATGGCAGAGTTCTCAAAGCATGCTCTTTTCAGAGAGCACCTTAATGTCTGAGCGGTCCTGAGATGCTGCATGATGAAGGGGACGATCACGTTTCTTTTACAGGGTAGGGGGTTAGAGCCAAAGGCGGGGTTCGTCTGCCTGCTATCACTCGGCTGGTTAGCCAGGCCCAAGCCCGAGTGCAGTGCTGCTGACAGGCAGGGACCTTACGGGCTATGTGCTGACATCTGGGGTGTACCACCTGGGGTCGGGGGGTTGTGGTTGGGGGCTTGTGGCTGAGTCCTACCTGCCTCATTAGAGGTTCAACAACTCCACCCTTCCAGGGCTGCCGCTCTGGGTTGTGTGTCTGTCTCAGGGGCAGTTGTACTGTTCCCCACAACCTCTGTAAGTCTCCCTGGGGAGATTTCAGGGCTGGGAAGAGGGGTCAGCCCTGTTTCACGTACCTGCCCAGTCAGATCCACCTCATGCGCAGGGCAGTGAGACACAGGTAGAGAGGAGGGTGGAGAACACTCGGGAATCCCACAGGGAAGGGGCTTTGCCTAGAGAGTGCTGGACGCAGCCTCAGCTGAGCGTGTGCACGGAGCTCTCTGCCAGTGTGGCCCACACACCCCAGGGAGGGCGCCATATGCCCTTACCTGCCGCTACCGATGGATGGAAAGGCAATGGACTTCAGCTTCTTGTCATCCGCCAGCGCCAAGCAGTTCTTCACCGTCTTCTCCAGAAGTTCCTCACACTTGTCTGCACCCCAGATGGGACTGTTACAGTGGATCACAAACTTGGCGGGCAGGCCATGGCCTGCGCTGACAGCAGCTGCAGGGGATGAGCGAGGAGCAGTGAGTGGGGTTCCCACACAAAGCGCAAGGACCACTCTTCAGCACATCCCCCCAGACGCGTGGCCCCAGAGCCTCCTCCCTCTAAGGGGGACGTCCACCCCCACACCTGGGAAGCCGGCGTTAGGATGCATCACCATCAGGAACTTTAGCTAAGGTCACAGTAAACACTCTCCCTACCCTCCCAGAAGGCAGAGCGTTAACCATCTAACTTGACCAAATGTGTCAGAATGTTTGTAGCCTCCAATTAATTGCCTTCTGGGGTCTCCAACCGCCTTTCCCTCAAGTGGATTCATGTGCATTTAATTATGATGTATCTATAAATCTCTCAGACATGGTTCAGAATAAACCTATTGGGAAAGTAAATAGCATGTCTGCTGTTCTAGTCTTCTCCCTGACCGACCCATCCTGCTGGTTTTGACAGAATTAATTGGACTGTGTTTTTAGGATGGAACCGTTTCCCATCTTATTCTCTTCCTCTCCTAGGAGAAGCCTCTCTCCAGCTAAAGACAGTGGTCTGGGTATGCTCCCACCAGGAAATGTGACAGGTCAGCCCCTGGCTCCCAGAGCATGTACCAGGGTTCCCATCCCAAAAGCTGCAGCGCAAAGAAGGTGGTTCTAGAACCAAGGCGTCTGATGAATGCTGCCTGCCAGATTTCTGTACAGGAGCACACTCACGTCTCCATCCACCGTTCCACTAAGACACCCAAACCTTTTTGATCAAATGTTCCCTAAACCCAATTTGTGAAGAACACCCAAGTGCTATCCAGGGGTCTTGGTTGTTACTGGGTCTGCTATTTGACTAGCAGAATCCAGAGAAGAGGGATTTGTGAGAAGTGTCTCATGCAGTAGCAACAGTCTGAACCCAAAGTCACAGGTCTGACTTTGAGTCCTGGCTCTGCTGACTGGTTCAAGAACTGCGGGCTTGACTGACACCGTGGGACTTAATTCACAGGTCTGCCCACATGAGAAGTAACTGCTAAACCATGCTTGGAAAAGATAAAACCTCTGTTAGCAGTGATTATCTATTTCCTTCATACTTAAAAATATTTTAAAACATTTTCTAAAATAGATCTCAGAATAAAGATCAAAATGTGTTCGCATTTTTGGAAACAAGCAAACGTACCTTTAGTTGTGCTAAGTCTAATGGGTTGGCACCAGCTGTGGCTCCTCTGTCACCAGCTACGATGGTATGTAGCAGCATCAGGGCCCCCCTCTCATCACACCTCCTGCTGAGGGCCACCAAATGGGCTTGAACTGAAGTACCAATGGGAAGGACGCCGGGCTAGCACAGAGAGGCGCCAGGAGGGGACTGAGGAAAGGCCAGGAGCCCCTGGCTGGGTGCTTTATGCTGTGCGTGTCCTCCCTGTTCAGTGTGGGCAGTTCCAAGGGCAACTTCCTGCAAGAGCTTGGTAACTGTGCCCCAACAAACTCTCTTCAGTGCCTTGCCCTTTGCAGGCAAAACTGAAATGAACTGGCAGAGCAGAGGTCAAATGCAATGCCACCCTCTTATTACCGCTCATGTGCAGGCACTGAGGAAGGAGGCGTAAGGCCTGGGGGACCCTCAGAGAAGGCTGTGTGGGTGTGACCTAGGAACCACTGATGCCCATACTTAATTAAGATTCATTTTAAAAATCATAAATAGGATGTGGAATGGGCACTGGGGAACCATCTAGTAAGAAGAGGAAACGAGCCCAGAGAGAAAGGAAGGGAATGGTCTGTTCTCACACAGCTGGTGGGTGAGTCAGCCTTGCCCCCTGTCCTGACTCTCAGGTGCTCAGGAAACCCTGTGTCCACCTAAAATCCCCCAGTCCAGGCTGGCAGCAGGGAGCAGTGCCCTGCCTTGAGTTCTCAGCAGTAATTCTCCTCATCTCACACTTCATTTTCTTACCCCTCTTATCAGGAAAGGTATAATTGGCAAATGAGAGATGTGTATTTATATTACTCCCATTAAAAACACAGATGGCTGAATGGAAATGATTCATTTGCATCTCTCATCAGCAATTTTGCAGATGGCTCAGTATCACTATAATTCTCAGCTCTCAGATTTGCCAAGTTTGGCTTCTGTAACTGCTTAAAATTTGAGGACTAGACATCAAACATTTAGAAGCTATTTTAAGTAATAAGGAAAAAACTTTAGAAAGGCAATTTTCACAACCCTTAACTCTCCTGACAATTAGTGTGTGATAAAAAGTCTACCAGGCTTTCTTCTGCCTCCATCTCGGAGACACCCATACACCTCTGAATTCTAATCTGTCCTGTAAAATGGTTTCCATGATACAGCATGTACCACTCCCAGATAAGCAGGGTGCTGCCCCTCCTCACCTCCAGCTACTTCCAAGGGCCCGTTCTTTTTCCGGAGTTCCAGGACAGCTTCCACAAACTCCTTGCCACCCTTCTTCTCTAGCGTGTTTCCTAGACAAGAACAGGGCGAGGTCAGATCGCCATCCCCGGGTCCCAGGGCACACACAGACACTTAGCATGTCAGATGATTACATACTAAAAATGATCTGACCAGCTAAATTCCCAGGCAGCTGCAAGATAGGAACAAAGCTGTGGCTGAGTCAGAAAAGTGAAACTGAGAAGAGATGCACTATCAGCCAGTCACCACTCTGCACGGCTGGTCACTGGGCCACCTCTGCTGCCCCTTTATGTGGGGGTGACGGGGTGACCCTGGATGTGCCAGAGATGTGAAGGCGACGCCTGTTCTCTGCAAGCACGCCTGTCTCGCATGCTTTCCACCAGCGTGAGAAACCAGATGGTGCTGGCTTCCAAGGCTGATGCCTCCCCCTGGATTTTCTTCCCTGTCTCTGGGGAGAACCCCCAAATAAGGAGGTTTTAGAGGAAGCATAGCAGGCCCCCATCAGGCAGCTAGCTCTCCTCTTGGCAGCAGGCCCAGAAGAAAGCATTCAGATTTGGCCACCTTTGGGCTAGCCCTACTACCACGCTTAGTTTCTATTTTGCAGCTTTGGTGTCATGTGTGAATTAAAAAAAAAAAAAAAAAAAAAAAGGCCTCAGACAGTATTTCCTTAATCACACTAATGACTCAGAATTGTTTTAGGTAAAGGAGGGCAACATCAGAAACAGAGCTTAAAGATGAACTTAAAGCTTGGAAAGAAGGATGTCTGTTCAGGACCAGATTTTAAAAATCAAATGGGATTTGGGGAGCACTTCTTCTTAAATTAGGGTACTTACTAAGTAATCAATTCCTCCTATGAAAGCCAAGTTCCCAAATATGATTATCGACACCTGTAATAAGGTCTGTGGGTTAAATGTCTCACTAGGGAGAAGCACTCAGAATCATCCTTTTAAGTTTGGCCAGCATGGGGCCTCGGTCTTCCCTAAGCTCTGCTTCCTCAGCTGTGCACATTTTAAAGTACATTCCTCACAAGAGGATAAAATACTCCCCTTAAGATTCACCGTTTGTCATGGAAAATTCCAGGTGCCCCCGGCATATTCTGTTATGGGTCAGTCAGGGTGCACTGGGATGCACCAGCCCAGATTCTCTTTGGATTCACCCTGGAATGACTAGGTCTGATTATCTTAGAGAAACCTGCCTCATTAGCATGTTATTGTGGAGGGGTGAAGTAACCCCAGGAAGTGTCTAGAAGGAAAAGCAGATGGCCTGGGCACTGTCACAAATAAGTCAGCACAAGGGCTACTGGCAAGCACCGCCTATAAGCCGCCCACTCTACGAAGTCTGGGGGCCTGAATGGTTGTGAGCAGCAGGCCATCATCCATGAGGAGCTCTCAGCTAGGGGAAGGCCTGGCTTTCAGACAGATTAATGTGGGATCCCTGAGGTGGGATCCAGTGCCCCTCCTCGTTAGCCCGCACTGCCCACAAGCCTTCACCTGTGCCGGAAAGCAGTGAAGTGGGCTTTAAATGGCAGAGGCGTGCAGAGGTGAAACACGTCTGCCCGCTTCAGAGACTTTCACTGACAGCGGCAACGGCCTCTGGTGTTTGTGACAAAGTTCAGCATCCAGGACAGTGCCCAGTGGGCTTAGGGGAGCAGGCCTGGGCCTCATGGCTCAGCTTCAACCACCGGGAAGTGCAGAGTTTGAGGCTACAACCCAGGTGAGTGAGGCCCAGTTACAGGATCACCCGAAACATCCATGCAACTGAGAGAAATGAATCTGAAGTCTAAAGTCGCTGGATCCCAAACACTGCTGACCAACTACACCTGGTCTGGCCTTCCCTCCTCATCCATCCTCCAGCTTGAGGGATGGATACGAACATGCTCTAGGCAGGACTATTTCAGGACGCATTCTCTAGTCTTCCTACTCTTTACGAGGAATGGGAAATTTGGAAGGTAATATCAGTGCTGTATTGATACTACTGACACCTTTCTGAAATAGAAAATTTAAGAAAATGGGCTGATTTATAATTAAAGGTGTTTTATCTTAGGAAGAGTGTTTACTTTAAAATTTTTACTTATAATTAAATCTTGCTTTAATTAGAAGTGAAATTTGCACGTTAAATTACACTTAATGCATTTCCCAAACTTAAAAATTGAATCCTAGATTGCAGGCAATCAACCCGGTCAGGACTTGACTCCTACACACACATATGTATGCACATGTTCATGTAGACACACGTGTACTTTTTAACAAGAAACAGGCCCATTTCAACTGTATTGTCAACACTCTTAATGTAAGACTCTTGCTTTTTAGGCTTAACTTCAGGGTTAATCATAAAGCAATTGGCTTATTTGCCCCCAAGCATAAACATGTGTTACTCCCATGAGAACAAGAACATTATTTCATGCTTAGAAAGCAGGCATAAGTATCAGTGTTCAAAACAGCCTAAGCAAAAATTTAGGCTTGGACAAATGTCAGGCTCAGCCTGTGGTCTATTTCACTGTTAGAAAGAACTTTTTGATGGGTAAAAGTTAATCACTGGGGCTAAGCATTCCTGCACTCGCATTCCTTCTTCCAGCAGTCTCGGGACTCGGGAATTCACACCAAATATGAGAAGTGGAGTGATTACATCCTTGCTTCCTCTTTTCCCCTCTCACACATCAAAGTGGGAGCTGGAACCAATTGAGACCATGTGTGAATCTGGTTGACCATTATTTTGGTATTGTAAGAGATCTGGGTTCAGTTCTAGTTTGGACTGGTTCAGAGAAAAAGCACAGAGGTGGGCTTTGGAAGCCCTGAGTTCTAGTCCTGGTACAGTCTTGCTCCTTGGCCAGTCAGGTTGTCTGGACCTGTTTTGATAGTGTCTGGGAGTGACGTGCCAGGTAGCCTTGGCAGAGCTCTCAGACCCAGGTTAATTACATGTCACTGAGGCTACTCTTCCCTGCCCTGTGCACATGAGTGAGTTAAGGGCATGTGTGTCAGAGAGAAAAGCACTAGCCCTGTCATTATTCAAGGAGACCAGTTCCATTCATGGTTTATGAAGGACTGAGCTCTTGTGGGGTGGGGACAGTTGGCTCTGCCTGTTACCCCTGCTGGCCCCTGTTGGCCTCAAAACCTCCAGCTCCACCTCCTGGTGTGGCTAATCCTGAGGAAAGACTTCCCAAGCAGCAGCAGGCTGGCCCTTCCTTTCTCTCCCCTGGGCAAGATTTTTTTGCCCAGCAAGTTTCATAATTTCCATTTCACCCAAAGTCTGGGACGGCAGGATGAACCCAGGCTTTAGCCAATCCTGGCTGAAAAGATAAGCCCTTAGCTGTTTGTTTATTTATTTTCCTCCAAATCAGTACTTCCCTCCCATCAAGTTTTCACTTGGTTAAGAAAGGAAGTATCTTTCGCTTAAGCTGCCTGACTTAGGAGCTCTTAAACTCCTCCAAAATCTTGAGAAAGGGGAGTTTATTTTAATTGCCTACAGCCTGATTTCATTTCGGCCTAGCAGGTTTGGCAAATCCCGACTTTCCATCCAGTTTGTCTTTCCATCCTCATCCAAAATCCAAAATGCCCAGGAGAGCAATCAGCCCAAATCCCAGTGGCTGGGGCTGACTGTGAACAGCGGGCTTTGTGACTGACACTGAGCAGAGTTGGACAGCTACAGATTGCTAAACTGCTGTGCTGCTAGTGTCTGGGACACTCATGCAGATCCCTACAGCCTCATCCTTCAAGATGACTTCACTTCTGTCCTTAATAGAAACGTAGCCAATTCTCTTTGGAAGCTGGTGTTGGAGTCTACACTCAGAAATGCTGCTCTCAGGATCAGCACGCTTACGTAAGAGTCATACGTGCACCTGAGAGCAAGACGACAACAGCGAGCCCCTCTCACGAGCCAGACGTGAGGCGTGGTGCTTCGCTTACGTGACTTAACGTGATTCAACACAGTTCTCATTGTTCACACTATTATGGACAGGGAAACCGAGGCACTGAGGAGGAGTCAGGTGACTTGCCGAGGCCCCAAATCTGGGAGATGGTAAGGTTAGGATTCAGGATCCTACCTCCTACCTAGCTCCAAACCTGCGCTGTTTTGCCATCACTCCCCGATGCCTTCACACCCACATTACAGAAGCCCCTCAACACATTGGTACAGCAGGGCACTGTCTATGCCAGTCTGCTCACTCTGCCTTGCCCCACCCACAGCTACTTAGGGCCAGATGCCAGCTACTTAGTGCCAGATGCCACCATGTGGGTCAGCTGCTGGGGAGAGGAAGGGGCTCTCTGGGTCCAGGAGAGTGTTTCTCAAGAGTGTCTAGAAACACAAGATCAGAATGAGGGGACCTTCGTGCACTTAAGGTCTGAGAACACGAGAGTGGGAGAGGGTTGTCAAGTTCCCCCAGCGTGCACTTAAAGTTGAAGGCCACTGTCAGGAACGAGTGTGCTTCTGACACAGACCTGTGAACAGGCGTTGCTGCATGTCTGGTCCACAGAAGGACACAGAAGCGGTCATGGATGCCACGCAGCGCATTGGGCTGCATCCCCCTGGCAGCTTAAAGCTGTGCCTTAGGAAGCAAGTGAGGACATGATGTTGCTGAACCAGTTTCCAAACCAGAAGTGGGCCCAGCTGGGAGCGGCATGATGTAGCCTGGCTGACAGTTAGCTGTACTTCTCGCATTCATGACCCGGGGACGGGAGACCCGGGGAAGGTCAGGACAGCTGGAAGTGTGAAATGAATGCAGCCCTGCATAGCTGTCAAAGGATCAAGCTGTCTGCGGCGGCCGACTGACCATGCACACACACACTCGGCAGCACCCGGCTAGGCATTACCTACTTCACCACCGGTGTAGAAGTCAGTGTTTGTCGGGTGAACGACAGCATCACTGTCGATCGAGGCAATGTCAGCCTGTACAACTTGCAACTATAACAGGTAAACAAATGTATATCAACTGTGTTGGACCGAGACCCACGCACAGGCACATTTACTAAGGCCCCAGTGGCAGGGCTGGCCTACCTGGTCGATTCCAACATACGAGCCAAAGGGCAGTCAGTCCACGAGGTGTGCGCACGTGTGGGTGGGGGTGAGCGGAGGAGGGGAGGGATATCAAATGTGACATGTTTAAATTAAACATTTGAATGACAGGTCCAAAAAAAGAGAAACACACACGAGATCATTTCCAAAGGTTAAAAGAAAGAACAACGAATGCCCCGTTTCACTTCGCAAAAGCCTGTAAGACTGGCACCCCACTGAGAAGGCTACTAAAACATGGCATCTGGTTTTTTTTAAATGTGGACTATCAGGCCGACCAAAACAACAAGTTTCTCCATTTTCTCGGCAGCAGTCACCGTTTAGGGTTTGATTTTTATTCCTGTGAAGTTCATCATTTTGTCTACCTTCAAGGGACATTTCTTGAAAACGGAGAAAACAGTATAGGTGTGCACAGAGGAATTTTTATTCTTTATTCTTCCCCTTAGATGTGTAAAAATATTTTTCTAGGCCTACCTCTTATTCTAATCTTGTTTTTATGTATATTGTGAATAGATGAATCCTCACCTTTTCTAGCTTGTGGGCACTTTTTTTTCCCCCTAAAAAAAGAAAGTATCTGTTTAAGGCAGTTGGAAAACAAGTTCAAGCAGGGCATTTTTGAGTCCCAGTTTTCACGTCTTCAGCCCATTACTGCACCCAGTTTGTGTGGGTCGGGCCTGGGCTCTGGCATGGGCGTCTCTCCCGGTAAAGAAATCTGCCATCTTACAAAGGTGGCCAAAAATGAGCGCTAAAGGCACACAAAACATACCTAAGTCAGTATCAGATATACGGCTGCCTTGGTGGGCGCCTGCTGCCCCCGCAAGGCTCACAGCTAAGGAGATAGAAGCCTTCATTGTGCCCTGAGCCGACGGCTCCTCTCTGCAAAGGTGAGACCACAGAGTGGGACTCCTGAGGGCTACCTCTCAGCTTGTCCTGAACCGTCCACCCTCCTGGACAGGGACTCCACAGCTCTGGCATAGTTTTCCTCTGGAGGAACTCACTCAGAAAGAGAATGAGTGCCTTCTCTCTAATATCATCTCAAGCCAAATAATTCATGAAGGTGGCACCCAGTCATATACTGTTTTCAGTTGTAGGAAAAGTTGAAGTGGCAGTACGTGGTAAATTTGGGGGAATCCAATTTGCTGGTGGATGAAAGATACCTAATAATATCCTGATGTGCAGCTTAACCGTCTCCCTTCTCAAGTGTTTTCATGCTTTAACTGTCATTTCTAATTAAGGCTTAAATGGAGAAACTCATTTTGTAGTGACCTGAGATGTTTCAATTCTTAAAAAAAAAAACAAAACAAAAACCACAGTTTTAAAAAATCCCCCCCAAAGTAACCAGCAGTCAGTGTGATCATTATGGAAGAGAATTTAGATGGCAATATATTTATAATCAAGGGGAAAGCAGCCAATAGGGCTTAACAAAACATAATCACATCATTCCCAGTTGGAAGGGCTTAGAGTAAGTAGACATTGTCTACTCTCAAATATTAATCTCGGTTTTGGGAATTTAGTTTGACCATTTGTAATTTGAGAAGATGAAGAGCCTAAATTCTGGATTCCATAACTTTTCAACTGACAGCTGATGGTGCCAAACCCCATCCCCAATTACCTAGGTCATCTTTAAGGTCAATGTCAGCATTGGTAGGATTGATTATGGCCTCCACCTCAAAGCCGGCTAAATTACTGATTTCACTGTGAATAAGGTTCAGCTGAAAAGAAAAGCATGAGGTGGGAAATAACAGGACAGCTGGGAAGTCACAGAGATGGGAGCCTTGGGATATAGATGAAGGGCAGGGGATACTCCAGGTGCACTAGGCATAAAGGGGAAGAGGGACTCTGGCTAAAATGAATCCGTTTCAAACAAAAGACTCAAATGCCACTCAGGATGCTAAAAAGAAGCAAGCTAGGCTGAGGGTCTAGAACCTGTTTGGTGATGCCTGGGGCCAAAGGGAAGCCTAAGCCAAGTCAGACTGAGGGGGTCTACCTTCGTTTAAAAGGTGGGTGCCAAGATCTGGGTGCCAAGGTACAGCAGCTGTCAGGACCCAGAGTCAACTCCTCAGGGCTGGGTAGGGTCAGGGGGTATATGGAGCCATCCTCATTTTTGAGCAATGGGATGCTGCAGAAGTCCTAGCTGGTCTGGGCAAACCCCTAGCAGCTCTGCCATTCTCTTCCAAGCGGCCATGGGTCTCTCAGGCTCTTCATGTCACTGTGAACACTGGCTAAGTGGCTCCCGTGCCCTGCTCGGGGGTGGTGAGGAGCAAGAATGGTCTGTTATTTAGTAATATCTAATTTTATATGCCTGTTAGCTATGTGATGCTGAAGATCTGGCCAAACCCAGGAAGAAACACAGCAGTTCTCCATCAAGACAGTATGTCTTTTAAACTGGGTTCACTTGTTGGTGAGGCTACTCTGAGGCGCAATGGGTAGAGTGTTTTCCTTGAGTGACTTTTATGAATATCCCACCAGCCGAGTCCTTGTAAAGCGCCACTGCATGTCCTGCCTCCCCGCTGCTATTCTGGTGCCACAGCAACCCTCACTCTGAGAGGAATCTACGTTCTAGACTGGCTGTCAGAGGTGCAGGGGGATTGAGCTGACCCAGGACTCCCCTTCCTGCTCTCAGGCCCAAGGGCCTGCAGCGGAGTGCTCACTCTCTCCCAGGGAAGATGGCTGTTCTTCAGTGACAGAAATTCCGACCAGCTGCACAGAGAGCCATGCCCAAGCGGCCCCCAGAGGAGCTGCTGACCAAGACAAACTGCAAGCCTGGCTCGGGGAGCTGACCACACCCCCTGGGCCCAGGTGGGGCAGGCGTTCACCCCCCAGGAAAGGGCCGTGTGCGGACACTCGGCCGGGATGCTCCTGGCCACAAGCTCCAAGTGACTGAATTTCTGGGGCCAGACCATTTTGTGCAAACAAAACTAAACAAACAAACCAAACCCTGGCATTCTATAAGCTATAGAAATATTGCCCCCCATTTCTGATTCCCAGAAGCAATAAGCAGATTCTCAAAACAGGGACCTGCTTAGACTAAAAGTTGTGGAAATGAACTGGTCTTATGGCCAGGGAAGGACCCTGGCTAGACCTCACCACAGTGAAGGGAGGCCCATCTTTAGTTAGGGCTCAAAGGGAGAAGAAGCCCAAGTTCTCTCCACTTACACTTTCTGCGGTGTGATTCTCAGCACTGCAGGGTGATCGGGGGCCCTGATGTTCCTGCAGCTGGAGGATGTCCACTGAGGCAACCTCACATACTGACCCACTCAGAAGCATATGTGGGCCCTGGTGCCAGGACAGAGGCACAGAAGGGGATGGCATCGGGGCGAGGATACTCATGGTTGTGCTCAAGGGGAAGGGGTGTGGGTGGGGTGTGATCTCAGAGTAAGGCAAGTGAAGCTTCAGGACAAGGCAAAGGGTTTGATTATGTATCATGTACGTATTGCATATGACATCAAGCAAAAGCTGTTTATAAAAGCTCAAATTAAGCCAATATTCCCTGCTCCCTCCACCGAAAATAAAAACTCACACTGTGTGAAGCAGCAGGAGGTTCTAGCAGGAGGAATGGAAAGGAGAAAGGGGGGGTGAGCAGGGGAAACAGTCCACTTGGTTTTATGGGTGAATACGCTTTAAAGACATCTGAGAGATTTTTTTTTTTTTTTGGTTTGTTTTAAAGTCATACATGTTTAAATCTTTAAAACTCATGCTGTTTTTCCCCCCAATTGTATAGATGCTTCTGGATTTGTATTCAGAAATGCCTCAATGGAAAATCAGCTATTTCCAATGGGCTCTGATTCAACTAGCCAGGGAGACCCTGGTAGATTCTCCCTGTCTCTGCCTCTGCCTGGGGAGAACTGCCCCCTGCTCTTTAGGGAGAGGGGTGTTCTGGGGAAACCATAGGGCTTCAGGGCCTTGCTGAAGTGAGGGAGAGGTTGCAAACAGAATTCCGAGTTCTCTCTGGGCTCACCTTCCCTCTGAGTGGAAGCAGCCCCTTCTTGGAATCACAGAATCCTGCCTGTCAGGCAGCCACTGCCCCTAGCATGGAAAAGCCCTAGCGAACCAAGTGCACCTTCAGTCTCACCCACATCCGAGCCTTGATTTCCCAACTCTGTTCTGCCAGGTGCCAGGCTCAGCAGAAGTCCTCAGGGTGAGGGGCTGAGCCACAAAACAGTATTGCTCTTAAAAATGTTTACGCCTGGGGGAGGCCCAGTCCGTGTTTGTGTCGGGGAGAGGAATGGGGAGGGGAGAGGACAGATTGCTTCAGGCACTCTGGAAAGGTACATGGGCACTCAGCTTGGCTTGGGCAGGCTGGACCAGGTGCAGAAGCCGACAGTGATCTGATCATCTGATCACGAACAGGGACAGAAGCTCCCCTGGACAGGAGGACAAGTAGAGGCTGCGCATGCACATGCCTGGAAAGGATCTGGATGTGCAGAGGACATATGCCAACAGGCCTGGCAGGCCCAGAATAGATGTCCAGTAGTAGGAGATCCCAGGACCGCCCCCCCAAGACCCACCCCGGGTCAAACCCTCTTGGGCCTCTCACCCAAAGGGATGCCCAGCTGTCTGAAGCACATGGCAGAGCAGGGGTGTTTGTGGGCTGGGAAATCAGATGTCTGGGGCACTGTGAACATTCCCAAGCTGAGTCTGATTTTCTGGGAGTGGGGAGGCTTGTTAATGATCTTGGAATGTGAGTAAGATGACCACTTCCTTATCTTAATATTGGGAAAGATGGAAAACTAAGTTTTAAATCCCAGAATGGTGAATTTAAAATATCTGTGAAGACTACTGGCCACTGGAGAAAGTAACCAAAGAGCATCACCAGGTATACAGCAGAAAGGGGGTCCCACCTGGCTATGGGGCTGGGGAAAGGGGACTGAGCCAAGGGTCCTTCAGGATCTCCTCCACCCTGGGGACCTGATGATGCTCAGGTCACTGGGCTCTGCTGGAGCCAGCCTCTGATGTCTAGGGTCCCCAGTCTTCCCTCGAGGAGTTATGCCTAGTGAATCCTTGTTGTCTACTTCTGATGTGAACTCGTTAAGGTGTAAGCTCCTTGAAGGCAGAGAGAGGGCCATCCAATGTCTAAGACAGTGCTCGGGTCTCTGTAGGCCCACAAACAGAGCTGGGATTGAACATCAAACATCCAGACACAACTCTGTGATGAGATGAACAAACTGCTTCCCTGAAAGCAGGGATATGGACAGGTCAGAGCTCAGAAATTTCCCTTGTCCTGGCTGGGACCTGGGGTGGCTCAGAGCTGACCTGGCCATCCAGGAGCTGGCTGGGAGGCAGCCTGCCTGTGGTAAGGAAGGAGCTGGTGGCTTGGGGCTACTGGAAGGACATCTGGGATATCTTGACATGACCTCCTTGGCTAAAGGAAGCAGTACAATCCTTTTTTTTTATTTTTAACATATGTGATCAGAAATTCAATTTTAGGGAATAACAGTATTAAAGATTATCTGAGTGACTCACTGAGTATAGACTGTCATAGTCCAAGCTTTGTCTCTCTCATTCCCTTACAATGGACAAGGAAGAAGACTTCTTTCCCTGTATCCGCCACATAAAATGGAACTCTTCTCCTGTCCCCAGGGTCCACTTCAACTAAGGTGGATGGAGAGGCAGAGGTCCTCCACAGAATTGTCTCCACCTCCTCACAGAGCACAACGTGTCCCCGGGGCCCGCTTCAGGACCCACTCCCACCCCGGCCTCTCAGGTGAAGGGGCTTCCTCCGCTGTGCTATGCTGCCCAGCCTGCAGGTATGCCTGGTCCGAATCCCCCAGAGGCTCAGGCCTGGTGGTGGCATCTGGTGCGTTTCAGGCTAGCATGGGCCACCCGAGGATAAGGACTCAGGACACTGCCGGAGGAAAAGCATGGGATCGCCCGTGCCCTAAACTGTCTCAGAAGCCAACTGTCTGCCATAGGATGGAAGCGGGTGGTGGTGGGCCTTTCCTCCATGTTGCTGCTTCAAGAGCCCTCTCTCTCTTCACTATTCCCTAGCCCCCAGGACTAGGGTGTCTGGATCCGAGGAAGAAAACCCCTGGCACCTACCCCTGCCTCAAGCAGCCTACAGGGGTTTGGCTGCAATCCTGATAGTGTGCGGTGTGGGCGGGGAGGGCACGCACACAAGCCCTCCTGACACCGCCTTCCCAGCTGCTTCTAGTAACACTGACTCTTCCAGGGAAGTCCACATCACTTACCACCACTGACGAAGATTTATAATACACCTTGGAGGTACTGCTTTTGAACACAAAGCTTTTTAAATCTCTGAAAAGACGCTGAGAATCTCCACTGAATCACAAAGCAAACACATCTAGTCAACTCGGATTCGCAGCACTGTTTCCCTTTTGAAAACAATTCAACAATGTGTGTGAACACTGGGTAAAATCAAAGAATAATGAGAGTGATTACTCCTGAGACAGCTGTATGTGAAATACATCATCATCATCAACAATTAGAGCCCCGGCTCCTAAGCCCTGGGCCAGCTTCTCCTGTGAGTAGCTTAGCAACCATGCCTGTCAGGACCGTAGTGAGCACAGTACCACCTTTCTGACCTCAGCTTGCCTGCACTACTCTAGCATTGGTGTCATCGTCACAGGTGGAAAATAAGACTCGTAGAACATAGGGTACCATACAGCCATCACTGTGAAGTACCCTTTCTGAAACATTTCCAAAAATCCAAGTCAGAATTAATGCCTGTACTAATGACATTTTAAAATGTGCTTTGTGTGAAAATTCCTGTGTTTCAGTCTGACAACTCAGGCCCCTTTTGCACTAAATGCCATGATTTGCACCCAACAGTAAAAACTAACAGAGGGCCAGAAAGTACTGCTTCAAAGTAATGCTGCTAACTAGGAACATTTACTCCCTTTCTCACGCTGCAGGGGCTCAGGGTTCCAAGGACACTATTTTCTAAGAGGGTGCCCCGGCTGACTTGAGATGCTGATTTACTCTGTGACAGCACTTTTGGGGAGACACAGTTTACTCTGCTAAAGGGTGCCTACAGGACTGGGTCTGGGGTAGCTCATCCTGGATGTGTGTATCTCGGGTCATGAAGCTGGACGGGAAAGAAGGTGGGTGTTTCTTCCGGCTCTGCACTCAGCCCCTTCTCTCACAGCTGACCATGTTACACTGGGCTCCAGCTCAGCCCATCCTTTCAGGCTTTCCCTCCAAAAGTCAAGATATCAAACAGCCACGTTAGCTTTACTATCAAGCCCACTGCTTCCTTCTTCCTGTATTTCCTATATAGTATTAGATAACACACCTATAAATTACTCTAGAGTATCAGTGCCTCTCTACAGCATTTTGGACTTCCCCTTCCAACCTAAGTCGGGTGTAGTAAGTGTTCACTGGATTTGTACTTTCTGGTACTTTCCTGCCTGTGGTGCTGCCCTGAGGTCAGAGGCCAGACTATACCCATCATGGAGCAGGTGGCGCTGCTCGGTCACAGCAGTGCTAGCCATGAATCTACAGCCTTTGCTGGCTCCCTCCCAGGCCTCATATGTAGCACATGAGGCCCTGATCCCATGGCCAAGAAGAGCATTTTTATGTGTACACAGGTACCGTATGGCCAAGTACTGCCACTGTAGGGATCCTGCAAGGGGGTGCGAGGAGTTCCGATCTGAGGCTGGTTTTGGAGTAAACAGCAGGAGAGAGCAAGAAGAACACAGGGAAGGAAGAGGCACCCAAGGGTGGGGCAGGGGAAGGAGTGAGGGAGAGGGTGGCCCCTGGGCTGAACTGTTGTACCTGTTTAACAGGCTTCCAAGTCCCGGCTAATAGCATTGGGGATCTAAAGCACACTGGAGCTAGTCCTTAAATTGCAGAGCGTTTTCACACTTTAGTTCAAATGAAAGCAATCTGGGTGACAGGTCACATTAACTTTCAATATATTACCCAAAGGACAGGTTAAAGGGTGAAAGTAAACCCAGGTGGTTGCCTTCACTGCTGTGCTGAAATTTTATCAATAAAAAATATTTTACACAAACTTTCAAAGCCCCAGACCTTAAGATGACAACTAGTGCTGCGTATATTTTCCCTTTGAAAAATGCATACAAAATACAGACAATGGTTATAAAATGTACACTGTAATGGTTATTTGCTGGAACACAGAGTCCACCACAGGAATTGCATCATGAGAGCCTGAGTGCAATTAGTGACAGGAAGCGGGAGGAGGAGGAGGAGGCTTGCAATGAAGTGAGCAGGAGGACTGTGTCACTGAGATGCAAAAGAAAACTGACGGTGAGCTTTTAAAAATGATGCAGCTTCAGGACCAAGTTGTTTACCACATTCAAACTAAATGCAATTTACATGGAAGTTCAAATCCATGCCTTTAACACTTTTTAATGTAGGATTAAAAAAAAAAAAAAATCAGCCAAGTAATTCCCACTGTCTCTCCACCCCCTTTTTTGGTGTTAACAGAGAAATTTAACCCTCCTTCTGAGGTCTTAAAAGCCTTTGCATCATTTTTATTTTCAACAAAAGTGAATCATCTGTTACAAAACCATGTAGTGTCCTGGCAAATTTGCACCACTGGGGCAGCCGAAAACACACTGCCCACGGTGAAAACAAACAAACAACTGGCTTGAGGACTCCTCAGGTGGCACGGTGTATCTAGCAACAATCTCGGCCCCTGGATCAAGGCTCCACCTCCAGTATCCACCAGAATGCCTGGGCTGCCAGCTAGATCTTTCTCTTTCCAGGCCCTGGTTTTACTTTCTGGCCAAGATTATAGGATGGCCAGGTCCTCCCATGTACGCAGCTCCTTCCACAGACCGAGCCCAGGGTGTCTCCAGCCCCACAGGAGCTCCTGTCCCTCCTCTTCACCACATCTCCTCTCCCCACCTGCCAATCTCCCCTCAGCACCTGGCCCAGCCCTCCCCGAGTTGGTTCCTAAAGCTGCCCGCCCCTACTCTCTCTGCCAGCCCACAAGGCCAGAAGTGGTCCGCAGGCAGGTTTTCTGCTGGGAGAGGCACCCTTCAGTCCCAGGGCACGTGAGCAGACTGGGGAGAGCGCTGGCCTACCTTCTGGCCGAGGAAGAGGCTCTTGGTGGAGAGCACGGTGAAGCCGTCGGCTGGTGTGCCCTCGGTCGTGCTGTCGGCGCTGGCGGCCTTGCTGACTTCTCCCTGCTTCTTCTTACACAAACAGAAGAGTCAGTATGAGGCCCGCACAGGTGGAGGCCATGTGAATCTGGGCTTTTCCAACAGACAGGTGAAAAGAAAGCCTCGCCCATAATACTCAAGAGAAAACAGAAAACTAAACCACTACCAGCTCTCAGCATTTGGGGGCTGCAGGCCTGCATTCAAGCCCAAGCATTCCATACAGAGTGCTAAATTGTATTTTCATCACTTCAGAATCTTAAAAAAAAAAAAAAAAAGCTACTTAAAGGCAAAACTTCACAGTGATAATTTACAACAGAAACACTTGTATAACTGTAGACCAAGTAAATGTCTCTTAATTCAGGGTCTTCACTTTCTAGATGCCTGTACAGTATTCACATCTGAGAGGAAAAAACAAACTACTCTGGGTACTTAGTTGTCAAAGAGCCAAAAAAGCAGACCAAGGACCATCACCCTCCAAGCCTCCCCAGCTCATGAGGTAAGATTCTCCCACTTTCTTTCACTAAGACCCGCCTTGGAGAAGCCTCCATATGGGGGCTGTTGGTGAGCTGATCTGCCCCCTTGAAATGCTCCAATCCCCAGCAGTGGGCATGAATCTTGGCAGGCTCCTGGGCCTCTTTCTGGCGTCATTCACATTGAAGGATGTACACCCTGGGGTTTCCAAGAGCCTTGGCAAGGGTATGTTGTGTAGAGAGGTTTAATTACTCTCCAGATCCTCAGCTTCATCAAGTATTTACCTCTTCCTGAAATGGATCAGTCCTAAGAGTGATCTAAGCAGCAATCAAGGCTTCATGCTGGGCCTCCCCTCACAGCCACTTCTCAGTTCCCAAGAGTGGATATTGTGTGGCGCACCACCCTTCCAGTAGGGGTACGTGCCTTTCTCAGTCTTTCATTTCTCTTAAGGATGAGGCGTGTATTAGAAACGGATATTTTGGCTCATTTGGGGATTTATTTTATATCCAGATATATTGTCGAGTGAGCAAGGTGAGCACAATGGCAATTTTTGTTTAAGGTACTTCACTTTTTTTTCTTCCCCCAATTATTATCAAAAAGGACAT
The DNA here is from genome assembly GCF_032452875.1 of Bos javanicus. Classification (NCBI taxonomy): domain Eukaryota; kingdom Metazoa; phylum Chordata; class Mammalia; order Artiodactyla; family Bovidae; genus Bos; species Bos javanicus. The sequence continues at coordinate 46,348,714 of NC_083874.1, forward strand.
CACTCCTGAAGGATGGTCTAATGGAAGCAAATCAAGAAAGTAGGGGGTGAGAAATATAAATGGCTATGCCTTCCTGAAGGAAGGATCTGGACAGTAAATTCAGGGCAAGGCCCGTGCCCTATCCATTTGCCCTTTTAATACTCAAATTCATTAACATATTAACATTTTTTACTGACATTGAAAAGTAAGGTCTAGTTTTACTAAGTACTTTAAAAATAAGGACTGGTTTCGCATTTAGGTTACATGGCTAACCTGGAATATTTTCTATAAATTAAATGAGCTAAATTTGATGCTCCAAGGTGTTTATATAAATGATAAGACAGAAAGCATTTTATTAAGAAACATGGTATTAGCAAAGATCTATTAAAATTATCGCTATTCTGGTTCTCCTAACAATTTGAGTGTATCAAATTTGACAAGTAAAAGAGAAACACGTATAATCAACAATTACATAGTAAGTCTTAGTAAAGCCTTTTTTGATATACTTTCCAGGAAACAAGAAAGGCAAAGGCTGGATGACAAATCCTTTCACAAGTCAGATGTTTCTAATTCTGTGCTTTCAACAAAACTGAAGAAATACCAAACTGAGTTAGCAGCTGATTCATCATTAAAGAAAGGACTGATGGAGCTTAATTAATAGTAGAGTACCAGTGCACGTTTCTCAGTTGTGATGAATGTACAGGGTTATGGAAGATGTTAACAACAGTGAGACTAGGTGAGGGATATTCAGAAATTCTCTATACGCGCTTTGTAACTTCTATAAATCTAAAACAATTCTAAAATAAAACATTAAAACAAAGTGATGACAGATTACTATGTGATTGTTGGCATGTAACTCAGAAAGAGTTCAGAGGATTGAGTGATGTTGCTATAACAAAATCCTTTCCATTCCCATTTAATTATTTTTGTGAGCAAGACTTTCCAGGCACTGTACCTATAAGTATAAAAATATAGGATGATGATTCATTTTTACAATAAGCAATGTTCATCTTAGGGTACTTAAGTTAATTGAAAAAAACTATCTCCTTGAATCAATCCTATGACATGATACTTTTACTTTCTCAATAGTTAAAATGTGTCGAGTATTTATCAGCTTGATCAACTGTGTATTATTAATAAAGACGATAACTATCCAATCCTGTGCAAACCATAACATTTAGTGCTTTTAAGATCACAGGAAATTTTTTCAAAACGAATTTAAATTTATGTTAATTATTTTTGTTGTGCAAATCACTAACACAGTACAAGCAAAGAAAAATGTATTATGTTAGGATAACATTTTCTGGAGAAAGGGAAGGGAAACAAGGGCTCAAAGGAGAAAAATGATGCAGATTTTCCAACTGTTAAAAAAGAGCCTGCTTGTGTATTTTATGGTATATCAAACCATCACAGTAATTAGATTTACTTGGATACATTTAAATGAGTGATGAAAGAGCTTTCTTTTTAAATTTCAGTATTTATATCAAAATTATGCCCTTTATAGATATTTACATTTATTAGTATGAGAAGTTTAGTTGTCAAATTTTAGATGTATGAGATATGAAGATTTTCAAAACTGCTTTAGGAAGTATGCGAGCAAAAAACTGTTAAAGCCAATGGTCTACCCAGTGACCACCACTCATACAGGAGATATTCAGTAAATGCTTGGGAATGGAGTGCAGTTGATAAGTAGACAAAGATTTACTGCTTCTGTCCAAGGATACATGAATTTTAAGAGATCAGAAAGCCCTAAATGATAGAATTTCAGGCATCTGGGAATTGGAACTGGTTTTACTGGGAGGAGGGGCCTGAAAGGCTCCCTGTGATCCTCATACAAGCCAGCAGCTGCCTATGCAGTCAGGTTACAAAGCTTAGCCTGTGGTAATTAAAACTGGTAATTTTCAGCAAGCATTCATTTGCATATGGTCATCTGCACTAAAGCTGTTGCCCCATACTGTAAATTGGTCCAGTCACTACGGAAAAAAAAAATATAAAGATTCTTCAAGAAATAAAAAATAGAACTACCATGTGCTATAGCAATTCTACTTCTGGGAATGTATTCAAAGGAAATGAAAACATTTTATGAGGAGATATCTGCACCCCATGTTCACTGGAGCATTATTTACAATAGTCAAGACATGGGAACAACATAAGTGCCCATCAACAAATAAATGGATAAGGAAAATGTGCAAACACATACATACAATGGAATATTATTTAGCCATAAAAAAGAAAATCCTGCTGGGAACCTGAAAGAGTTCCAAATAAGATGAATGCAAAGAAATCCATGCCAAGACACATTATAGTTAAAGTGGCAAAAGTTAAAGATAAGGAGAGAATCTTTAAAACAGCAAGAAAAAACAACTTGTTACCCAAAAAAACCCATAAGATTACCAGCAGATTTTTCAGCTAAAACTTTGCAGGCCAGAAGGAAATGCCTTGATTTTCCTAAGTGCTAAAAGTTTAAAAAAAAAAACTTCCCACTAAGAATACTCTACCCAGCAAAGCTCTACTTGAGAAGTGAAGAATACAGATAACAGTTCTCCAGAGAAGCAAAAGCTAAAGGAGTTCATCACCACTAAACTCACATTACAAGAAATAATAAAGACTTCTTTAAGCTCAATGGAAAGGGCACTAATTTACCAACAGGAAAATCTACAAAAGTATGTGTCACTGGTAAAGATTTACAAATACATAGCAAAGGTGGTAGATTATTAACTTATAAAGCTAGCATAAAAGTTAAAAGTACTAAAAATAACTAACTACAGTAATTAGTTAAGGACATACGCAAGAAGAGGCTTCCCAGATGGTGCTAGTGGAAAAGAATCTGCCTGCCAATGCAGGAGACACAAGAGACGTGGGTTCTATCCCTGGGTTGGGAAGATCCCCAGAAGAAGGTATGGCAACCCACTCCAGTATTCTTGCCTGAAGAATCCCATGGACAGAGGAGTCCACAGGGTCGCAAAGAGTTGGACACGACTGAGGCAACTTAGCACGCATGCAAGCACACACAAGCAAAGAAATGTAACATGGAGGGAAGAGTAAAAGTGTAGAGCTTCTGAATGGGATAAAACTTGTTATCAATTTTAAATAGACTGTTATGTTGTTATACATAAGACTCAAGGTAAAGAATAAGCCCATAAGAGAAGGCAATGGCACCCCACTCCAGTACTCTTGCCTGGAAAATCCCATGGATGGAGGAGCCTGGTGGGCTGCAGTCCATGGGGTCGCTAAAAGTCGGACACGACTGGGTGACTTCCCTTTCACTTTTCACTTTCACGCTTTGGAGAAGGAAATGGCAACCCACTCTGGTGTTCTTGCCTGGAGAATCCCAGGGACAGGGGAGCCTGGTGGGCTGCTGTCTATGGGGTCACACAGAGTCGGACATGACTGAAGTGACTTAGCAGCAGCAGCAGATACGCAAAAAGAAAGAAATGTAAGCATACTACTAAAGAAAATCATCAAACCACAAAGGAAGAAAGCATGAAAATAAAGGAACAGAGGGACTACAAAACAGACAAAAACAATTAAAATGGAAATAAGTACATACCTATCAATAGTTACTTAAAATGTAAATGTACTCAATTCTACAATCAAAAGACAATGAGTGGCTGAGTGGATGAATACATAACACCCATTGACGTGCTGCCTACAAGAGACCCATTTCAGATGTAGGAATATACACAGACTGAAAGTAAAGGGATGGAAACACATTTTCCATGCAAACAAAAATCAATAGAAAGCCGAGGTAGCTATACTTCTATGGGACAAAATAGACTTTAAAACAACAGACAATGAATGACATTGCATAATGATAAACAAGTCAACCCAACAAGAGGATATAATATGTGTAAATATTTATACACCTAACATAGGAGCAAATAAATTTATAAAACAAATATTAACAGACCTAAAGGAAGAAACAGACAGCAACACAATTATAATAGGAGACTTTATATCCTATTTTCATCAATGGACAGATCTTCCTTCCAGAAAATCAAAAGAAATAATCCCATTCACCGCTGCAATGAAAAGAATAAAACACTTAGGAATAAATTTACCCAAAGAAACAAAAGACCTATATATTGAAAACTATAAAACACTGATGAAAGAAATCAAAGATGACACAAATAGATGGAGAAATATACCATGTTCGTGGATTGGAAAAATCAATATAGTGAAAATTAGTATACTACCCAAAGCAATCTATAGATTCAACACAATCCCTATCAAGCTACTGAAAGGTTGTTGCTGAACCATGCAAAGATGCCGGGATTCTTGGCCTCCAGAGGAGAAGAATTCAATCCAGGGCCAGAGATGAGACTTGATCGCTCAGAGCTTTTGTATAATAAAGTTTTATTAAAGTATAAAGGAGACAGAGCATTATCCTACCAAAACAAGGACACCAAAAGAAAATTAAAGGCCAATACCCCTAATGTACACAGATAAGAAATGCTCACCAAAATATTAGCAAATTGAATTCAACAATACATTAAAAAGATAATACACCATGATCAAGTGGAGCTTACTTCAGGGATAGAAAAATGGTCCAACATCTGCAAATCCATCAGTGTGATACACCATATCAACAAATGAAGGCTAAAACTCATGATCACATCAATAGATACAGAAAAAGCAACTGAAAAACTTCAACATCTATTTGTGATGAAAAACCTTCAGCAAAGTAAGTACAGAAGAAGCATACCCCAACATAATACAGATCATATATGCCAAGCCCATAGCTAATATCAGATTCAATGGTGAAAAGCTGACAGCTTTTCCTCTAAGATTAGGAACACAACAAGGATGCACACTCTTGACACTTTTACTCAATGTAGTATTGGAAGTTCTAGCCACAAGCAATCAGGCAAGAAAAGAAAAGGTATCCAACTCAGAAAGAAAGAAGTAAAATTGTCACTATTTGAACATGACATGATATTATACACAAAAAGCTCTAAAGTCTCCACCAAAAAAAAAAGAATAAATGAAATCAGTAAAGTTGCAGGACAAAAAAAATCAATACATGGTGTTCTGCAGTGTTTCAAAACATACACTGATAATGAGCTATCATAAACAGAAATTAAGAAAACAATTTACGACCACATTAAAAGGAAAAAAAATACCAAGGATTATTCTTAAACAAGAAGGTGAAAGTCCTGCACAGTGAAAACCATAAGACATTGATGAAAGAAATTAAACACACAAATAAATGGAAAGATATTCTATGCTCAAGGATTGGAAAAATTAATACCATTAAAATGTTCATACTACCCAAAGTAATTGACAGATCCATTACAATTCCTATCAAAATTCCAATGGAGAGAGATCTCTGCGAGATGGTGGAATAGAAGGGCCTGAGCTCACCTCCTCTCATGAAAACATCAGAATCAAAACTGTTGAGCAACCAGTGACAAAAAATACTAGAATCCAACAAAAAAGGTATTTTCAAAGAAAAGAAGAAGCCACAACAAGATGGTAGGAGAGGTGCTTTTGTGATATTATCAAATCCCAACCTTTAGCCAGACTCAGCAAGAAAAAAAGGGAGAAGACTCAAATCAATAAAAGTAGAAATGAAAAACAAGTTACAACAAACACTACAGAAATATAAAAAATTGTAAGAGACTATTGCAAGCAACTATATGCCAGTGAAAATAAACAATCTAGAAGAAATGGGACTATTCTTAGAAAGGTACAATCTCCCAAGACTGAACCAGGAGGAAATAGAAAATATGAACAGACCAATCACAATCACTGAAATTGAAACCATAATTAAAAACCTCCCAGCAAATGAAAGTCCATGACCTGACTGCTTCACAGGCGAATTTTATCAAATATTTAGAGAAGAGTTAACACCTATCCTTCGGAAACTGTCCCAAAAAGTCACAGAGGAAGAAAACTTCCCAACTCATTTTATGAGGCCACCATCACCCTTATCCTAAAACCAGACAAAGATACCACAAAAAAAGAAAATTACAGGCCAATATCACTGATGAACATAGATGTAAAAATTCTCAACAAAATACCAGCAATCTGTATCCAACAATACATTAAAAAGATCATACACTATGATCAAGTGGGATTCAACCCTAGGATGCAAAGATTTTTCAACATCTACAAATCAATCAATGGGATACACCGTATCAACAAATTGGATATGATCATTTCAAAGACACAGAAAAAATTTTTGACAAAATTCAGCACCCGTTTATGATAAAAAGAAACTCTCCAGAAAGTGGGCATAGAGTGCACATACCTCAACATAACAAAGGCCAGTTACCTGGAGAATCCCCATGGACAGAGGAGCCTGGCGGGCGATAGTTCATGAGGTTGTACAGAGTCGAGACACACTGAGCAACTAAGCACAGCACACACAACAAACCGCCAGACCTACAGCTAGCATCATATCCAGTGCTGGAAAGCTGAAAGCATTTCCTCTAATATCAGGAACAAGACAAGGATATGCACTGTCACCACTTTTTTCAACACAGTTTTGGACGTCCAAGCTGTAGCAATCAGAGAAGAAAAAGAAGTAAAGGGAGTCCAAACTGGGAAAGAAGTTAAACTGTCACTGTTTGCAGATGACATCATACTGTACAAAGAAGACCCTAGAGATGCTACCAGAACACAACTAGAACTCATCAACGAATATGGTAAAGTTGGAGGTTACAAAATTAATACACAGAAATATGTTGCATTCCTATACACTAACAATGAAAGATCATAAAGAGAAATTCAAGAAGCAATTCCATTTACCACTGCATCAAAAAGAATAAAATACCTAGGAATAAACATACCTAAGGAGACAAAAGACCTTTATTTCAAAAACTAAGATGCTGATGAAAGAACCTGAAGAAAACATAAACAGATGGAAAGATATACCAAGTTTGTGGATTGGAAGAATCCATACTGTCAAAATGACTGTACTATCCAAGGCAATCTACAGATTCAATGCAATCCCTATCAAATTACCAATGGCATTTTCCATAGAACAAAAACAAAAAAATCCTCAAAATTTGTACGGAGACCTGACCCTGAGTAGCCAGAGCAATCTTGAAAAAGAAAAATGGAGCCATAGGAATCAGGCTCCCTAACTTCAGACTAAACTACAAACTCACAGCCATCAAAACAGTATGGTACTGGCACAAAAATAGAAACATAGATCAATGGAACAGGACAGAAAACTCAGAAATAAGCCCATGCACCTATGGCCAACAAACCTATGACAATGGAGGCAAGACTACACAGTGTTGGAAAGACAGTCTCTTCAACAAACAGTGCTAGGGAAAACTGGATGGCCACATGTAAAGAAGTTAGATCATTCCTTAACTCCATACACAAAAATAAGCTCAAAATGAATTAAAGACCTAAATGTCCGACCAGACAGTATAAAATACCTAGAGGAACACATAGGCAAAACACCCTCTGACATAAATCACAGCAACATCTTTTTTGATCCATCTCCCAGAATAATGGAAATAAAAGCAAAAATAAATAAATGAGACCTACTTAAACTCAAAAGCTTTTGCATAGCAAAGAAAATAAACAAAAAGACAACCCACAGATTAGGAGAAAATATTTGCAAAGGATGTGACTGATAAGGGATTAATCTCCAAAATTTACAAACAGCTTATGAAATAGCACCAAAAAATGGGCAGAAGACCTGAATAGACATTTCTCCAAAGAATACATACAAATGGCCAATAAACACATGAAAAGATGTTCAACATCGTGTTATTAGAGAAATGCAAATCAAAGCTACAAGGAGATATCACCTCACACCTGTCAGAATGGCTATCATCATAAAATCCACAAACAACAAATGTTGCAGAGGGTGTGGACAGGAGGGAACCCTTCTCTGCATTGTTGGTGGCAATGTAAATTGGTATAGCCACTATGGAGAACAGTATGGACGTTCCTTAAAAAACGAAAAATAGAGCCACCATATGACCATAATCCCACTCCAGGGCATATATCCAGAGAAAAACATGGTGTGAAAAGATAAATGCATCCCAATGTTCACTGCAGCATGGTTTACAACAGCCAACACATGGAAGCAACCTAAATGTCCATCGACAGAGAAATGGATAAAGAAGATGTGGTACATATATACAATGGAATATTACTCAGCTATTAAAAGCAATGAAATAATGCCATTTGCAGCAATATGGATGGACCTAGAGAGTGTCATATGGAGTGAAGTTAAGTCAGACAGAGGAGAAGTATCATATGACATCTCTTATATGTGGAATCTAAAAAGAAATTATACAAATGAACTAACTTACAAAACAGAAGAGAGACTCACAGACTTCGAAAATGAACTTATGGTTGCCAGGTGGACGGGATAGAGACTTTGGGAAGGTCGTGTACATGCTGCTATATTTAAAATGGAGAACCAACAAAAACCTACTGTAGAGCACATGGAACTTGCTCAATGTTATGTGGCAGCCTGGACGGGAGGGGAGTCTGGGGGAGAATGGATACATGTGTGTGTATGGCCCAGTCCCTTCACTGTTCACCTGAAACTACCAAAACACTGTTAATCAGCTAGACCCCAATACAAAATGTTATTGCTGTTAAAATTTTTTAATTAAAAAAAATCACAACTGCTGAGCAAACATTGACAAAAAATAGAACCTACCAAAAAAAGATATTTTCAAAGAAAAGAAGAAGCCACAACAAGGTGGTAGAGAGGTGCTTTTGCGATATTATCAAATCCCAACCTTTGCCAAACTCATCAAGAAAAAAAGGGAGAAGACTCAAATCAATAAAGGTAGAAATGAAAAAGAAGTTACAACAAACACTACAGAAACATAAAAAATCATGAGAGACTATTGCAAGCAACTATATGCCAGTGAAAATAAACAGTCTAGAAGAAATGGACTATTCTTAGAAAGGTACAATCTCCCAAGACTGGACCAAGAAGAAACAGAAAATATGAACAGACCAATCACAAGTACTGAAATTGAAACTCTGACTTAAAAACTCCTTACAAACACAAGTCCAGGACCACATGGCTTCACAGGTGAATTTTATTAAAAATTTAGAGGAAAATTACACCCATCCTCCTCAAATTCTTCCAAAAAACTGTAGAGGAAGCAACACTCCCAAACTCACTTTACAAGGCTACCATCACCCTGATACCAAAAACCAGACAAAGATATCACAGAAAAAGAAAATTACAGGCCAATACCACTGATGAATATAGATGTAAAAACCCTCAACAAAATACTAGCAAACCAACCCAACAATACATCAAAAGGATCATATGCCATGATTAGGTGGGATTTATCCCAGAGATGCAAGGATTTGTCAATATCTGCAAATCAATCACTGTGACATACATTAACAAACTGAATAATAAAAACCATATGCTCTCAATAGGTGCTTAAAAAGCTTTTGACAAAACTCAACACCCATTTATGACTAAAAAAAAAAAAAAAAAAAACTCCAGAAAGTGGGCATAGAGGAAACCTACTTCAACATAATACAGTCCATACACAACAAGTTCACAGCAAACATCAGTCTCAATCGTGAAAAACTGAAACCATTTCCTCTAAGACCAGGAACAAGGCAAAGGTGTCCACTCTCACCACTATTATTCAACATAGTTTTGGAAGCCCTAGCCACAGCAATCAGAGAAGAAAAAGAAAGAAAAGGAATTCAAATTGAAGAAGTAAAACTGTCATTGTTTGCCAATGACATGATAGTATACATAGAAAATCCTAAAGATGCCACCAGGAAACTACTACAGCTAATCAATGAACTTGGTAAAGTTGCAGAATACAAAATCAATGCACAGAAATGTTTTGTTCTTATACACTAACAATAAAAGATCATAAAGAAAAATTAAGGAAACAATCCCATTTATCATTGCAACAAGAAGAATAAAATACCTAGGAATAAACCTACCAAAGGAGGTAAAAACTTGTACTCAGAAAACTATAAAACACTGATGAAAGAAATTAAAGATGACCCAAACAGATAGTGAGATAGTCCACGTTCTTGTATCGGAAGAATTGATATTGCAAAAATGACTATACTACCCAAAATAATCTACAGGTTCAATGCAATCCCTATCAAATTACCAATGGCATTTTTTCACAGAATTAGAGCAAAAAATTTTATAATTTGTATGGAAACAGAAAAGATCCCAAATAGCCAAAGCAAGCTTGAGAAAGAAAAATGGAGCTGGAGGAATCAGGCTCCTTGTATAGCATAAAGCTAAGTCATCAAGACAGTGTGGTGCTGGCACAAAAACAGAAATATAGACCAATGGAACAGACTAGAAAGCTCAGAGATAAAGCTACACACTTAATCTATGACAAAGGAGGCAAGAATATACAATGGAGAAAAGACAGTCTCTTCAACAAGCAGTGCTGGGAAAACTGGACAGCTATACGTAAAAGAGTGAAATGAGAACATTCTCTAACACCACACTGAATGTCTAAGAACTGATGCTTTCAAATTGTGATGCTGCAGAAGACTCTTGAGAGTCCCTTGGACAGCAATTAAAACAAACCAGCCAATCCTAATGGAAATCAGCTCCGAATATTCACTGGAAAGACTGATGGTGAAGCTGAAGCTCCAGTACTTTGGCCACCTGATGTGAAGAGCCGACTCACTGGAAAAGACCCTCATGCTGGGAAAGACTGAGGGCATAAGAAGGGGAGGATGGAAGATGAGATGGTTGGATTGCATCATCAACTCAACAGACATGAGTTTCAACAAACTCTGGGAGATGGTGAAGAAGGAAGCCTGGCGGGCAGCAGGAAGTCCATGGGGTCACGAAGAGTCAGACATGACTGAGAGACTGAACAACAACAAAAACAGCATACACAAAAATAAACTCCAAATGCATTAAAGACCTAAACATAAGACCTGGCACTATAAAACTATCAGAGGAAAACATATGCAGAACACTCTTTGACATAAATCACAGCAGATTTTTTTTTTTTACCTACCTCGTAACGAAAATAAAAACAAAACTAAACAAATGGGACCTAATTAAATGTAAAAGCTTTTTGCACAAAGATAACCATAAATGAGACAAAAAGACAACCTTCAGAATGGAATGAAATATTTGGAAATGAAGCAACTGACAAAAGATTAATCTCCAAAATATATAAACAGCTCATGAAGCTCAATAACAAAAAAACAACCCAATCAAAAAATGGGCAGAAGACCTAAACAGACATTTCTCCAAAGAAGACAACTATTGTCGTTTAGTCACTGAGTCATAGCCAACTCTTTTGTGACCCCATGGACTGTAGTCTGCCAGGCTCCTCTGTCCATAGGATTTCCCAGGCAAGAATACTGAAGTAGGTTGCCATTTCCTTTTCCAGGTGATCTTCCTGACCTAGAGATTGAACCCATGTTTCCTGCTTGGCAGGCAAACTCCTGCATTGCAGGCAAAGCTTTTTTTTTTTTTTTTTTTTAAACCACTGAGCCACTAGGAAGCCCATACAGATGGCCAAAAGGCACACGAAAAGATGCTCAACATAACCAATTATTACACAAAGTGCAGATCAAAACCACAATGAGCTATCACTTCTCATCAGTCAGAATGACCAAGCAGGGAACTCAGCTCAGTGCTCTGTGGTGACCTAGATGGATGGGGTGTGGGGAGAGGCGGAGGTCTAAGAGGGAAGGGATATATGTATACACAGTTTGTTCACTTTGTTGTACAGCAAAACGAACACAAAATTGTAAAGCAACTGTACCCCAATTAAAAAAATAAAAGAACAGGTATGTGTATAACAAAAATAACTTGGCTGTACACCTAAAACTAATACAACAATGTAAATCAAATATACTTCAATATAAAATTTAAAAGATAAAAATGTGCTCCTAAAAAAAGAATGCATATATAAACGTGTGTGTGTAACTGAATCACTGTGCTTTACAGCAGAAATTAACAATATTATAAATCAGTAATACTTCAGTTAAAAAAAAAGAAAACAGTAAAATGTGAAAAAGATTCCAATGGCATTTTAAAAAGAAATAGAACAATCTTAAAATCTGTGTGGAACCATGAAGGACCCTCAACTATCCAAAGCAGTCTTGAAAAAGAACAACAAATCTGGAGGCACCATGTTCTCTCATTTTCAAACTACATAGGAAAGCTGTAGTAATGAAAACAGTATGGCACTGGCAAAAAGCAGACAATGGAACAGAATAACAAGCCCAGAAAAAAACACCGGCACATATGGTCAACTAATTCACAGCAAAGGAGCCAAGAATATACAATGGAGAAAGGACAATGTCTTCAATAAATACTGTTGGGGAAATTCAACAAGCAATGGAAAAGAATAAAACTGCACCACTATCTTACACTATACACAAAAATCAACTCACGACAGACTAAAAACTTGAACATAAGAGTTGAAACCATAAAACTCCATGAGGAAAACAGACAGTAAGCACTTTGATATTTGTATTGGCAATGATTTTGGAGTTGATGCCAGAAGAAAAGGCAACATAAATAAGTAGGTCTATATTAAACTAAAAGGTTTCTACACAGCAAAAGAAACAATTGACAAAATGAAAAGGCAACCTATGGACCTATATAAAAACTCTGACAATGCAAGAGCTAAAAACTCAAGAGCACTTTTCCAAAGACAACACACAAATGGCCAACCAGTACATGAAAAGGTGCTCAACATCACTAATCATGAGGGAAAATGCAAATCAAAACCATAGTGATATAGCACCTCACACCTGTTAGAGTGGCTATTATCAAAATGAAAGGAAATAACAAGTGTTGGTGAGAATGTAGAGAAATGGGAACCCTAGTACACTGTTGATGGGAACATAAATTGGAGCAGCCACCTTGGAAAACATTGTGGAGGTTCCTCAAAAAATTAAAAATAGAACTACCACATGATTCAGCAATTCCACTTCTGAGTATTCATCCAAAGGAAACAAAAACACTAACTCAAACGGATATAAGGGCTTCCCTGGTGGCTCAGCTGGTAAAGAATCCACCTGCGATGTAGGAGAAATGGGTTCGATTGCTGGGTCAGAAGATCTGCTGGAGAAGGACAGGCTACCCACTCCAGTATTCTTGGGCTTCCCTGGTGGCTCAGCTGGTAAACAATCTGTCTGCAATAGGACATGTGCACTCCATGTTCATTGCAGCATCACGTGTAATAGCCAAGATACAGAAACATGGAAACAACCAGAATGGCCATCAATGGAAGATGGATAAAGTATGACACACTTTATAGTATAGTTAATATATAGGGGGTGTAGTTAATACCCCCTATATAAACAGAAAGAAGTATTAATCAGTCATAAAAATGAAGGAAATTCTGCCATTCGAGACAAAATGGATGGACCTTGACAGCACTGCTAAGTAAATATGTCAGAGAAATTAAAATGCCATATATACCGTATAATCTCTCTTATATGTGGAATCTTAAAAAATAGTAACAAGAAAACCAAACTCACAGGAAAAAAAGATCAGATCTGTTACTAGGGGCAGAGGATTGGGGGAGGAGGGATTGCAGGAAAGTGGTCAAAAGGTACAAACTTCCAGTTATCAGATAAGTACTAGGAATGTAATATCCAACATGAGGACTACGGTTAACATTGCTGTATGAAACACAGGAAATTTGCTGAGAGTAGGTCCTAACAGTTGTTATCACAGGAGAAAAAACTTTTTAATATATGAGACAATGAATACTAACTATACAAATAGCTGAGAAAAGAAGAAAAGTGAAGGGCAAAGGAGAAAAGGAAAGAGATACCCATCTGAATACAGAGTCCCAAAGCACAGCAAGGGGAGATAAGTGAACAATGCAAAGAAATAGAGGAAAACAATAGAATGGGAAACACTAGAGATCTCTTCAAGAAAATTAGAGACACCAAGGAAACATTTCATGCAAAGATGGGCACAATAAAGCACAGAAATGGTATGGACCTAACAGAAGCAGAAGATATTCAGAAGAGGTAGCAGGAATACACAGAAGTGTACAAAAAAAGATCTTAATGATCTCGGCCAAGTCTCATCTGCTCTGATGTATGAATTTCTGGAAATTTCATTAAAAAGTCAGCAAAATTTTGCAAGGATGGCATCTTCACAAAAGAACCATCCCTTTCTTTGGCATCCCTTACCAGAACATTCATCCCTCATTTTCAGTTTAAAATATTTCTCAAAAAAGAAAGAGGCACTCTCCCAAAATCATCTTCAGCTTTTCGCCAGGCAAAAAGGAGCAAATGTATTTTCTTGATCAAGGCGAGTGATTCACACATGAGGGTGGAGTTCAGTTGAGGCGGTAGCATGTATATATATTTGAAAAATCTGAGGTGAGATAACTTTTTATCAGAATTTTTGGCAAAAATTATCTTCCTGGCGATGCCCTAAATATTATCCTGTGAATCTTGGCGAACCTTCTGACAAGGGGTCTCAACCTAGAAGATTTAGGCACAGTTTCCTTTGAATCTTCAGTGTTCTGTTTTGAGAACGGTCCCCAGGTTTCTATGATGTGTTGGGGACCCCGCACGAAGGCCTGCCCCCTTCTCTCTGGGAGGAGTCAGGCGTGCTCCCGCCCTGTGCCACGAGCTCTCTTCTCTGTCACTGGAATGCCTAGAAACCTCCTCCTCCAAGTGTGGCCTTCCCAGAGAAGCCTCCCCTGACCAGCTATGAAAGGCGACACTGGCCTGCTGTCACTGCACTTGGCCACAGGCAGAGAGCCACGCACCCCCACCCCGCTTCTGTAATGACTCTGCCTCCCTCACCAGACCAGAGCTCACTGAGCACCGAGGTGCTATACCCTCGCTACCAAGAAGGGGAACAAGCACACGCTGACGAGAAAACACGCGTGCATCTTCCTTCAACAACTCAAGTGTCAAACGGGAAAACAGTAAGGCAACTTTCAAAATTTCTTAATGGGATAATATGCTGTATATGTGAGTAATAGCCATCAAGGTTAAAAATACACTGTCTCCTTCAGCAAGTCCACTTGGAGGACTTTCTCCTACAGATGACTTGCACACAGAGACCCAGGCACAGTGATGGTCACTATGGCACGGTTTCTCCGAGTGGACACAAGGAACAATCCACAGAGAACTGGGTACACTGGTTCTGTTTACAGTATCAGTAACTGGGGTCACACCATGAGATACTAAAGCAGCTCACATGCCAAGATGAACAACAACTGCCAAGAGAGTAAGAGAAACAGTTGATGTGTGCCAGACACTGCTGCAAGCATTCCACATGGATTCTCTGTTAAGCTTCCCAACCACCTTGTGACATACCTCCAGTTTACAGATGAGGAAACTGAGATGCTAGAGAAATAACCTTTCCAAAGTCACACAGCCAGGAACTATCAGAACTGGAATACAAAGCTGGCACCAGTAACCACTGAAACCACACTGCCAAATCACTGGGGAATAAGATTCATAAAAGAGAAGCGAAAAGCAAAGGACAAAAGGAAAGATATAAGCATCTGAATGCAGAGTTCCAAAGAATAGCAAGGAGAGATAAGAAAGCCTTCCTCAGCGATCAATGCAAAGAAATAGAGGAAAACAACAGAATGTGAAAGACTAGAGATCTCTTCAAGAAAATCAGAGATAACAAGGGAACATTTCATGCAAAGATGGGCTTGATAAAGAACAGATGTTATGGACCTAACAGAAGCAGAAGATATTAAGAAGAGGTGGCAAGAATACACAGAAGAACTATACAAAAAAGATCTTCATGACCCAGAATAATCACGATGGTGTGATCACTCACCTAGAGCCAGACATCCTAGAATGTGAAGTCAAGTGGGCCTTAGAAAGCATCACTATGAACAAAGCTAGTGGAGGTGATGGAATTCCAGTTGAGCTATTTCAAATCCTGAAAGATGATGCTGTGAAAATGCTGCACTCAATATGCCAGCAAATTTGGAAAATTCAACAGTTTGGAAAACTCAGCAGTGGCCGCAGGACTGGAAAAGGTCAGTTTTCATTCCAATCCCAAAGAAAGGCAGTGCCAAAGAAAGGCAGTGCCAAAGAATGCTCAAACTACCGCACAATTGCACTCATCTCACACGCTAGTAAAGTAATGCTCAAAATTCTTCAAGCCAGGCTTTAGCAATACGTGAACCATGAACTTCCAAATGTTCAAGCTGGTTTTAGAAAAGGCAGACAAACCATAGATCAAATTGCCAACATCCGCTGGATCATCGGAAAAGCAAGAGAGTTCTAGAAAAACATCTATTTCTGCTTTATTGACTATGTCAAAGCCTTTGACTGTGTGGATCACAATAAACTGTGGAAAATTCTGAAAGAGATGGGAATACCAGACCCCCTGACCTGCCTCTTGAGAAACCTATATGCAGGTCAGGAAGCAACAGTTAGAACTGGACATGGAACAACAGACTGGTTCCAAATAGGAAAAGGAGTACATCAAGGTTGTATATTGTCACCCTGCTTATTTAACTTCTATGCAGAGTACATCATGAGAAATGCTAGGCTGGGCATGGAAGAAGCACAAGCTGGAATCCAAATTGCCGGGAGAAATATCAATAACCTCAGATATGCAGATGACACTACCCTTATGGCAGAAAGCGAAGAGGAACTAAAGAGCCTCTTGATGAAAGTGAAAGAGGAGAGTGAAAAAGTTGGCTTAAAGGTCAACATTAAAAAAACTAAGATCTTGGCATCTGGTCCCATCACTTCATGGGAAATAGATGGAGAAACAGTGGAAACAGTATCAGACTTTATTTTTTGGGCTCCAAAATCACTGCAGATGGTGACTGCAGCCATGAAATTAAAAGATGCTTACTCCTTGGAAGGAAAGTTATGACCAACCTAGATAGCATATTCAAAAGCAGAGATACTACTTTGCCAACAAAGATCCGTCTAGTCAAGGCTACGGTTTTTCCAGTGTTCATGTATGGATGTGAGAGTTGGACTGTGAAGAAAGCTGAGTGCCGAAGAATTGACGCTTTTGAACTGTGGTGTTGGAGAAGACTCTTGAGAGTCCCTTGGACTGCAAGGAGATCCAACCAGTCCATTCTAAAGGAGATCAGCCCTGGATGTTCATTGGAAGGACTGATGCTAAAGCTGAAACTCCAGTACTTTGGCCACCTCATGCGAAGAGTTGACTCATTGGAAAAGACCCTGATGCTGGGAGGGATTGGGGGCAGGAGGAGAAGGGGACGATAGAGGATGAGATGGTTGGACAGCATCACTGACTCAATGGACATGGGTTTGGGTGGACTCTGGGAGTTGGTGATGGTCAGGGAGGCCTGTCATGCTGCAGTTCATGGGGTCGTAAAGAGTTGGACACGAGTGAGCGACTGAACTGAACTGAAAGATGTATGTGTGTGTGTACATATATATTTAAAGCTAGTAGTATCGGGAAGGCTTTATATATCCACATGCTTTCATGTGCTTAGACTTTCTCAAAGGGTGCATGGAAACTCTGCTCTGGGGAGAAGTGGGAGGACTGTGGTGTGAGTGAGATTTTATTACCACATACTCTCTCATACCGTCCAAATTCACACACACTACCCACACAAATATTCATTAAAGCACTAAACTGTAGGGCTGGAATGGAACCCACTGTTTCACTAGGGGGGGTAAACTGAGGCACAGACTCACCTGAGGCCACCCAATTAGAAGGAGAAACCCCAAGACACTTGCAAGGGCCCTGGACGCCTAGCACCTGGTGCGTTGTGTCGCCTTCTCTAACAGTTTCCACTATAGCTGACTCAGCTGTCACAACTGCAGACTTTCAAAATCTTCCAATTACATAGAATTGGGGGAAAAATTATGATTTGGAATTCAAGTGTTGACACTTGAAAAATACCAACTCCCTTTCACTACAAGTGCTTTAGCATGTAACTAAGGCTTTTTCTGCATGTCTCTGGAAAGGTTATTTTCAGAACATTCCACTTAAACCTGGAGATGCAGGGTTCTCTGCTGTTTCTGGGAGCTGACACCACAATTTACATTAAACAAATGTTTTGAAAATTAGCTGTTCACGGTTCCAATTTCAGCTTCCCCCAGGGTTTAATGTTAGCCAAATACTGGTACAGTAAGCAGACAATGTGTTTTATTGTGTAGAAGAAAAACAGACCACCATAACAGACTTCCTGCTTTTGTAATCAAGGGAGAAGTTGAGTGTTCAAGTGATTATTGGCATATGGTTATTAGAAACACCGAGTTCCAAATGTAGCTACTAGAAGCTAAAGACATACACACACACACACGCCCTCTGTATTTCGAGTCCAAAAAGAAAGAAAAAGCATTCCCAATGTTTGGTAGGCTGTGAAGTTCATAAAGTCATGGGGCAAAAACTATGGCAGTAGACTGGGGATGATAGGGAATCAGGTTCAACCCAGGACTGCCAGACACACTGGAGTTGAAGAGGTGCTCAAACATCAAGAAGCAGTGGCCCATGTGAGCAAGGCCACACTCTGGCCACGGCACAGGAAGGCTACGTGCAGGGACGCAGCTCTGCCCCTACTGGCCCCTGGTCTGCGGGCAGCCAGCCCCCTGAGGCCCACAATCAAGAGATGATGGACTTGGCATCTCTGTTTTCTTTTTTAACATTTAAAAAAGCCAGGATGCCCTGGCTTTGCCCTGTCCTGCCCCTCCCCACAAATGCAAATGTTGTAAGGGGAAAAAAAAAAAACCAGTTCAATCTGTTAATTTTATAGTTAGCAGGAATGAGTAACAGCATTCTGTGAAATCCCCTGCCTGCCCCTAGCCTGCCCCAAGCCTCCTCCAGGACTTGTGAGCTGGGTGGAATGCAGTGTCTGGAAATAACTTATAGGACACTCTCCAGTATTAGGTTTCTCTCTCAAAGAAGTGGGAGTGATTCTGAGCCTGGTGTGCGGGGTGGGGTGGGGTGGGGTTGAGAGGCTTTGTGGGCAAGAAGAATTTTGATTTTGTAGTTTTCAGGAAAGTGAAGACTGAAGGCAGAAGGGGATGGCAGAGGATGAGATAGCATCACCAACTCAATGGACATGAGTTTGAGCAAGCTCCAGGAGTTGGTGATGGACAGGGAAGCCTAGCATTCTGCAGTCCATGGGGTCGCAAAGAGTCGGACACGACTCAGTAACTGAACTGAGGGAATGAGGGAAGTGACTGTCTACATACAGACGGGTGAACAAAAAATATAGCCTCTTAATACCTTAGCTAAAGAGTCCACAAACAGTGTGGGTGGGAGGTTAGAGGTCTCAGAAGGTACCCCTCCATTTGGTGAAGGCCTGCCTGATCTTTGGACAAGCTTGGAGGAGGGGACATGCTGGGAGCGTGGGCTGGTGTGTGGCTCTGGGTCAAGGCTCCTAGACCTGTCCTGGGAAGGTGTCTCACCATCTCACTCCGGTGAGGCCTCTGGTAGAAACGTCCTGACACTGACACTGCATTAGACCCCTCACAGCATTTCCAAGGGGATATGACTTACAAAATAGGAAAGCCACCTTCTGCCACAAAGAATTTCCTTAGTCTGGCTGGGGGGCCGGAAGGATGACTCCTGAGACAACACCATAGGACAGGGCAGCCTTCAGATTCCATTTTACTAAACGCAGAGCAGCACTGGCCCTAGCTTCCTGGTCCTGGAGTCTGTGACAACAGCAGAGAGGCAGGGCCCAGCAAGGAGGAACAGAGAGCATGCGTCCCAGTTACCCGGGAGTCTCAGACGGCTGAGTACAACCAGTTAAAGGCGTGGGCCTCCAAAGGGCAGATGAGCCAGATCCTGGCTTGGGATCAGCTGGCCCGCCCTACTCCAGAAGACATTAGGTCACACTCATGAGAAGGTTTCGCTCCCCACAAGATCAGCACCTATGGCCTAGTCTCAGTTCAAACTGGGTCTGGCAGGAGGAGCCCAGACAACACATCCATTTTCCTCCTAACAAGGCAATCATTTCAAAGAGCTAACTGTCTGAACCATTCCTGCTACAACAGGCTCGGAAGAGGACATGAAGCCATGGCAACACAACAACAGTTCTGACGTGTCAAAGGCAAGCGTTGCAGCCGGCACCTCTGGGCAGGACTTGATAGTTGCTCGCACAGGGAAGCTCCTGCACACACAGGTCCCTCCCCACAGGCGTGGGCATCTCCTTGAAGGGCAGGCACCGGCCCCTTCCAGCCTGGGGCTATCTGCCCCGGCACCTCCCCACATGACCTCTGCCTAGGGAAATCTAGTTTCCCACTTGCATCCAGATTCTGGCCACTTGACTCCGTTTGTTTCCATAGGCCCCCACCCCGAGAGGGGAATGAGCCCTCAGCAGGAAGGGGCACCCTTGTGACCCCACCTACCTGCCCCTGCCTGGCCCCACACCTCACACATCCCTGCCAAATCACATACTCACCTTGGATTTCCGGGCCCCTTTCTTGCCCCCTGTTTTCTTAGACACGGGCTTCTTCTGGGACGGAGACTTGGCCTTTTTGGCTGGGGGTGGTGTGATGATGGCTTCCAATTTCCCTTTGGATCCTCGTTTCTTCGCTAGCAACTCTGGATGGATGTTTGGTAACACACCCCCACTGGCTATGGTGACTCCTTTTAGCAGCTTGCAGGAAAACCAAATGAGCAGAAAGTGAGCCGGACCACCCCGTCCATGACCTTCAAGAAGTCAATCCTCCCCACCCATGCTCCTGCTCTTGGTTGGCAGAGCTCTCTCCTCTATGGCATCTACAAGGATGCTAACAGGACCCTGGCTCACTACACAGGGAGCAGGCCTTCAGACTCCTTCACTTGGGTGGAGTTTCCAAACCATCTTTCTTCCAGGAGAGTCAAATATCTTTCTTTATTCCCCCCACCCCCAACCAATAAAGTCTTGGGGAAAAATTGCCATGGGGGGTGGGGGGAGGGCAGGGAAGTGGCTAACAGTCACAAGCAGTCCACACCCTTGACAGCCAGCCAAACACCATCCTCCCTCTGGACAGACAGCTCTTGGGCCGCAAGACCACCTGCTGGGGTGTTTAGGTCAGGGAGGCAGAGGAGAGCCCCATACCTGATTCAGCTCTTCATCGTTGGCCACAGCCAGCAGGATGTGCCGGGGCGTGACCCTGCCCTTCTTGTTGTCTCTTGCTGCGTTGCCAGCCAGCTCCAGAATCTCCGCTTTGGGGAAAGGAGAGGAAGGGCGTATGGTCACATTATAGCATCAGAGAGCTGTGTGCACCCTTCCAAATCCTCTGTTCTTGGTGTCGGGAAGGGGAGCAGGCAGCAGTGTCCTGACCCTACCCTGAGCCATGAAGCTGCAGGCGGTCTGCCTGGAAACACTTGGTGGCAAGTCACAAAGGTGTCGAGAGGCAAAGCTGAGGGGATAAGGGAGACCCCTAGCCCAGCCCATTTGTTGTGGACATGCAAAACTGAGGTTTAGAGAGGAGAAAGAACCACCAGCTAAAGGCCCTCAGTGAGGGGTGGTAGAGCTCAGATTTGAACTCTCTTCCCAGAACAGGGCTGCCCACAGCCAGCATGCCAGATATCATCAGCATCAACCCCATGGGGCCAGCAGTGTGGCCCCTGAGCTAGGAGTCATGAAGGGGTTTCTGGGATGTCAGGGGGAGGTGGCATGTTACTCAGTACATTTCTGTTAACAGAATCAATGTAACAGAATCAATGTTGAATGCCTGCACACTCAGATTCAAAACTAGAAGGATATGACTGCACCCTTTACAAAGTCAACATCATAAAAACATAAAAGAAAAGAGGTGGGGTGTAGTAGATTAAAAGAGGCTACACAGACACAACAGCCAGATACAAAGTGTCAATACTCAATGGGAAACTGATTGCAAAAGAAGTTATAGAAGT